>NW_018127933.1:1829053-1845866 GCF_001952655.1 Monopterus albus
GAGGCTGAACTGATTCCTCCAGTGCTAAGGCCCGATTTCAACTCTGGGGACTTTGAAGTGCCATTACCTCAACACATCATAAGGGCCCGGGCCCGAGCCCGAGCCCAAGAATGTCGAGTTGAGCAGGAGACAGAAGCAGACCTGCACCTTGCGCGCGACCTCGAAATTCACATAATCCCAGATGACATTGCTGAGGTGTCGCTTAAAACAGAGAGTATGAAAGAGACAGGTGCTCCTGTGGACAAATACAGCTTCACGTGTTCCCTCGATGAAGATGAAGAACTTTACAGGAGCCTTCTCAAGCTGTATGCCAAAGCGACATTTTATGAAACCATGGTAAAGCTACAAAAAGATTTATTTAGTGACTGCACAGCTGCACAGACACCAGCGCACTGCAATCTCAAATAGCTGGCCTGAACTCGCTGTTTCGGAGCCGAGCACGTACAGGTCCCCCGTTTTGCTGGGATGAACCTCTTGATCACACAGCTGGCGAGTCCTCGACAATCATAGTGCAGCTCAGGTCTATACTGATTGCCTTCACTAATGACTTAGGATCAAATGCCCCCCAATGTGCACAACATAAAACAAAATAAATGCACAATATATACAAGTTAAAAGAGCAGCATAGACATGGCGTACAGTAACCTGTAGCGCCGTCTGGAGGGGAGGAGTTCAAAGAGTTTGTATCCAGGGTGAGAGGGGTCTGCTGAAATCCTCTCTGCCCTCTTTATGACCCGTAAGGTGTACAGGACTTCCATGGAGGGCAGACTGGCACCGATGATTTTGTCTGCAGTTCTGACTGTCCGCTGGAGTCTGTTCCTGTCCTGTTTGGTTGCTGAGCCAAACCAGACACAGCTGGAAGTGCAGAGAACCGACTCGATGATTCCCCAGTAGAACTGAATCAACAGCTCCTGAGGCAGGTTGAACTTCCTGAGCTGACACAGGAAGAACATCCTCTGCTGTGCCTTTTTAATAATGGCACCGGTGTTGGTTGTCCACTTCAAGTCCTGAAAGATTGTGGAGCCCAGGAACTTGTAGGACTCCATGACTGAAACAGTACTGCTGAGTATGGTGAGCAGAGATAAGATGGGGGAGTTCCTCCTAAAATCCACTATCATCTCCACTGTCTTCCATGTGTTCAGCTCCAGGTTGTTGTGACCACATCACAGGGCCAGCTGTTCAACCTCCCATCTGTAGGCCAACTCGTCACCGTCTTGAATCCTCTATGTTGCTGCCGGGCTGCCCGATTGGTGGCAAGACCGAGAATCCTGTCTGCCCCAGAGTTCCCACAGCAGAGCCTGTCATTGGGGTCCCAGCCCCCACAGCACAGCCGCCCCCAGCTCACACAGTGGGGCTCCAGTGAGCACAATGTTTCCCAAAGGTAAGCCATGCAAGTACACACAGCCAGTACAGTGAAACTGCATATGGCTCATTAAATAAGTTAAGTTTCCTTTGATCGCTCCCATGTTACTTGGATAACTGTGGCAATTCTAGAGCCAACACATGCCAATGAGTGCTGACCTCCAGAGATGCGTGCATTTATCAGACCTAAAACCCATGCAGAGTCTCCCCCCTTTCTAGGAGAATGGCCCTGCCACTTTGGTGACTCTAGATAACATTGAGCCAACTGCTGGCCCCCCGTGGTGGCAACATCTTATTCATTACATAGTGCAGATAGAGGTGTGATTTGATTGGGTGATTTTGGACATCTCTAAAGATTGAGACAAGAAAGTCCAAGAATTTTTTGCACTGTGGGTCCTAGATGCAAATTGGGTAAAGCTGTCAAAGCCCAGGCAGGAATTTGTACTTAACATAACTGGTTCCAATGTCACAATACATGGCCTTGTTTACAGTATCTCAATATATGGAATCATAACTCCTGTATTGTGATATGTATCGTATCGCCAGATTCTTGCCAATATACAAACCTACTACAGTATATGGTTCACTGCTTCAGCTACTGAACGCTAGGGCTGAGGTCTAACAAGTTGCTTGTACGGGGAGTTGCTCAAAAGCAGATCAAACACATTTATCAATCAGAAATGACTGTTTGATCACCCAGCCCTACTCCACACCACTGAAATATCTTCTACTCTGCTTAATCACCTGCTCAGCCTGTGTGAGGTTAATGTAACGTTGCCATAAAGTGACACTGTTGTGTTTATATTGGATCATTTTTATTAGCGAGTACAACAGCAGTATTTAAACGGTACCAGAAACTAAGTGTAACACAACATCACTGCTTCCAAAAATCCCATGAAATGTATATCACCAAAATGGCTGCTTACATATTCTGTATTCAAACATGGTAAAACAGTAAATAATACAAACTTGTACAAAATACTTAAAATATCAGATTCAAGACATTTATCAAATGTGACCAACAGAATAATTTTGCACGCCCAATTTTTCAGTTTTTTTATTTGTTAAAAAAAGTTTGAAATATCCAATAAATTTTGTTCCACTTCATGATTGTGTCCCACTTGTTGTTGATTCTTCACAAAAAATTACAGTTTTATATCTTTATGTTTGAAGCCTGAAATGTGGCAAAAGGTCGCAAAGTTCAAGGGGGCCAAATACTTTCGCAAGGCACTGTAGACGCAAGGCACTGTATTTTCTTCTGGTTAAATGCAGAGTTATTACAGCGCTGGGATCTGTGAGATGACAAGTCCCAAGAGCCTTGATAATAGGAAGTAATTTACATTTATCTTCTCGGGCTGGGACTGCCCTGTACATGGGTGGAACTCATTATCTTCTAATCTGTTGTCTCAAGGTTCATACAAGGTTCATGCAAATATGAACTCATGTTATCTTCATGTTATCTGTTGGCTCTACACTCGCAACATGAACTGGACACAAGGTTCATACAAATATTCTAGAATGTTCGAATAAGCAGTGCATGTGTTGTTATTTTCAGGCGTTTCTTTCTAACTGAAAGTAGACATGCAGTTAGCATCTTATCTATAGTTTTCAGGATGACAATTATCTCTGCAATCAATTTATGCACATTTCACCAAGAAGACAAGAAATACTACTAGTTGACTCAAATCTGAATATTATGACTATGATGCATACATAAGAGCTTAGGTCAACACTGATACATGGAGCTGTTAATGAAACACAGACAAATAGTCATACTGAACTATTCCATCATAAAAGCAAAATAATACTGATGATAAGTAGAAAAATAACTTTAACTCCTGAAATCCAATCCTAACAATCCCTTTCATTGACCGCATAGCTGTCAGCTGCTGTCATCTCAAAGTTTTTTGTTAATATCCACGTACAAAAAAAATCCTTGCTGCTTTTGCAGTTTAGCTAGCAAAGATTCAGACATCCGTGCCCGTTACACATCAGTCAAGTTTTTGTACTTCTCTCTCATGATGGTGATTCAAATTATAATTATCCTTAAACACCAATATCTGTTCTCCACAAACTAGGCACACAGCTTTACCTTTGACTTCAGTAAATAAATACTTGGAAGTCCATACCTTTTTAAAAACACTGCATTCTGCATCTATCTTTTTTTCTCTACACTAGCTGACATCAGTCCAACAAGTTAGCCAAAACATTCAAATGAGGGTGCGTATGGTCACACGAGAAACACCCTTAATTTAGCAGTTCCTTAAAAATAGAAGGAGTGCATGTTGCGTCCGTGAATCAGGCCATTCCCAGCACCTCGTCAGCAAGCACTGGGACTGTAGGAAACTCCGCCCCTGCACGAGTGCGAGCACACTCTCGGCTACGAGGTACACCTGCTCGCAATTATCAGAGCAGTACTTAAGAAGAGCGTTGGTGGGTCCTTGTTGCCAAATGATCTCTCGATGTCCAGCAAGTATTCAGTGTGTTTCCGTTCTGTCTAACCTGTGTTTCTTTTTTCCCCTCGGTGATCTCAGTATTTTTTCATGCATTTTTTCTGAACTGAACTGTTTGCTTTCTGCCAGAGGAAATCCCCTGAATATTTTTTGTATGAACTATGGTTTCTGGGGAATCGATTCTTTTCTCTACTTTGCTGAATCCTGTTGTCTTCTCACCAGTTTGAGTTTTCACTGGTTGTTTTAAGTTCTGATTAAATCTGTTTTTTCTAGGATTATCCTGTGGGACTGTACGTACCTCCACGGCAACTTGGCTACCCAGGCGCACCTCCCACACTGGTGTAGAGCAGGTGGGCTGCTGCCACACCTGCTGTGAACCACGACTTCTACTGCCAGCGGATTCACACACCGACCAGCAGACACCTCATCACCTCGCGACTCCCTGCACAACTCATTCATCATAACCCAGGTTCTCGTCATGTCTTTCCCACATAAAGCCTCTCTGCTGATCTGCCCAGTCTTCTCACCCTCCTCTGCTTTCAATTCAGTGGTTGCCTCTGCTCACCGCCAACCCCGAGTTGTTCATCTAGCGGTCCAGTCAACACAACTCCCAGTCACCCATGACCAGCTGAAACGTCCCCACCACATCTTAATATTTTCTGTTACCACTTCTGATTAAATCATTTTGAGCTTGAGTCTGTGTCCAAGTCCTGCATTTACTGGGTCCTCAGTTGTTAATCCTGATGGCTAGCCGTAACAATGCAGTTGTAATGCATGTATTACTGTAAAATATTTACACCGACTTTTAATTTACTGATGACTTCATGCGGGCTGTTCAGGGAGAGCCAGAGGGCCGGATGTGGCCCGCGGGCCATACAATGCCCAGGTCTGGTGTAGACACACTGACAGATTTACATGTTTGCCCTTGTGTGAATACATTGATGGACTTTTAGATAGTCCAACCTTCTAAAAGTTGCCCCACATTGGTCACAGCTGTACGGCTTCTCTCCAGTGTGAATACGTTGATGGGATTTTAGACTCTGCAAGTGGATAAAAGCTGCCCCACATTGCTCACAGCTGTACGGCTTCTCTCCAGTGTGAATACGTCGATGGGATTTTAGACGCCCCAACACTCTAAAAGCTGCCCCACATTGGTCACACCTATACGGCTTCTCTCCAGTGTGAATACGCTGATGGGATTTTAGACTCCCCAACTGTGTAAAAGCTGACCCACACTGATTACAGATGTACGGCTTCTGTCCAGTGTGAATAAGGTGATGGGAATTTAGACTCCACAACTGTCTAAAAGCTGCCCCACATTGGTCACAGCTGTATGGCTTCACTCCAATGTGAATACTTTGATGGACTTTTAGTGCACTTGATGTAGTGAAAGTTTTCTCACACCATTCACACCAAAACATCTTCTCACCAGTGTGAATACGTTGATGGGATTTTAGATTCCCCAACACTCTAAAAGCTGACCCACACTGGTCACAGCTGTACGGCTTCTCTCCAGAATGAATACGTTGATGGACTTTGAGATTCCCCATCTGATTAAAAGCTGCCCCACATTGGTCACAGCTGTATGGCTGCTCTCCAGTGTGAATATGTTGATGGTATTTTAGACTCCCCAAATTTTTAAAAGCTGATCCACACTGGTCGCAGCTGTACAGCTTCTCTCCAGTGTGAATACGCTGATGACGCTTTAAACACTGTGATGTTGAGAAGGCCTTGTCACAGTGTTGACAGGTGTGAAGCTTCATTTTGGTTCCTCTTCTCTGTTCCTATAGCAAGAGACAAAGAGAGGGAAAGTGCCATTATTAAATAATGTAAAATCATAACACATATTTGCAGCACATCTGTGGCTCATAAATCACCTGAGGTTTGACTAAGTTGTTTCTGTGACAGCCAGAGGAGGTTGGGGTGACACTGGCCTCTATAGAAACATGACTGATCCCCACAGATGCTCCTTTAACATTTTGAAATTACTGAATGCCATCCCCATTGCAGACTAGCATCAGAAGAAATGTAGGATCCAGAGATTCTGGAGCCTGAACCATAACACAGACTGAGTTGGTTGATAGCTCGACCTCTGTTACAGAGATTTCAACCTTTTTAAATGTCTCTCCTGAGACCCTAATAGAAAAGGGTCCTTTTAAGGCCACAGGAAACTTGAAACAAATTAGCTCGTAGAGAACAGAAGCACTTTCGCTCAATATAATAGGTTCTGCATTCGTACTAGTGAAGCTAGTTAGAAAATATACAGAAAACAAACAGATACCTTTTACTGCCCTCTTCATGTTTAGGAGGATGGCATTTCAGTCTGTGTCCTAGTGCTTCTTTAATTTTGGTTAATTTTTCAAGATTCTTTCTAGAGGCATTATAATATTTGTATATCAACATATTTTGCCATACACAATATATAATCTAACCGAGTTAACCTAAGTGAAGCTTTGGAAAGGGCCTCAATACACATCTGTATCAGGACGCAGGAGTGAGGGCTGAAGAGATTTAGCAGTTTATGTCTGAGCCTCGTTCACATCTACATTGATCAGGAGTCTGGTGTTCACCAAAATATGCAATGAGCAGACCTCCCAGAATGCTATGTGTAGTTAGAATCCTTTTTATTGTGTAACAGCAGCTGCAAACTTGTAACTGCTGGCTAATATGGCCACAGTGGTTTTACATGGCAGCATATCCCATCAAATACTTCATAATCTATATTGTACTGTGCGGAGAAGGGAGAACGACAACACACCAGAAAGAACATGTGACTAACATGGAAATTAGTTCCTCAGATAAAATGCTTCAGCCATCCTCTTTGTAGTGGTGTAACAGATGGTAGCTGATCCATGATCTGTACAGATCCCTTTCATTGTTCGGTCGCATATAGAAAGAAAGCCACTTTCGGTTTTTCCTGTTTAGGCGTCGCCACAGCGAATTGTCACACTGAGGACTCGCATGTTGACATTTGGCATGTGTTTTACACCGGATGCCCTTCCTGCACCTTAACCCCTAGCCTGCCAGGGACGGCGGTTCGGCACGCACATAAACCATGGATTAATTGCCAATAAGACGCTACCTCGTTGTCCCTGGCACTTCAGTTTCTAGCAAAAGCAAGGCGTTGTTGTACACAGCAGGGGACTTTGGCTTTTCCTCATCAGGAACCTAAAGAGAATTTGACAGTCTGATGTGGTGGTTGCACTTTGTTTTTCCATGTCTGTAGTTCTCTCTGTCTCTCTCTCTCACTGAATTCAGCATTCACAGTGCTCTGTAATCATGGTGCAACATAATCATTCAGTCAGGGAGAATGCAGGAGCAGCTTTGGAAAGAGCTGTTGAACAGGCAGAACACAAACTGTAGAAATGTGACGTCTCTGCTACTTTGCTCACAGTGAACCAGCCTTAGTCCTCATTTTACCTCCAAACCAGCAGGAGTGGAATATTGTTTTCACCTAAAACCAAGGACAATGTCTTCAAGTTCTTTAAAGAGCCCAGGGGGATTTTCATTGTTTCCTGACTTATCTACAATGTTAAATGGTTAATTATCATCTTAGACATGAGCCAAAGCTAAAAAAATTTGGTGTACGGATTTTCTAGAATTTCTATGCAGAACCAATGCGGTTTATACCAGTCTCCCAAACTCTCACTCGTGAGACTTTTTTCCTAACAAAATTAAGAATTACAGGATAATTTAAGGATTTCCTTGAATGGTCATTATCTTCAGGGTCTCACCGTTTTACCTTATCAGGTCTAACCTGCAAGCAGCCGGCCAGTGAAGCCCATGCGGTGATGAATGATCAGCTCATCAACACTGAATTTCCCCCAGAGCACCGTACCTGTTTGTTTTGGCTGCTTGAGGCCAGTGTGTCTGCCACCACATGTGATGTGTCGCTGGTTAACCAGCGGATTAACGACCCATAATATTATTGTTGGAGCTACACTACCTGTTGGAATTAATTTCACTGCTTTGGGATTGTATGTGGTCATGTGGGGAAAGACACAGCGACCACCGGTTCGATTTACTGACCTTGGAGCAACTTGAAAGGGAGAGATGTTTCCACTACTCGGTGAGAATTAACAGTAAGTAAAAAAATAAAAAAAATTTAAAAAAACAAAACAATGAAAAACCCCACAGGTTTCATGTCTTTTAATGCCATGTTTCTGTACTTTTAGAGAGAACTATTGTAAAGCTGTAGAAGTTACAGTAATTAAGTTAAAGTAGTTAAAGTAATTTTGTATTCAAAATAATATAGTGATCTACATTTTAAATTCAGTGCATTGACAGGTTTTGTATAAGTGTGTAATTCCTATGGTTTAGTTAGATGTTATGTTGGGATTTTTGTACTTTTATTAGCTTTCAGAATTATTTGTTTTTGAGAAAAGAGAAGCAGATAATGCTGAATAACAATGGGTGGAGGCCAGTTATGGGCAGTGTACTGAATCATGACGATAAAAGATACACAACAATTCTGGAAAACAAGACTTTGCATGCCAACGGTGGTGATGGCTGAAAGCCATGGCATCTGATTGGATGAGAGGACGAAGCCTACTTGACAAGAAGACTATAAAAACCATGGCAAATATGGTCATAAGTGGCCAGTATCACGGCTTTTATGGGTTATTTCAGACAAAACCTGACACTTCCTCAAAGAGCCAAAGTATACTGGTTCCCAAAACTTCTCAGTAGATTAACATCTGAAGGTATAACAAGGTAGCTGCCTATAACTGCAGGTTGTTATTGTTTGGGAGGATTTGGGGTCTTGTCCTGAATTAATGACATTTAAGAGGGAGGTCTGCAGGGAACTCTGTTTGCAGGTTCATGGTAATCAATTACTGAGTGAATATCTCCACCAAAAACCTCAAGCAATGTTTCAGATATACCACCTTAGTGTGACAGGTAAAGACATGTTCCTACTGTATATACAGGGGTTAGCATATCGTGGTCTTCAAACAATATATTGTTGTTTACCCGGAGAAATTCTGATTAAATAATGAGGTCATGGTTCATTTTCAACACAACACCATTAGCAGGTGCTGTGTGCTTTCACGAACTATCCTCTCATTTTTAGGAGGCTAAATCCAAAAACCACGATGTGATCCAAACTGTGTGTTCTGTGAACTGCTCCACCCCGAGTTCATGGACCAATTTGCATAAAACTTATAATGTGATAGGTTTTAATTTGACTTACCCTAAAAAACTGATGAGAGCTGAATACTATCGTAACAGATTCAAACCAAAGGAAATGTGTAAATCAGTGGTTTCCAGTTTTTAAATTCTTATTATGAAATAACTCTACCCACTGTCCTATGGGGCCAGATCAACTGGCACTAAAAAATAAAGCTTGGCATTGAAAACAAAACTGTAACTAGAAAAAAACAAACAAACAAACAAAAAAAAAACATCAGCACTGAAACATTTCTATTGAAAAAAGAAACACTTGCATTAAAAAGTATTAATACTGTTTTTTTCTTCTGATTGTCGGCCATTGTTTTTCAATGCCGTTTTTTTTTTCCATTTTCACTTCCGTTTTCACCGTTTTGGTGTGGAGAGGAGGGGTTTCAGGGGTGGGGCTAAGGAGAATGTGACTTGCATACTCTGGTTGAGATCCATGAGGAGAGGACCGACCTCTCCCCTGAGCCGCTGTCCACATCAAGGCTTCTGTTCTACTTTCCTGGCTACCAGGAGCCAAACGTAGATAACTAGTTGTTAATACTGATATGTGGCTCATGCCATTTCATAATGTTAGCTAAATAATAATTATATAAATAATGGAAAGACTAAAAGAGATTTGGATGAGATTAAAGATTTTTATTTGCCATTTATGCATAAACAGACAGTCTAGGCATTCAAGGGTCCAGTTTACATCCAAATACAATCACTTCTTCACACAATGAGAAGAAAAAGTAAAGACACGATGTTTTTGAGTTAAGTTCTACAGTCTTATTTCTAAGGAGATTCATGGTGGTTTATTCTGTAGTGACATCAGTGATAGTGAGGTCCTCAGGTAGAAGTCACACTGGATCTTAAAATGTGTGTTTCATGTCAGTGTGCTCACATTCCACTAAGTTAAAACCCTGAGGAGAAGTGTGAGAATGCAGCCTCCAGACACAGTATTAAAAGGAGCTTATTTGTAAAAGTCTTGGGAACTGACCTCAGAGAGCTGCGCTCCTCTTTCTGTCCCGTCTGTCAGTTCCTCCCCTCCTCTCTCTCTGTGGATCTCCTCCTGCTCCTCCTTCTGCCTCTTCAGCTTCTGTTTCAAACCTCTCCTCTTTTTCTGTGGTGTCATTTTGCAGTGCTTGTCACCACACAAACGCTCACCTGGAGAGGAAAAAAAAAATAGAGTATATAGACACCCGTTACCATGGTTACAAAGTGGGAACATTTGATCAAAGCTGGGCCCAGAGAGAATTAAGAAGGAGAGGGACAAGATCTCCACTGACACTATAAGAGTAATGGCGGATTATGAGGATGTCAAATAGTTCAGAACATTAGGAGCAATTCCATTGCGTTGCCATTTATATTATATTATATTTAATTGCAAATACATTTGAGATTTTACTTAAGTAATAGTTTGAGTACAGGACTTTTACTTAGAATTTTTTACACGATAGCACTCCTAATTTACTTCAGTAAACGATCGGAGAACAGCGTCTGTTACTAGCAGAGAAAGCCAACGTGATCCAAAACAGAACCAAGTCTGTAGAAACAAGCTCCTTTCTTTGTCTCACCAGTTTAACCGACGTGCTGCAGTGTGTGTTGATGAGCTGCTGCTCGTTTGTTCCTACGTTCGCTGCTCCGTTAACGTCAGTTTGTTGGTGATGGGCTACGAAGTGTTCACACGCTCCTCCACACTTCGCTTTCTAAGCTCGTTATCAAAACATTAACACTTGCACAAACTTATTCCTTTTCCGAAGATGAGCTGACCTTACAAACACAGTTGTAAGAGATGTACAATAACTCCTCGAAGCGCGCGCTGTCCGTTGTCCGGGTGCTACATTGGCTTCATGGAGGAGTTCCGCCTTTTTCTTTCAGTTAATGGTTTTAAATTTCAACTTTTAGCATTTGTGAATAAAATCGTAGAAGATATGAATTATGGTTCTAATGTTATATGGGGGATTTTATTAAATTGGTACTGGTACTGAAAAGCAACTACTAAGAAAAGATATATAGTAAATGTAGTGGAGAAACTCCTATATTTCTCTATAAAATGTAATAAAGAATACAGAGCCCCCAACAGTTCATGTGATATGAAGAAATATATATTTAGGTGAGATTCTATGCACACAGTTTGCTAAACCTGATGGGGAACCTGTGTCATATGGATTTAAAACTGTTTTATTTTGATCTTGTATATGTGAATATACTTTGGGTTTTGGCCGTTCCTGGTCAGAAGAAGCCTCTAAAACAATATGCATTATTTTTTGTGCTAATTGCCCTACTTACTGACTTTCAAGGACTGCGCACAGTACAGTTACAGAGATTTCAACCTTTTTAAATGTCTCTCCTGAGAGAAGTGTGTTCCTTTAAGGCCACAGGAAACTTGAAACAAATTAGCTCGTAGAACAGAAGCACTTTTCCTCACTTTCATTCACACACCAGTGCTATCACCAGGAGCAACTGGAGGTTCAGTGTCTTGCTCAAGGACACTTCGACATGTTGAGTGGACAAGCCAGGAACCACTAATCCTCTGGTTAGGAGCTGGCCTGCTCTACCTCCTGAGCCACAGCCGCCCCCAAACAAACACTGGCCTTTTATTGACCACAAATGCTGAGGACTGTGATACAGAGAAATAGAAGCTGAACGGTGATGTGCAATTTATTGCAAAAGAGGTAGAAAGAAAGAACAAACAGGTGTGCAGTGATAATACTGGTCATTTGTCTGATCAGCATTTATCATATTTTAATATTAGCATATAATAATATTCTGCCATACACAAAATATAATCTAACAGAGTTTTTGCTCAAATAAGTTAAGTGAAGCTCTGTAAAGGGCCTCAGCACACATCTGTATCAGGATGCAGGAGTGTCAGCTGAAGAGATTTAGCAGTTTATATTTGAGGAGGAGAGCAGGAGCATGGACTCAGGTGTCAGACACATGATAAACAAGGGCTAGCACTCAGATCTCATATTGGAACCACAAGGATCAGTTCCCATCATCTGGCTCTAATCAAAAGATGTGGTCCAACTGGTCCCCCCCCCAAAAGCTACACTTCGTTTCCCATTATCCCCATCTAATTTCTCATTCTATATAACTTTTTATTGATCACACAGGTGTATATTCTGTCTTAGATAATGACAGAACACACTAGGGGGGCGCTGTGGCTCAGGAGGTAGAGCAGGTCATTTCAAACCGGAGGATTAATGGTTTGATTCCTGGCTTATCCAGTCAACATGTCGAAATGTCCTTGAGCAAGACACTGCACCCCCAGTTGCTCCCGGTGATGTCACCGGTGTGTGAGTGCTTGGGAGTGCGAATGGGTGAATGGCCGAATAATGTGAAAGCACTTTGAGTGTGCTGTGAAAGCACTTTGAGTGTGCTGTAAAAGCGTAGAAAGGCGCTATACAAGTATAAGACCATTTACTACTAATGAACTTCAGAATGAAGATAATGAGACTTCATGTAAAAATGAATACTGTGTACCTGGAGCTCCCTTTAAATGTCCTCACAGACACAAGTCTCTCTTTTGCACTGTGCTGCAGTCACAGGCCTTCTACGCAAAGGTTGTCTTCTTGGCCTACAGCCATTGTGTATTACACAACTTAGCCTAAGCATACGCATAAATATAAACTTTATTGCCAAGTATTTCAAGAACACAAGGAATTTGATTCCAGCTCAATGCCCCCCAATGTGCACAACATAAAAACAAAATAAATGCACAATATATACAAGTTAAAAGAGCAGCATAGACATGGCGTACAATAACCTGTAGCGCTGTCTGGAGGGGAGGAGTTCAGAGAGTTTGTATCCAGGGTGAGAGGGGTCTGCTGAAATCCTCTCTGCCCTCTTTATGACCCGTAAGGTGTACAGGACTTCCATGGAGGGCAGACTGGCACCGATGATTTTGTCTGCAGTTCTGACTGTCCGCTGGAGTCTGTTCCTGTCCTGTTTGGTTGCTGAGCCAAACCAGACACAGCTGGAAGTGCAGAGAACCGACTCGATGATTCCCCAGTAGAACTGAATCAACAGCTCCTGAGGCAGGTTGAACTTCCTGAGCTGACACAGGAAGAACATCCTCTGCTGTGCCTTTTTAATAATGGCACCGGTGTTGGTTGTCCACTTCAAGTCCTGAAAGATTGTGGAGCCCAGGAACTTGTAGGACTCCATGACTGAAACAGTACTGCTGAGTATGGTGAGCAGAGATAAGATGGGGGAGTTCCTCCTAAAATCCACTATCATCTCCACTGTCTTCCATGTGTTCAGCTCCAGGTTGTTGTGACCACATCACAGGGCCAGCTGTTCAACCTCCCATCTGTAGGCCAACTCGTCACCGTCTTGAATCCTCTATGTTGCTGCCGGGCTGCCCGATTGGTGGCAAGACCGAGAATCCTGTCTGCCCCAGAGTTCCCACAGCAGAGCCTGTCATTGGGGTCCCAGCCCCCACAGCACAGCCGCCCCCAGCTCACACAGTGGGGCTCCAGTGAGCACAATGTTTCCCAAAGGTAAGCCATGCAAGTACACACAGCCAGTACAGTGAAACTGCATATGGCTCATTAAATAAGTTAAGTTTCCTTTGATCGCTCCCATGTTACTTGGATAACTGTGGCAATTCTAGAGCCAACACATGCCAATGAGTGCTGACCTCCAGAGATGCGTGCATTTATCAGACCTAAAACCCATGCAGAGTCTCCCCCCTTTCTAGGAGAATGGCCCTGCCACTTTGGTGACTCTAGATAACATTGAGCCAACTGCTGGCCCCCCGTGGTGGCAACATCTTATTCATTACATAGTGCAGATAGAGGTGTGATTTGATTGGGTGATTTTGGACATCTCTAAAGATTGAGACAAGAAAGTCCAAGAATTTTTTGCACTGTGGGTCCTAGATGCAAATTGGGTAAAGCTGTCAAAGCCCAGGCAGGAATTTGTACTTAACATAACTGGTTCCAATGTCACAATACATGGCCTTGTTTACAGTATCTCAATATATGGAATCATAACTCCTGTATTGTGATATGTATCGTATCGCCAGATTCTTGCCAATATACAAACCTACTACAGTATATGGTTCACTGCTTCAGCTACTGAACGCTAGGGCTGAGGTCTAACAAGTTGCTTGTACGGGGAGTTGCTCAAAAGCAGATCAAACACATTTATCAATCAGAAATGACTGTTTGATCACCCAGCCCTACTCCACACCACTGAAATATCTTCTACTCTGCTTAATCACCTGCTCAGCCTGTGTGAGGTTAATGTAACGTTGCCATAAAGTGACACTGTTGTGTTTATATCGGATCATTTTTATTAGCGAGTACAACAGCAGTATTTGACCGGTACCAGAAACTAAATGTAACACAACATCACTGCTTCCAAAAATCCCATGAAATGCATATCACCGAAATGGCTGCTTACATATAACATTCTGTATTCAAACATGGTAAAACAGTAAATAATACAAACTTGTACAAAATACAAGGTAGTATTATACAAGTTGGCAAATAGCTTAACATTTTAACTAACAAAACATTCTGTGTTTTCCATATTAACAATGGTTGTTTACGACGAATATAGCTTGTGCAAATTCTGAACGTTGCATCAGCTGGTACCAAGAAATATGTTTTATTATACACAATAATTACAAATCAAGGATTTGTCTTGGTTTTACAACACGCCCTGATTTCGTGATGTAGCAAGGTGGTGGAGCGCTTGTTGGTATATTTAAGTCTGGTGGCTTCACAGGGTCTGGATGAGCAGACTGTGTGTTGTTGCTAGTAGGCTCAGGGTGTTGAGGGTCCTCTGCACACACGTCTGGGTTGTCATTGGGGAGTCTCTGTCTGAGGTGACGCCTATTTCATCTGAATGTCTGACCTTCGTTTGTGGTGATGTGGTATTTCCTTTTGGCCTTTGTTGGCTGGGTTACTGTTGCAGGTTTCCAGGAACCGTCTCCCTGCAGGAAACGGATGGGCGTACCTGCAGGCAGTGGGGGTAGATGTCTGGCGGATCTGTTGAAGTAGGTCTGCTGTCGGCGTTGACATACTTCTCTCCTCTCACGTATGCCCTTTAGACAGGTGACTTGTGGTTGCAGCTGATTAGCTGTGGTGGGGAGGATGGAACGTAGTCTACGGCTCATGAGTAGTTGCCCTGGTGATTTTAGGTTATCTACTGGGGTGTTTCTATATTCTAGTAGACTGAGATATGGGTCTTTGTCCTCAGCTCTTGCTTTGTCCAGTAGCCTTTTTGCTGTTTGAACTGTCTTTTCAGCAAGTCCATTGCTCTGTGGATAGTGGGGGCTGATGGTGTTATGCGTGAATCCCCACATTTCTGTGAAATGTGCAAACTCACGTGAGCTGTAGCATGGTCCATTGTCACTGATGACGATCTCTGGGATCCCGTGTCTTGCCATTGCTGATTTCAGTTTTGTTATGATGGATGTGGAAGTACAGCAGTGTAGGCTGTCTAGCTCAAAATATCTGCTGAAGTAGTCTACTATGACAATGTAGTCTTTTGAGTTCCAAGTGAACAGATCTGTTCTAATGACTTGCCATGGCCTTTTGGGTACAGGGTGAGACATTAAGGGTTCTCTGGGTTTCGAGTTGCAGCGTTCTTGGCAGATGTTGCAGGCCGCTATAGCTGCTTCGATTTATTGTCCCATGCCAGGCCAGTACAAGATGTCTCTTGCCCTGCTCTTACTCTTTTCTATTCCCATGTGGCTCGCATGTATGCGCTCTAACATGACCTTTCTGAGTTTACTGGGGATGATGATCTTCTCCCCTTTAAACATGATTCCATCAATCTCAGCGATTTCATCTCTGTAGTTCCAGTATTCTTGGATGCTGAGAGGGCATGATGACCTGGTCTCTGGCCAGCCGTCCAGGGACACTCATCTCAGAAGGGTGAGCTGCGTGTCTTGTTGCATCTATGATTTCTGCCAGTCTCTTGTCACTTATAGGGACGCTACTCATGACTGTGTGCACATGTGCTTCCATGCTCTCATTCAGGGATTGGTCATGGTGCACAATTGATTTCCGGGACAGAGTATCAGTGACCGGAATGTCTTTACCTGGCAGGTGGGTGATATTGATGTCATACCTTTGTAGCTGCAGTATCATTCTCTGTAGTCGTGGCAGAGCGGCTGTGAGGGTTTTTTTTGTATTGACTCCAGTGGTTTGTGGTCTGACTACACAATGACCTTGCGACCATAGACGTACTCATGGAAACACCTGCAACCAAATAGTATGGTGTATAGCTCTTTCTCGATCTGTGCATTGTTCTGTTCAGTGCTGTTGAGTGATTTTAATGCATAAGCAACTGGTTTGCCATCTTGGACCATGACTGCACCAAGGCGTTTTTTGAGGCATCCACCTGGAGCCATAGCTCTTTCATTGGGTCGAAATATGCCAGTACTGGGCCAGGTTGTTGAGTTAAGTCTTTCATTTGTTGAAATACTGTGTTGTGCCTAGCATTCCACACGAAGTCACTGTCCTCTTTTAGCAGCTGTCACAGTGGCGCGTTGATCTCAGAGAGATGGGGAACAAACCAGGCTAGGTAGATGAACATACCTAATACTGTCTGTAGCTCCACCTTGTTCTCTGGTGGTTGCATCTCCTGGACTGCTTTAATTTTGTGGGGGTCTGGTTTTAAACCATCTTGTGACAGTGTGTGTCTGAAGTAGCTGACCTCTGGTACACAGATGCGACATTTGTCGGGGTTTAGCTTTACGCCTCTGTCTCTCGTGTGTTGCAACATGGCTTTGAGCTTGTGATTGTGTTCCTCTTTGGTCTTGCTGAACACTAGTACAGTGGGTACGGAAAGTATTCAGACCCCCTTAAATTTTTCACTCT
>NW_018127933.1:1847009-1850687 GCF_001952655.1 Monopterus albus
AAGTCACTGTCCTCTTTTAGCAGCTGTTGCAGTGGCACGTTGATCTCAGAGAGATGGGGAGCGAACTGGGCCAGGTAGGTGAACATACCTAGTACTGTCTCTAGCTCCACCTTGTTCTCTGGTGGTTGCATCTCCTGGACTGCTTTAATTTTGTGGGGGTCTGGTTTTAAACCATCTTGTGACAGTGTGTGTCTGAAGTAGCTGACCTCAGGTACACAGATGCGACATTTGTCGAGGTTTAGCTTTATGCCTCTGTCTCTTGCTGAACACCAGTACATCATCAACGATGGCAGTGACGCCTTTAAAAGCTTTATAGGTTTTGTCCACATGATGCTGAAACTCATCTTGGGCTGAAATTATGCCGAAGGGCAATCTGAGGAAGCGGTACCTACAAAACACAGTGTTGAAAGTTGTTAGCAGGGAAGACTCATGATTCAGTTTGATTGTCCAGTATCCTGACCTAGCATCAACTACACTGAAGTACTTTGCTCCTGCAAGCTTAGATGTGACATCCTCAAGCGTGGGCAGGGGGTAATGAGGTCTCTGTATTGCCTTGTTCAGCGGTCTGGGGTCTAGGCATATCCTGAGTTTCTTTCATTTTGGCTTCTCTACAGCAACAAGTGAGTTCACCCAAGCTGTGGGCTCTGTGACTTTGCAGATGATGTTGTCCTTCTCCATGCTGTCGAGTTCCTCTTTGAGTTAGCTTCGCAGTGCAAAGGGGATCCTGCGTGGTGAGCAAAGGGCAGGTGTAACTGTTGGGTCGATGCTGAAGGTGCATTCTCCTGGGAACTCTCCAATGCCCTGAAATACATCTGCAAACTCTTTAAGTAAGCTTTGTGAGTCGATGTTGGTATTTTCTTTTCCTTCATTCACAGCCATCACAATTTGGATGAGATTTAGGTCTCTGCAGGCTTTCATCGCCAGAATTGGTGGGGCACTAGTGTTAAAGATGTGAAAATCCAGTAGCAGTGATTGTTTTTTATGTCTACATCTCAACTTACATATGCCATCCACACTCAGTGGGTGCCCTCCATAATCTGTGAGTTTCTGAGTTTTGGGTCTCTGTGTGACGTTTTGGAATAGGGTTTGAAACATGTTTGCTGGAATGGTGTTGGCCTGTGCACCAGTGTCCACTTTAAATCTTACTTTTCTTGGGGGTGATATAAGTTCTAAATCCGTATAACCTTGTTCATTGCTGTCGCCTTCGTTTTTGATTGTGACGCTGTCTATGTCAAGTCCTATGTCGTCGGTATTAAAAATTACCCGGTTCTTTTATTCTGAAGGCCCCAAGAAGTAACACTCAGGAGACAGGAATCAGCTAAGTAGATTTATTATCTTCTGGTTAAATGCAGAGTTATTACAGTGCTGGACTCTCTGAGATGATCAAATCCCAAGAGCCCTGATTATAGTAATTCATTCACATTTATCTTGTCGGGCTGGGACTGCCCCATACATGGGTGGTACTCATACGTACTCTCAATCTATTGGCTCTACACTCAAGGCACGAACCGGTCACACAAAGTTCATGCAAAATGTGTGTTGTCATTTTCAGCCATGACTCTCAAACCAAAAGTAGACATGCAGTTAGCTTAAGTTCCTGTTTTAACATCCTCCTTTGCTTCCTGTGCAGATGTCTTTCGCCTACACTCCCTGCATGAGCATCTGGTACAAGCCGTATCAAACTTCACACCTTTTGAAATAGCATGAGTTAACAACACCTTATCTATAGTTTTTAAAACAACACCTTTTTCAAATGGCAGGGGTTATCTAGAAGTCAATCATTTCATGTACACACAACCAAGAAGATGAAAAATACTACAAGCTGAATCACAGCTGTATCTTACGTGCATAATATAATGCATGTATTGAAACCAGTTTAATGCTGATACATAGTAATGCTAATAAAACACAGGAAAATATTGATACTAGGCTCCTTTAATATTTATGCAAGATAATACTGATACAAAATAGAAAACTTGAACTCCTGAAATCCAATCCTAACATCAGTGTGACGTCCTTGTGCGTAGTCATTTTCTCTGACTGAACGAATCATCTTATAGCGGGGTTTTGATTGCTCTGGGACCTTGGATCTACATGCTTTTGCAAAGTGGTTCAACTTTTTACATTTTAGGCATTGCTTTCCTTTGGCTGGGCATATGTCTTTTGAGCTATGGTGTCCTGCATGTTCATCCCTTGTCCTTGTAGCTTTTTGCGATGCATCATGTCTATATGATTTACTTGAAATTGCATGCATGGTGACATGGTGCTCTTTTGTTGTTCCCATAGTCTTTAGCTGCTGTTTCGCCAGCTCATAGGACCGTGCAATGTCTATGGCTTTGTCTAAGGTGAGCTCTGCACCCTGGCTAAGTAGTTTTTCATGCACACGGGGTGAGTTGGTCGCAAACACAATGCGATCACGGACCATTTCGTCGTTATTTGGGTAGCCACAGTCTTTAGCTAGGAGCTTTAGAAGAGAAAGGTCAAGATCGACAATCTAACTTTGGAAGCTCGATTGATTTCTTGTTTTAAATCAACAATGTGAAAATATGACACTATGGAAAATTGCAGGCTAAAATGTAGTTATCCGAAATCAGACCATAATTAAAAGTTACTAAGAAAAAGGAAATGGGATATTGAGATAATAAAATGGAAAGGTGAAATTATGAATGGAAAGTGAAAATTAATTTAGGAAATTAAGAAAGGCTAATGTACAAATTAAAAGCTAAAAAACATCATTATGCTGGTGGTCGAGCAAAAATGCCAATGATTTTGTAGCTTCTTGGGTGGGAGGATTTGCTGCCCCTTCTGCCATGTTGCTGCCGGGCTGCCCGATTGGTGGCAAGACCGAGAATCCCTGTCTGCCCCAGAGTTCCCACAGCAGAGCTTGTCACTGGGGTCCCAGCCCCCACAGCACAGCTGCCCCCAGCTCACACGGTGGGGCTCTGGCGAGCGCGATGTTTCCCAAGGGTAAGCCATGCAAGTACACACAGCGTTAGGGTGATTTTTATTTTACGCACTTATGAATGGTTTTATTTTATAACACATAAGTTTACATACTTATATGTCACAGTTATGCTCACATAGTTACATATCACCCTATGTGTTCACTGAATCACTGGTTAATATTTATTGTATTAGTCACTGAAACACTAATGCAACATCATAAGTCTTGTCCACTAAATTACTGAATTTCATGAGATTTACGGCTGTAGCTGTTATGAACGCTCGACACAAATGTGAGCGAGCGGAGAAATTAGCAGACCCAGGCGGCTGTCTTCGATGCAAGTAGTGATTTATTTACAGTGTTAAAGCAGTGCAAATATATATACAAGGTGAAGGTATGAATATGACCGGGTGTCGACCAGCAGTAGTAGGAGTTATTGTCCGTGGAGTGATGATGGGCCGGGCTGCAGGGGTTGGAATCACTCCTGGGCTGGTCGGGTAGGAGATCCGGTTGACTGTGGAGGTAATGAGAGAGTTCAGTTAAAGTGGAGACTGTGCATCGACCTGTGATGGTGGCTGGTGGAGCTGAGGGTGCCAGGATCCAGAGGAGAGGTCCAAAAAATGCAGAGGGAAACTAGGAACACACAACATACGAAGAACAACGAGAATAAGCAAAGTACTAATCTAAGGGAGAGCTGACGACAGAGAAAGAACTAGCAAGGGAGTGATGGGTAA
>NW_018127933.1:1859040-1861313 GCF_001952655.1 Monopterus albus
ACCCAGTTCTTCTAACCAGGAACTCAGAGAGACGAGGCGGACCACTTGGATATATAAAAAATAACCGTGCTGGTTTATTCAAAGGATCACAGGTAAAATTAACATTACACGTCCAGGCATCTTCCACCCCCAAACCTGCGCGCAGGCAGCATGGAGGATAAAAGACCCTGAACCCTCATGCCTATACAATTTTATCCCTTGGTTGGGCTAGCCCATGCTACACAGGAACGTCAACCGTGACGTCACCTGATATGCCAGCTTCACAGCTGGCCATAGCCGTAGTCAAAACATGGAGAGAATCAATGTGTGTGTGAGTGTTGATCATGTGGTGTGTATCTAAAAACATACAGGACGTTCAGGGACATGTCCGGACATTAAGCCTCGGAAGATATTATGATTAAGATTACGGCTAAACATATCATAATAATAGCAATAACCTCCTGCCTGCAGACTCTCTCTATTTGACCTTGGCCTAGATGCAGCCTGCAGAACACATGACAATGAACTAAGCATTTAACAGCCTGAGCATAGACAGCATCATAGTTTAGTGGAGACAGGCCTCCACTAAACTAATACAACAAATATCTAATCAATATCTATCTGACTAAGAAATTACCTAACATGGGTGAGATTTGCTCTGTTCAAGTCCCCTAGAACAATGAGTGGCGAGTCGGGATGTTCTAGCTCCAGGCTAGTTATCAGTTCTGCTAGGAGCCATAGCGCGCTAGCGTTAGCCTGCGGTGTTATGTACACTCCCATTAGCATGAAACTGTTGAATTCACGAGGAGAGTAAAAGGGTTTGCAGTTGATAACAAGAGACTCTAGGTCTGTGGTACATGTCCTCTGTAGCACTGACATCTGTGCACCAACCTTCATTTATGTAGAAGCAGATTCCACCTCCTCTCGTTTTCCCAGACAGCTCCTTTACACGATCCGCTCTGTACACCTGGAATCCCGGTACTTGAATCACACTGTCCACGATGGAGTCGCTGTGCCAGGTCTCCATGAAGCACAAAGCAACAGAGCGTGCAAAGTCAGAGTTAATGCTGTTGACGAGAAGAATGTCATCCATTTTGTTGACCAGGGAGCGGAGATTAGCCAGGTGAATAGATGGGAGTGAGGTCCGTGTTCCCCTCTGTCATAACCGCACCAAGGTGCCAATGTGTTTTACACGTCACTGACATTTTTTCCAGGTCCTGTATATTGCTGCTGCACCTCTGATCAGAATGTCCATACAGCATTCTTTGTTCACAAAAATCGGAGGAAGGTAGTTTGGTGTGAGCTGTCTGATATTTAACAGTTGTTCTCTGGTAAAAGTAATCCGGGATGAGTTGCAAAAGACCAAGAAAACAAAGAAAAACAACAAACACAAGAGAACGTGAGTAACCACGGCCATCATCGCTGTTGGTCCGGAAGTTCATTTGTTCATAGTGCACAGTGATAAAATATGGACAAAAACAAATGTTGCTGATCACATAATCGGGAGAAAGCCTCGGGGCAGACCCAGGACACATTGGAGAGACTATGTCTCTCAGCTGGGCTGGGAACGCCTTGGGGTTTGTTAGGCATTTTTAGTCAGATAGATATTGGTTAGATACTTGATGTATTAGAAATATTTAGAGTAGACAGGATGTCTAGCTCAGGCTGTTAAATGCTTAGACATTCTCATGAGTTGCTGCAGGTTGCTGTTGTACCCGGTACTTTTTACCATACTGACTCTGAGAGACGAGGCAGTCCAAGTAACTACAAAACAGTGATGATTTATTCCATGAACACAGGCAAAAATTAACATTACACGCTCAGGTATCTTGCACCTCCAACATGCACGCAGGCAGCTGAAAGATGAAAGACCCCGAACCACAACAGGCCTATTTTTAGATTCATCCGGTTCTTTTATCTGAAGGCCCCAAGAAGTAACACTCAGGAAACAAGAATCAGCTTTACGTAGATTTATTTTCTTGTGTGTTCAATGTGTGTGTGTGTCTGTTGATTAAGTGGTGTGTAGCTAAAAACATTCTCACGACCTCTAGTAACATGTCGTGATTTAAACATAAGAACATATTATGGCTAAGGCTACAGTTATACATGTCATAATAATAATATTAAACACCCTGTCTGCTGACAGTCATCAACAGGTATCCTTGACCAGATGCACCCTGTAGAAACTTATAAGCATGCCTAAGCATTTAACAGTCTAACTAGACATCCTATCTCCACTAAACATTTTTAATACATAAAGTATCTATCCAATATCTATCTGACTAAAAATACCT
>NW_018127933.1:1861563-1863703 GCF_001952655.1 Monopterus albus
TGATGTATGGGTGGGTAAGATTATTGATATATGTTATGGACTCTCTAGAAAAACGGTACCGCTCAAATAAACATACATGGGGATATGACAAAAAATCAACTCGTGGCCTCAATATCCTCTCCCGACGTAAATGCAATTCCCTGCGAATTACTACAGCGTCCTCATCTACAGGATCCTCTATGAATGGACACGCCATTTTGGTCTCTGCGTGACGGAAACGTGTGCAATCTATGAATGTACTGAAAGATTAAATGAGGTATTAAACACCTTTCACTTTAAAAAGGGGCGGAGACCCGGAGGAAACTCTGAGTTTCCCGAACAAAACCTGCTCGCCAGCAGGTTAGGTTCACAGAGTAAGTTGCCATAGTAACTGACTCTGAGTTTAGATTACCTCTCTTTGTGAAACGGGTTTAATTTACCCCGCTTTCACGGGTTTAAGTTACCTCCGTTTCTGAAACCGAAAACTCCGAGTTTCCCTCATTTCGGGGTTTACAAACTCTGAGTTTCGACAAAACCGCCTTCTTGAAATAGGCCCCAGAACAGTGCTTCACTATGCTGATAACTGCTGGATTGCCAAAGCTGGTTTATGTCGGTTTGTGTTCATATCAGTGTTCACAGCCTGTCCACCTATTGTTGGTTATTTTAGCTTTTGTAATTATTGTGCTACTGTAAAGAGGCTATAGGAGGAAGCTGTAGCAATACAGTTTCGTGTGTTTAAATGGTAAATGGACTGTATTTTATATAGCGCTTTCTCACAGTGTGTTGCACTGGCCAAAGCGCTTTACAGAGATGATACACCATTCACCCATTCACACACAACATTCACACACTGATGACGACAAGCTGCCATGCACCGGCGCTAGTCAAGCCACCAGGAGCAATTCGGGGTTCAGTGTCTTGCTCAGGGACACTTAGGCATGCGGGGAGACCGGGAGTCGAACCACCAACTTGCTGGTCAGTAGACTACTTGCTACTTGCTACTTGCTGGTCAGTAGACGACTGCCCTACCTCATGAGCCACAGCCACCCCATATGGACATGGACATAATCTCTTGGCAGAGGTAACCAATATACATATAACAGTAAAATCAATCATCAGTCGTCACCTTAGAACAATGAGTGAACATATTTTGAACAGGTAACAGCTCATAGCAGTGTTTCTTAGGGGTGGGAATCTTTGGCAAACTCACAACTTAATCAGATTCAGATTCTTGGTTTTACAATTTGACTCACACTCATTTCCTATTCAAAAACAACCCCATTCAATAAAAACGAAGGACACTATATGTTGGCTCTTACTCTAGTTTACTGTCTGACAAACAACTGATTTCTGTCCTTTCCCACTGAGCTGCTAATAAAGATTAACAGGCAGTTAAGCTAACTGGTTCTGATGATCATCAAAACCAAGTACTTTACATACTGCTACCCAGCAGTATGTATAGTACTTGAAATTTTAAATATATAAGGCTATTAAAATCAGCTCCAGCTAGACTAGCTGCAGCATTAAATATGATGAACACAATAACGCACCTGTAACAGCTCCTAATATGTCTTCTCCTGGAACAGAATGACTCACGCTCCAACTGATGTTTTTGGCACTTTTAATCTTCGTAAACGTAAACACCGTGAACATCGTGAAAGACTGAAAAATACAAAGTAAACCATATCTTACATTCCAATCATCTGGTTACAATCATATACCATATTCATAACATCGTCAGCATGAAAATTACGTTTTCATTGTTTACTGAGACTTAAAGCAAATATGTGCAACAATCCAAAACCATACCGCATGCGCCTTCTGAGCAGGAAATTAAGAGTTGTCACCGCTGATGAATATTTACAGACTTTCTCTCTAGATGTGCGTAACTGAACTGAAGATACTCTCCCGCCTGACTACTTCCTGGGTTATAAGAACTTCTTCCTGTATTATAAGTGAGAGCCTAGCTGTATATCAACTCAATATTTTTGGACAAAGAACAAAACAAAAAAAAAAACATTTGAGTTCAATAGCTGCTGGCCGCTACACTGCCACAAAATTACAAAGATATTTAAAGGCTGAAGGAAATCTTGTAATTTTCTTATAGACTTGAGAACTCCACAAACTTATGCTATGCATACTTGTATGAGATTCTTAGGTT
>NW_018127934.1:0-15739 GCF_001952655.1 Monopterus albus
GTGAAAGGCAGGTTATCAAAAAAATGAAAAATATTAAAAAAGGTGAAAAATCCAACTAAAATTATCTTTATAGCAATGATGATGGTGATAAGAGATTTTCCTCCAAATTGCTCAAGCTTTGACACTCCTCCAGGAGACCATGAAGTACCATGGGGAATATAAAATTATTCAAAAAGATGTGCTTGAAAACGGGTTTGTGTCTTATTGTAACTTGCATCTTATTGTAGGTTATCTTGTATGCTTGGACATTTTGGTTTGCACTCATAAACCTAATTTTGTATGCACCTACTTTGAGGTTTCTGCCTGAAAACAGTGTTCTACAGGTTTGCTCATTTCAGGTTTACAATTTCAAGAGCAGTGAGAGGAAAAAAAACCTTAGATGAGCATATGTGCCAGGCTTATGGATTTCTGACATTGTGCCACGTCACCTTTTCTATGGCACCATCAATGTTGTTATGATTCTGATGTTGTCTGAATCATTTATGTACTTAGAACTACACAGTCGTGTAAATTTTATGTTCCTTTTCATTAATAAAGGCAGATTCTAATGGATTAACTCTGGAAAATTTGCGGTCAGTGCAAGTTCACTTTCATATTGTAGTGTACCACAGTCGAATTCCTCGTGTGTCTGACACACCTGGCCAACCCCACAACATCGTCAATGATGTCAGAGAGTGTATAAAATGAGGAAGTTCAATGCCCTCTCCTTTTGTCTTCTGGAAGAATGGTGAGTATAAACACAAAGGCTACAAATGAATTTTTTACAACTTGTAGCTAAATCACACAATTATACTTAAACAGTAATTGTATCTGTTCTACTTTAACCAAAGATATTGGTGGTAACTGTAACAAAACATAATGCCAAACACAAACAATCCCAGGACAGCATGTACCTGCAGTACATAAAACAACTGGGGATAAATGGTGTTTTCTCACCCACTTTGTCACAAAGCATTAGCCAGAACTGAATGTTAATGTAGAGCGTTAGCATTGCCAGTGGAAGCAAGGCCAGGATTTAATGATATAACTTCATGTTAAAGAATGGTGGCCTGGCTATTAACCATGGAGAGAATGATTCTCTCTAGTTTAGTTGGCTAGTACCAGGGGCGTTGCTAGACATAAAGCTCTACTGGGGCACAGGACCCCCATTACTCAAATCACACAATTCTTTTTCCTTAATGTCTGCTGCATGAATGAAATGTGCTATTCACTGGTTTGTGAACTTCCCTTCCACAGCCATACTGCTGCTACTGAAATAACTACTTTTACTACTGCTAAAATATTTACTTCAACATACATTAAGAACATTCTCAACAGGATTTTATGGTGTAAAAGTCTGACCCTGTATTGCACATTTCTTTACACTCTTCTGCATTTCACACTAGTAACTAATTTGATTGTCAAGCCGCCTCAATTAGATTTGTCAAATTTAAACTTTCACAAGTTAATCTTTTAACAAATCATTAATTGAAATGTAAAACCCAAGAGAAATACTATGAAATGAAGAGAGCAGACTGTTGGGAATAAATTAATACAATTTCATGGAAAAAATTAGAATTTCGGTTGTAAATGTAGGTCAGTGCTTCTAATAGTGTTTAGGCCAGCAGAGAAGGCCTTGCTGGCCCTGACTGCCCACCACTGATATTAAATATATGCTCCATGGTTTGTCGTGCTATGCTAGATAAGTGGATGGTTCGATACATAGATTCGAAGGAGAGACCAATACATGTGATGCTACATATTTGGCATTTATTTTATTTCATGTAGTAAATAGAGTTTTAAGAGTAGTTCAACTGATCACATGCATTGATGTACAGAAGTCCATTCACATTCAAAATCCGCGTCTGGTTCCGTACGTCACCTTGCTTACCAGCTACAGCCAGGTCTTCCTCTCTCACCCTCATCTCTTCTGTAAAGAATTGTTTTATGTCCATCCACATGAGTCAGTTATGTTTGAGATGATGAGTATTATTCAAAAACCTAACTTGGTCCCCTTCACATACAGTCCATTCATTTCTTTTGTTTCGCGCTCAATACATGGATTGCTGCATGCGTGCTGCGGTGCAGAGCTACACCCTACGCACCCTGGTGTGTGAACCCTGACAAATGCGCCTCAGCTTGTATTTTGCTCTGACATTCTGGATTAGAACAAATAAATTATTTTCTCGTTTTCGATCTAAATTAATCCACTGCCAAATATTGGAGCTAGTTGAAACACCAATGTGTGAGTTTCTTTGTAGCTTCAAGAAGATGGATGTCTTGGCTGTTTGGAGGAATGGGTTCTGTGACAAATGTAGAGATAACTCAGTAGGCTACTCAGAGTTATTTACAAGGTGACTTCTGCATCATACATTCCCGTTCTTAATTATGACATTTAAATGCATGAAATTTCAAATGATTGTAAATGAACAATGGGGTGTACAAACCTTTGTGAATTAATTATAAATATAAATTAAATCTAATTGCCCACGGTATCATCAAATTGCTATCTTACTGTGAAGATGTCACAGGTGTGCACAGCATGAGACAATAGCAACACAAATTCATAGCCCCATCTACAACACAATCCAAACGGCTTCAGTTCCTTTGAAGCAATCGAAGAAATCTTGATTGGGACGGAAACAAAGTACCAGGTGCAAACAATTTGTTCTCGCCCTGAAGAAGCCCCGTCAGCCTTTTTATACCAAGATGCTTGCTTAAATAAAGGCCTTGAAACACGTTCCTTGCTCCATTTAGGAGTGCCTTAATTATCCTTTCTAATCAATGTGATGTATGTCGGCAGTGAAAATGTGTAAATACTCTTTTAATGTTTTAATGGTTTTAAAATCCAACACACCTTTTAAAATGCATTTT
Source organism: Monopterus albus (assembly GCF_001952655.1). Classification (NCBI taxonomy): domain Eukaryota; kingdom Metazoa; phylum Chordata; class Actinopteri; order Synbranchiformes; family Synbranchidae; genus Monopterus; species Monopterus albus. Next base: position 2,854 of record NW_018127934.1, read on the forward strand.
AGCTACACATAATATATATTCAACAAAAAAAAGAATTGACCCCAATATTTACCATGGTAAGCTAAATAAGTGGAGCAAGCAAAAAACTAGAGGAGCTCTTTCATTTATACGACTGCACATCTATCAAGGGATAAGTTACAAGTCTGTTTTTTCTAGATTAACCAGGTTTAACAATTACCCCGACAATAAACACGCTCAAGTAGAGCAAAAATGTAACATTACTCGACAGCTAACTTATCCCAGGTGTCTTGCTAGCATTTTTGCTAATGTACTATACCAACATTTAATTTTGACTAATGCCAGATAAAGTAGCCCACCTCAACTAGAAAATTTACATATGGATACCTGTGCACTGCATACGTACAGAAGACAATACATGAAATGTTTACTGTGGTTTTCTGCCATTTTCTAATGCCACCCACCTCAGCAGCAGAACACCACACACCAAAGCCATCTTGAATTTCTGCTACACTAAACTTACAGAACCTGCAGGACAGTACAATTTGAAGGGCTCAGCTGGCCTCTGATTGGACAGTTTGACTCTGCTCTGTGATTGGATTACCACTGTCCAATCAGATTCATGATTCCTACAATGATTATCAAAATACTGCTGCTCGTAGTCAAAAATACAACAAGATACCTTTAAAATGAACTTTTACTTCATTTTTTCTAAACACTGTTGCTGTCAGCTACTACAAAAATAAATTGTACTGTGTTTCATAATATATCAGCCAAATGTATTTTATTTACATATTAGTCTGGATAAATTTGAATTTGGTGAATGCACACATGCATACAGAAAACCCTTATATTCCAGCCTGTGCCCTTCATTACTACAGCATACAATATGCAACTATGTGCAAGTTACAGACAGAGCATTATAGCATAACACATGAACATACACGGTTTGTGCACTTAAAACAGCCTTACACTACACAAGGTTTCTATCTGTATACATGTTCTTTAATTAAAAGCTGAAATACCAACCATTTTGAAATCCAATGAATAATCATAAGAATTTATATAACATATAAACCACACAACAAAAGGGATCATAAATTTTGAGTATGTACACACAATTACATTTACAATAATACAATTTGTGAAAGCCTAAAAAGTTGTTGGTATACTGTAACTGTTTATAGAAACTGCACTTACAGTAATATAACAAAGCACATATTGTATAATAGAGAGTAGCTGTTGATATACAAGCGTCAAAAATCATACATTGATTCTGATTGACACATTTCAAGTATCTGTAAAACATGATTGCAGTATGTTTAAACTTTAGGAGGCTTCAATAAAAGATCGGGGTAGAAAAGGTTCTATAGTAGGTGTTGAAACACTCTTCTGCCAAACAGATCTCTGGAATACTGTGACAACAAAAGAAAAGCAGCACTGTTTCAGTCAACACTGTGCTATAGAATGGCAACAACAGCCAAAACTCAGACCAACAAAAGCAGGGCTAGGTTAACTCTCCAGTTGGGTCTTTGGGTCTACATCAGATTTGGAGTAATGTGGATTAGAAGGAAGTTATGACAAACAATTTTAATCTTGTGTCTCTAACCCTCAAATAAATGTATACGTGAATTTCTGATATATTGCTAATAGAAACACCCCTGGCTGCATGTTTTAACAGCAAGCAAATGGCTTGTGGTTTAAAACATTAATGCAAGGAAAAGCAGTGAGGGAGTGGTCCTCTCTACATGAGAATTACATTGAATGTGGGCATCTCAGTGGTGTGGCTGGGAGGCTGCTGGGGCTGAGTTCGATGGAGGACATTTCCATGACAAATAGGTGCATGCAGGCTTCAGAACAACGAGGTGATGGAGTGAGAGAGATGCTGAGAAGATGAGGGTATGCTGCTGGGATCTGCCTATGACATTTGGTGCAGTCTTTTTATTCACGGATAGCTGAGAAAGAGAAACCCACTGATGCACAATGTTTCGGATTTTGTTCACAGGATGGCTAGAGGGTTGGGGAGACCAGCGAGAGCCCAGGCAGAGTGAGGGGGTGTCACAACAAAGTCAGTTCTCTTTGAGATGATATTCCCTCCTGTTTTATTCCTGCCTTTCTCTGTTCTGTCAGTCAGAGTCTCCTCAGATTGTACTCCTCTGTGCAGGAGCCTTTTCTCAGGGCGATGTCATCCACAGCCATCTCTCCACTCCTGCCTCGCCCACGCTCCCCCTTCAGGATCACCTGGTGAAGGACAGCACAGTGCACACTAAGCTACTACCATAGAGAACCAATCATCTTGTGCCCCTTCATTATATGAAATGGGACACAATCATTTCTCTTCACTATTGTCAAAATTGTTTAAAGGAAAAAGTTCAAAATCAGTCCTTGCTGCATGAGTGAACTTCTTTGATACCGTTTATTGTTATACTTACACTTTCCAGGCCTGTGCCCCATAATGTGATTTGGGTGTGCCTCCAGCCATTTCCACCTGTTCTTCCCCAGACAGCTGGACTGTACTGCTTTTCCTTCTTCACAAACACTTGCAGCATGCCTACGTGGTGGCCTGCCAGCTTGTGTCGGAATGACAGGCACAGATTCCCGTCGTTCCAGGGAGGGGTGAGTGGGAGGACCAGCCGTGCCCCTCGCCCACTTCTCTTGTTTCCTACGTTTGGAATTGTTAGGTACCGTCCACCTGGAGAGCCAAGTGACAGAACATTACAGTCACTTCATAAAAATAATGTAATTTCTTTGTCAAAATAGGTAACACAATTGTGTTAACTCATAAAACTGGACTGTATCTTTAAAAACCAGCACTAAAAACCATATGAATGCTGTGATTTTGCTGGCTTCATTGCACCTGTTGGCACCACCTGTAGTGTGTTACTGTGCCCTTTATCTGCTTTTGTCTGTGTCTGAGATTCTTGCTGCCACACTAAGTACTGAATAGAGCTTTGTTTGTGATATTTGCAGGTTAGGAAAAACAGTTGACAATTTAACATTTGTAAAATTACAACAGCAATTTGGCTTTCCAGAAACAATGTCCTGGTTGACTTAGTATAAATGATATACCTCACTATGGAGACTATTTTGGAACTGCTTTCCTTCTCAGAAACGGTGCCCATGTTAACTGCTAATGCTAACATCTACAGTATAGATTGTTCTGGGTACTGTAAGTGTAGTATTGTTTCTGGAATGACATGTTGGGGCTCAGTTTTTCAAAATACAATTTTTGAAAGCATATTGTATTTGGGAGCCAGAAAACAGGACGTCTATTTTAGGTCAACTGACCATTTTAAAAGTAGCTGTGCAGGTCTTTCTGTCTGTCATAACACAATGTATTTAATTGTTGGCATCCAACTGCTGCACTAAGGAACGACATTTGAAAAAGACCCACTTAAAGGATAAGACTGGTCATTTCCTATAATAATAGTCTTTTCAGCAATCAGAGACTAAAACCAACAATGAATTGCCTCTTCTTATGTATAATGTCTGTCAGTTCTGGATGAGCTTGATTGTTGTTCAAAATGACAAAAAACACATCAGCGATCACACTGCTACACTGGGCGACATGTTTCGTCATTATGAAACACCAGACCCGCATATTTGTTCAAATGTTGCCCCAAAAGCTCTAGACAACCTTAGCCTTTTACAATATTTGAAGTAAGGAAGCATCAACTGCACATGTACAAGATCTCCGTGTGAGCAAAGCAGGGCTTTGTTTACAGTCTGCCAGCTCCTCACTCTTTGACCAAGATTTCACACATGCACATTTGAGTCTTGCTACTTCAGATGCTGTAAAAAGTTATGGCCTTTTGAAGCTTTTGGAGCAACATTTTTAAATCAAATCAAATTTATTTATATAGCACTTTAAAAACAACATCCAGCTGACCAAAGTACTTTACATGGCAGAATAAAATCACAATAAATGACTAAAATGAGTAAATAAGATCAGTGCAAATAAAAATAAAACAGCACAATAACACAGACACACAGTTAACATACATTCAATAAATTAAAAATTAAAAGGAAATTAAAAGGAATGCATCAAGCCCTACTGTGTATTAAAAGCCAAGCCGAATTTAAGCAATGATTTAAAAGCACTGAGGTCAGTAGCTGTAGACTATTCCACAATTTAGGGGCTGCAACAGTAAAAGTGCGGTCACCCCGGCGTTTATATCTGGCCCTTGGAACCTCTAAAAGAGACTGGCTTGAAGATCTCAGGGACCTTGTAGGTTAGGTAGGTAGGTTTTAACAAATATGTTGGTTTGGTGTTTCATATGGAAGGAGCATGTCACCCACTGCAGCGCTGTGTGTCCCTTAAGTGTTTCTGATCTTTTTTTATTTTTATTTAAATAACAATGGACGTCTATGGCACAGACTAATAAAATAATTCAGGTTGGAGACTGACAGGCATAAACCATAAGTAGAAGTAATTTACTATTGGTTTTAATATGTGTATGGGTATTGTTGAAAACACCATCATTATAGAAAATGACCAAACTCACTTTAAGTTTCTTCACTTCAAAATATATCCAGTTACCAGAGACATTTTCTTTTATTAAGTCATAATTAGTGTCTAGTAGAGCTATAGAGTTGTAAAAATTCAAAGGTGAAATTGCTTCTGGGTAAAAGCTGATTCATTTAGATGCATTCTGCTTATCTAGCAGATCAGTGTCTGGCTGATGGTGTTAACCATAGGGGTGCAGTAAGTATCTGCAGCCTACAGAGGCTTTTTGCATAAGTCATGAGTTCTCTCTCTAAATCTTTGCCAATCTTTTAAGAGCCATGGGGGTTTGCCAATGGCTGTCTATCAACAAAACAAAGTGAACAGTCAGTCAGTACATGCTTTTTAACACAATAAAAGTTGGATATAGGTGAACACACACATATTTATAAATATAACATTAAGTGGAATTAATCAGTTCGAGCTTAGGCTGTGATTTAATGTAAATAATTTTCCAGGACTGGGTAGAAATCTTTGCTTGCACTAATGAGCGTGCACAAACCTGGCCTCAGTGCGAATGCCTGGAAACACATTAGTAATTGCAGGACTAAGCCAATTGGCAGTGGAGCCAGTTGTTGCTTAAACAGTGCCGGTACTCTGAGCTGTTTATTTTTCACACTCTTTACTGAGTCCACTCAACATAATTCACCACAGGTCCCCCTCATCTGAATCCCAAGAAAAACACTGTTGTGTTCCCATTTAATATGAGCCACAGGTACCGTCGATGGGTCGCGTAATCCGCTTCTCATTTGCATACTTTGTAGAGCAAAGCGCTAATCTGCAGAAAAGACAAACTACAGTCCTTCCCCCAAGTAATTTTCATCTTGACCTGTAATTGAGCAGAACAAAACTCAGCCACTTAGACTGTCTGACTGTATGTGTTTGGATGTGTGTGCATATCAGTAGAGGGGGACAGTTTTTCTCTTTTCCATTTACTGACAATAAAGTAAACAGTTTTCTTGATTTGAGTGTGTGAGTGAAAAATCTTGACCCCTGCTCTTCAATTACCTGAAGGATCAGGTGTCGTCTCCCAGTGAAGGTCTCCATCTTTGTCTGTGATCCAGCCACAAAGACCATCATCAAAGGAGCAGCTCAGATACCCCGACTCTGAATATAACCAAACACACTTTTCAGAAATGTGAAGGACACACACACATATAAAAAATCTTCAGTCTGCTGTGTGTAATTCTCCACAGGAGCCCTACTGCATACTTCTAACTTCACCAGAATCAAGAGGCCTGTCAAAGCTGCCTCTGATGATACAATAAATGTGTAACCGTTTGTTGTAATGCTGTGATCTCTGGAGAGAGCTGATGCACTGAGGAAATGAAGCTACATAAATCGCAAAAGGAAATACATTCAGCTAAGAAATCACAAATAATGTATCATTTACCTGAATTACTAATATCACAACGTGTGAGTGTATTTGAGTGAGTGTACTTCATCATGTTTAGCTTATTGTATGCATGCCCTACATCATAATAACATACATTATGGCTACAACAGAAAGTCATAATATTCAGTGACTTATGATTTCTTGCCAAGTGATGACGCCTAAACAACAACACAGACAAAATTGTTGCGGTATTATCCATGCACTGCTCTGCAGATTGTTTCTAAAATAAGAATAACATTCATCACTTTTTCCCTGAAACAGGGCATCTGAAAAAACACTTTGTAGTTCAGTTTCTGAGCCAATGAAAATGCCTTTTCTCTTGACATCGCATAGCAAATGAGGATCTGTGAACCAAAATAAACACGTAACTAAATCATCAGGCAATTTAATTTGCATCCCACTGGCATCAATAAATCACGCCAAGCAAATGCGACACATAAAACTCGGTGTCTTCACACAGTCTATTTTCTTATTGTTCTTAAAGTGAATCTACGCTGAGTCATATGAAGCTTATGAGCAGAGCACTGGTGTACTTCCAAGTGACCAATTAATCATTCAAGCAGTCAAGCAAACATAATGTGAAAAGTGGAAAAGTCTGGCAGCACATTCTGGACTGTGAGCTATTATTTAAATGGATATGGCCAGATGTCATGTGTCACTGCCTTTTGAAAGGCCTATCAAAACACATCTGGTCACTATAATATCGTTGCCTCAGCAGCAACACTGCAGGAGTCGATTGTCAGTTCTCATTGTACCCAAAGGAAATGCGGCTTGTTCGTCATATTTTGAGCTCTGCCGCCTGCCATAGCGGGGATGCTGCTGATCGTCTCTGTCAGACGTGTTGTGTTTACCTGGGTCGTCATTGACTTCTTCTGCTGTGTTGCCCAGCTCAATGTCAAAGTCGATATCTGGGATGGTGTTATGGCCGTGGACCCGAGGGACTGAGGAAAGAGGTGAGAGACGCAGGTTTAGCTAAAGGATTAACAAAGGTATTATATTTGCTCACTGGGATCTCTGCTTGTGGCTATGATGTGGCTTTTGTTCATTACTCCACAAGGACTCTACAAGGATGAATCAATGTCACGGCTTGGTGCCTCCATATCCAGAGTTAAGCACACTTAACAACATTGCATCGATTCTTCCAGAGACAAGATACCTGAGAAAGCCTGCAGAGACACAATAAGTCACATGTGAATCATAACAAAAAAAGGGGCAATGGCTCATCTGGTGGACATACACACAAACACACAGCCAGTCCTGAAATAGCCTTTTCTCTAACAGGGTCACACAGCCTGAAATACTATAAGACAAATCATGTTACTGAAGGTCAAATTAAGTTTTCTTTATAGCAAAACATGCTTTGACGCTTTAATTTCATTAGATCTATAGTTTTTATTGGTTTAAAAAAATATGCCTTCATCAGGAGCTTCTTCACAAAGAAAGGCATCATAAATAAACATAAAGACCTTCATGTTACAGATAGTGCAATGCAGCTGATAAGACTATTCTCAGCATACCAGGCATGTTCTTGCTCCTATGTTCTTAATGTGTGCTAACTGTCAGTCCCCCCGGATTCCCTGACATGTGCCCTCTCCAGTCAGTCTGAGCATTGGAGGGGATCATCCGCAAGTTGGGTCACAGCACCCAGCAGACTGAGATGCAGTCCCTAAGTCGTAGGAATGTGAGAGCGAGGAGGTCGTGCTCATGCCAAGCTTTCCAGCAATCCTAGGCATCCCGGTGACTGTGCTTTTAAGGAACGTGAGCTGACCCTAAGAAAAAATCTTGCACCACTCACAGAGTGGATATATATAAAGAGTAAATATAGTCATTTGCCAATTAAAGGAGCTGTAATTTGAACAGTGACAGTGTGGCTATAAGTAAAAAAAAACAAACTGTTTTACTATATTATCTATGGGATAGAAACACTAATTACTTACTGCACAGTAAACTGTAAAAAATTACCTACACAGTTTTATATATTTCTTTCTCTGCTGCTATTTTGTATGTTAAAAAGCCAGTTTAACCAAATTCCAAAATAAGATCTGGTCACCAAAAACATGCAAACAAAAAAAGTGCAATTATGACTGGAGTCAGGCGGGTCACACTGAATGTAATGTATATAAGATTACTGGGAAACTGGCGTGCTGTAAAAATAGATTTTGAGCCATACCCCAATACAGTGGAAATGAATTGAACTTTGTTGGGGCACACTTCTTTTGTATGATCCACAGACCCCATGTCAAAAGTTTTGATGTGACTTTTCTTTCTTTTGCACAGCGACAATGGTGGATTATTCAGAGAAACTGGGACAGTGGTTCTGTAAAGACAAATTGCTAGACTTTTTCAAATATATTCCTATAGGGTTTTCAAGCAGCACATATTCAATTCAACATTCAATTTCACATTCATTGTTTTGAGGTGCTGGCAGAAATGTCAAATATCACTAACCCTCAGCACATAAGACTTTCTGCATGACTAGAAACCACTTGGGGGAGGTTTGTCATTTCAGGGAAGTGACCCTGTAAAAAGGTTACTTGTTCAGCTATTATGTTGAAACACTTCATACTACCTGTTGCTACACTGGCCACCTTTGTAATTACACCTTTTGATCTTGAGTGTTTTTTTTTTTTCATCCAAATGTTTGAGAGGTCAATAAAAGCTGCTGTGGGTGGACTTTCTATGTTCTTCCAAAATGTTGCACAGACACTGTCATAATCAATCAGTGCAACACATTTCTTCCTTTGTTGTTTTTAGGGTTGAAAACAAATAGACTATATTTCATCATTTTCATTTTTTCAGTTGCAGTGTGTCTTATTTTTCTGTCAACATGATGTTAAGCCAACACACTCATTTTATGGTCACTGGCCTTGTATCTGCCAGCTTTTATGGAACTTAGAAAAACAGCCTTGTTTTTAGCTTCAGTTTTTTTTTTTTTTTCATGATCCAGAGGGTATATCTAGATTTCCGTATTTACTATATATATTTACATTTTTGGAAATATGTTGATTTGCTTTCTAGCTCCGAGTTAGATGAGAAGTTTGATTACACTCTCTTGCCTATGTCCAAGTATGGAGCTAGAGCCCCAAGGCAATTAGTTAAAGCTTAGCATTAAAATTGGAAGCAGGGGAGAACAGATAATGTAGCCTTTATATAAAGGCTACATTATATTAAAAAATCTAATTACTAGCACCTGTAAAGCTGGTTAAATATCGCCATGTCTTTATCAGTTATACTGTATGCTGTAAGGGGTGACTTCCTGTAGCAGAAAGACATGCTGTTGTTTGCCAAGAAACTGTTGCAGCAAGTAACGCCCTCTAAATAATAACACATTGCTGTTATATTGCTGATTGTATACAGGTGGAACACATGGTGCTGATCAGTGAGCTTTACATGTGCCAATAATCCAGAATCATACAGACATTAAAGTACAGCAGTATCATTCTTCTTATCAAAGTTTTGACAAAAAATAAAAATAAAAAAGTGATTTATTGTGTTTCCTAAAATACTGAGCGTCTGTGTTAATTGTTTCAGAACTGAAAACAAAAGCAACTAGAGAACAAAGTTTTCGCTGGACAGTGATGATAGTGTTGACTGTTACATGTCCAGAGTGAAAGGAAACTACAGCGCCTTGAAATTCCTCCGACTACAGTACACATATGCACTTAAGGCACAGCTGAGGTGTTCTTCTTGGCAATGAGGCGGATATTCAAATGATTCCCTATTTCCATCTAATTGTTTGAATAAATCACTCAGCGACGTCTCCCTCCCTCGCCCTCTCATCTTATTCAAACCATCCTCCGGAAGCTGTGATTTGTGGCTGTGCTCTGCGGTGGTGCATCCTATTAGATTGATGTCTCCCTCAAGCAGTGCAGACAGGTGTTAAAGTATTATGTGATGCCATCTGCAGGTGAATAGGAACTGCAGTATCTCACCTCTTATCCTGTATTTTGCTCTTGCAGCTCATCACATATTTCTGGGTCAAAGGAGCTTAATGTTAGGTTTCGTTAAACAAAACTTTTGCTGTGCCTTCAAGTGAGCATGACACTAAAATGAGCAGAATGATTCTTCTATCTATATTTACTTACAGTATAATTTCAGTGCAATTTAAACTGTTGGTGCATCTGTACTTACTGTAACCTTTCAGTAACTGTACAGCTAATGTGCTCAGAGCAGCAGGAAGTTGAGGTCAACTTCTTTTAATAAGTTTCACCTTCTGCTGTCTTTTCTGTAGTGAGGCTGAATGTATGTCTGAGTAGGTCCTGGTTGTATCTATTTGTGAGAACTTAGGGTATAAAAAATGTTGAATTTGAGCAGTATAAAAAATTAAAAGGATAAAGTTCACATTATTTTATATTTGTGGGTTAATGCCAGCAACTCCCTTGGGCAGAACAAAAGCCAACGAGTTTGTCCATCTCTTAGTACTTTCCAGCTTCCCTATGGCCAAATCTTTATAAATGGGTCACAAGTATGTAGTTTCATTATTTTTAAAGGTTAAGTAATTTCCTAAAACAGCTGTGCAGATCAGCCAAGCAGACTGTTTTGGTTTTATGTGTCCAGATTCTGAAAGATTCGACTCTGTTGTGCAACAGTGATGTTTTTGGACAACAATGGAGGTTTTTGGCACAGAGAAAAAGGCTCCATCAGGCTTTTGATCCACTGACAATTCCATTCTTTTTAGTAAGACCAGTTCATTGTTGCTTTTTATTTTCTTGTTGATATAGAGTTACACCAACCTCATCAATTAAATACTTTAATAGAACAGTGCAGTGCAGACAAGTCATCTATAGAACCAAATGGGAAAAAAAAAGTAGACTGCAATTTTGGTCCTGACCTGAATGTTTCAGGCCTATCAATTAATTCTTTGCAGCCTTGTACAACTGTGAGAAGAAAGCAGCTGATGATTGCAATGATTACCTTCTTTGTTAAAGCAAAAAAGAAAATCTCATAGCAACAGTATTTTAAATTCAGTTCTGTAACTCAGTTCTCACACTACAATAAAGACTGATGATGCCTTGTGAATGTAACTGTGTCAAAGAGTCATGCTTGGCAGAGAGCACAGGGTGATATGTGGATAAACAACAGCCTTGCTGAGCAATAGTTTGTGTTTTTTTAATTAACCGTGGTTAAAAAAAAAAACATTAAGAGGAAATTATTCTTACTATATAAATTTGCATTCTACAGGAAATAGTGGGATTACTTTGTCATTTTTTAAAATTGGGTATTACAATATTTCCTCATAGTCTGCTGTAGTTTGAGGGTAAGCTTGATTTACATATTTATCAGCTTCAATTCTCATATATGTCAGGGTTAGATATTATGCAGTGCTCCCCTAGCCTTATATTGAATCTGCTATCAATAGTGACTGTTGATTTAACCATTTTTCACCAGCTTACATTTTAAACAAGTTTCAAGTTTCTTGCCAAATGTTTCCCACTTAAATATGTCATGTTTAGCTGTCAGACTATTGCACATACAGCTCCCATGTAGCATACATTCGCTTATTATATTTTTATATATTTTTATTATATCTCTTTCATTTCCTGATTTAAAGTGCCTTAGATTTAGTGTTACTTATTTATCTACTTTATATTTCACTTGTATTGTGTGGCATTCATGTGGACAGCAAAGTAAGAATTTCATTGTACAGGGTTTCAATAAACACTTTGACTTGACTTTGACTAGATAAATTGTGTGCACATAGGAACCGACTGTCACCTGCTTAGATAAGTTACATCATGTCAGGTAAGCATCATTCTTAACTCCCTAGAATGTGACATCCTTCATAATAAAAAAAAGCATTTCAGGAGTTGGATGACAAAATATGTAAATATGCTTTAATTTGGTTTGCAGAGATTTGTCAGGGAGACAAATATGGGCCTTTTAAGTCTGTGACCCACAGACAAAAGCTTCCCCCACTTCAGAAACTGACAGAACACAGAATGTGCAACAGGTTATTATGTTTTCTGAGCTGTTTTAATCAGTATTTTTATATGAGCATTATATACAGTATATTGTGACGACCGCTGGCTCGGTTGAGAGGAGCTGGCCTGACCCTGTCCTATACTTGACAGTTAACTAGCCAGCGGTGTGCCAGCACCTGGCTCAACAAGGAGGAGAACACCTGGTTTGTCTTTTGTGGTTTTATTGAACACAGTATGGAGACAAATGAAAACGCTGTCCAAACTGGCACCATGTGCTCTCTAAAGAAAATAATGAAAGAATAAACAACACCTCTCCCGAACTTCACCATCGCCCGCCAACAGAACCAAAAAAACACGCCCACCTGTCATCCCTCTTATACCCTCCGGCACCTGTTCCTCCCCCCATCCCACATTGGCCAGAACAGTGCGGAATTTTGCAGAAAACAGCGGTAACACACACAGTAAGTGGTAACCAATACATGCACAGCTTTCACAACAGTGTCAAACCCATTTGCACACAACAGAACACACGAACATCGGCGGCCGGTCAGGGTCGACACAATATTTCTACTGTATGCGTGTAATGAGACAGGTGTTGCTCGTAGTGATGAACTCTGGAGTGGCCCTCAGCTATTTATATTGCTTTAGCTGCATCAAATCAAGGACCACTAGATTCAAGAATAGTTTACCCAACAGCAGTTACCACATTCAATACTGCTAAAATATAATATGCCTGCGTGTTGGGGGGTATGAGAGGCCTGTTGTTTATTTTGTTTTTTAGCGGTTATGTTTTTATATGTTTTATTTCATATGTTATGTTTTTATTTTCATATGTTATTATTATTATTATTGTAGTTCCGGGTTGCAAGCAAGAGCAGATGTCTTTACTGCTCCTCTTGTCTGTTCTACGATTTTTCACATCTTCTACATTTTCAAGTCTTTGAACAAATTCTACAACTATTAAAATGCCTCCAAGAGGGAAAAGAGCTAATAAATCAGAAGCGAACGAGGATGTTGAGGCAGAAGAGGATTATATTTCAGTGGCGCAACAGAGATGTTGAGTCAGCAGAAGCAGATGTACACCGCACTGTTGAGCCAACAACAAGA
>NW_018127934.1:19565-25358 GCF_001952655.1 Monopterus albus
TGTAATAATTCTTTAATATATTACTTGTGTGGTGTAGAAGAGAATAGAAGTGAATCATTTATTGCTTGCAAACCAATGATGGTAAGATGATGTCATGGGGTAGGACTGGATAAGTCTGACTTCTTCCTACTCCATTCAAGCATGTACTAGGTATAAGCAAATTGATATTGGATTAGCATTTGTTGGATATGTGTAAAATTATGTGTGTTGGCATATCAACTGTCTTTACATGCTTGAAAGAATAAATCAAATCAAATCAAATTATTGCTGTACTGACTGGAGGTCACTCTAAAATTCCATTGTATATGTTACAATGACAATAATGGATCATCTTATCTTATCTTATCTCTTTCAGCTCATTGTTTTACTGTCATAGCCTGCAACTTCAGTTTCAGTTCACTCTCACTCGCTCTCATCAATGTTGTTTCCCAACACAGCTTCTATTTTCAGTGAAAAATAATTAGACCCTGAAGAGTAAAATATTTCACACTGGAGTTATTTCAAACCAAAAATTTAACTAAAAGGGGAGCGAATATTCAGCTTATGGTCATCATATGGCCAGAAACATGACTCCAGATGAATGCTAATGCTGCGCCATGTCTCCTCCTGGATGCAAGTTCATCATATCAACTGCAAAGGTGAAAACAAGTCAGTTTTGTGTTTACAGTTTGTTGTACTGTGGCCAAAGAAATAATTTAAGTGGCTTTAAAGGTGTGCTTATATTATTAGTATTTGTGAACAGGCCTATAATACTCAAACTCTTACCTTAGATTTAGAAGCTCAAGAACTTGTGTGTGCTTTAAAATGGTGCAAAAGGTGTGAAAATCTTTTCTGCAGACTTGCAAGAATATTATTGGGTCAGCTAAATAAAATGAGGCAAAATAAAAATCTAGTACTTACTATGGACATCCCCTCTCTGCCTGGTGACCTCATTCTGGATGGTATTGTCTACAGGGGTGGCTGGTGGTGGTGTTGGGGGCTGTCTGGTCGGAGCTACCTGCCTTGGTGGGATGTAAGGCTTGCGTGTGGGTATTGGTGGCTTCTTGGTTGGGATGAAGGGCTTCCTGGTGGGAAGTGATGGCTTGCGTGGAGGCGGGGTGACCCTCATTGGAGGCAGAGGTGCTTCTGTTGTGGTTGTTGTAGCTGTTGTTGATGTCGGGATAACAGGGAAGATCCTTTTTGGAGTCACTGTTGGGCGGATGGTCGTGGTAGGCCTCTTGTGATCCAGGTCTGGGATGTGGTTGTGATGATTTGGAGGCAGTATGCCTGGTCTCGGAGGGTCAATAACCACCTTAGGAATGGCTGAAATAATAAGAGAATGCAGATGGAGCACTGCAATATGAGCAATTCAGAGTTAATGAGGCAGAGAATTGCAGACTAACTGCAATGATTAGCCTGACTTCTGCAGAGGGGGCTTTCTTTCATCTACTGAGACTTCTCTTGATATCTATTAACTACATGTTAGTATCCTAAAACAAACTGAGTGTCTGAAATCTTAGTGAAGCAAAAGCTCTCACTTGCAAGAAGTTGTCTATAAAATCAGTGAATGAAGTTCACATTCATCCATTGTAAGGTTTTAAAAAAAGACAATTCTGGACACATTTCCTTAAATGGGACTGTTAAAATGGAGAGAGAGAGAGAGAGAGGTGGGTTCATGGGTATCTAATATGTTCCTTCACAGAAGCCACAAAGCACCCTACATGCAAATAAATGTCTGCTTTTGTGAAATTATTTCTGCTTTCTGACAGTGGTTTCATTCATGTGCTCATCTTGATTAGTAGTTCTTTGTGTACTCCTGGCTAGAGGCCTCGCAGCGTCAAGCTGAAGCTGCTCTGTGTGTGGAACGATCTGTGTGTTCAGACAGGGTGCTGTGCCCTGGAGATCGCCTTTGCTGCACTGATGTCATCCCAGCTACACCTTCTTATGCTTTGTTGCTTTGCACATTCTTCATGTCAGAAGCAGAGACAAACAGAGATCCGGGGATTGGGGTCTTTGAGGGTTGCATGAGTGAGGAATGAGAGTGGACAAAGCCAAGTGGTTTGAACTCAGCTATTGCCTTCTTGGGCTGCAGGAAACTTTGATATGTGATACATAAATAGGATATTGCAACTTGACGCCCAGAGCACTTGTGGCTCACACCCCATGGGCAGGTGACAGGCTAAATATTCACAGTGCACGGCATCAGGAGGCATCCTTTCTGCTCTGTGGACTGCTACACCAGTTGTGTTCTTTTAGATGATTAAATCATGGCAAATAAATGGCTTCTTGTCATTAGAGCTGCTGAAAAAACTGCAGACGTACAGATTAATGAAGGATGAAAGCAGGATGAGACAAACGATCAGGAAAAGAATATTTCACATTTGATCAGGACTCCTCTTTTTAGGCCGATTAAAGTAGCCATCAAGGGTCACTCTGGGCACATGTGATAAGGGTGCTGGACTGACAAAGAATGAAATTTCAGTCATAGCTCTGTGCTCTTCCTCCCTCTTTCTTACCTTACCTATCTTAAAAAAAAAGCATGCTCAAAGAAAACAAAAATGTGAGGCCCCTTTCCCCTTTGCAAAAGTGAAGATGGGGGCCAGGATTTTGTTCCCAGTTCTTACGTTTGCAGTCATGGCCCATCCCCCTGTAGCCGTCTTTGCATTTGCACTTGTATGAGCCTGGCGTGTTGTAGCAGGTGGCAAAGCTGCTGCAGTGGCTCTGACCTAAGGAGCACTCATCCACATCTGAAAGATAATGGAAACATAATAACATTCAGCTAGCGGGTGCAAGTGTAAAAAGCTTCAGACATAACAGCAGCAGACTAATTGTTTCACATCCATGTCAACGAGGGCCCAAAGTTTATGTCGAACGTACTGTTAGTGAAAGCATTTAAGTGAATGCCAAAAGCAAAATTATTATGAGGGTGAAAATCTTCCCTTTGATACAGAGCTGCAAGGTCTTTGAAGCATTTTAGGTACATCTGCCACCAAATCATTTAAATCACCATTTTCTCTTGAAAGTTTGTTCTTAAAAACAAATATATAAAGACTGGAAATAAGATTCAAGGTAAAGTGGATTTCTAAAGAATACTCATGCCATAGCACAAAAAAAGAGGGTTCATACACCCACATCACTGAGATGTTTCCTTCAAACTACCACATGCAGAGGGGTGAAAAATGCACTGATATTTTGGGCATACCTTCTTCAGTGTGCAATAGTCCTTCAGTTTCATAGTTGAGTCCTTTCAACTTTTTTATCAATAATAAATGTCAGTTAACTTATTATGAATGGCTGTGCCATGTGGTGACTTGTAATCAGAGGTGTCCTAAGTTTTGCCTCTCTGAAAAACCTCACGAGGCTCCATACAACATTAAATCCTGCAGCTTTAACCACCAAAAACAAACTCTGATACATTCACAGAACTATAAACAGATTGCATAAATAAAATCACACTTTTTAAGTAAACAGTTATTAATGTTGATCAGTGAGTCTAAAAGCAATCTCCAACTACTACAGACTATTTGACACATCTATGATTTTTGGAAGTTTTTTATGTAAAAGCCTAACAGTACCTATGCATTGGTATTTCCCATTGATGTACTGCAGATCGAACCCATCATGGCACTTGCAAATGTAGCTACCAAAGGTGTTGATGCATTTCCTGAACCTGGGACAAACCGCTAACCCTGCTGCACACTCATCCACATCTGCAAGTGAACAAAAAGGATACAGATTATTACACACCACACAATATTCAAATGGTCACAAAATATATTCATCATTTTTCCACCAGAGTTGCCTTTTAGAGTTCGTCACATGCTGTGTGTATAAACAAAACTTCAAGATGAAAAAGTGCAATTTAATCTACAACTAAACAGACATTTCTATGTATACCAGACGACTGTTTTTCCTTTATGAACAAAGCACATTATGTATTCTGTTCAGTGAGCATAATACAATGCACGCTACCTTGTTTCATTATTTAAAAACGTATTCTGTCTCCCTGTTGATCACCTTTGCAGGCATGTGGGCATTAATATTTTATTTATATATTTAGACAGCAAGAAGCTAAAAGCAGTTGCCTTAAAATCATTAATTTATTTACACTGCATTTATTTACACTAATTTATTTGCCACATAATACTGCTGACGCACTGCAGTGCTACAGGGACTAATGTTTAATAGGACCTTACAAACACACGCACACCTTGAGCAACTGGGAAAGCAAGCAAGCGAAGTAAGTGGGCAGGGCTCCCTTATCCCCTTAACAACTACGGTTGAGGTTCTCATCAGCAAGGCACTTAATCCCAAACTGCTCCGTTGGAGCTGCTTAATGGACAACAGTTGGGAGGCTGCAGCTGCATTATTCAGCTACAGACAGGGCACAGGTGAATTATTACGATTTACATAGCACACACAAGCATGCATGAAAACAGTTACGACTAGCTACTGTACAACAAGTGTGCAAAAACCAGTCAATACATTCTTCTAATGGATTGCAAGACACCCTTCAGTTTTATTGAACAAATACAATGGCAGGTGCATGGCTTCCTAAAACAGGTATGTTTTAGAATGTTAACCTGGGCCATTTAAATACTTGTGTTAAACACTTGGGTATTACTATTGATTGTGATTTAAAACTGGACAAACAAATGAACTTGTTTGTCAAAACCAGTCTCTTTCCACTTAGAGTCTTGTTAAAGGTCAAACAATTTGTAGGTTTAAAAAATTTTGAGCAATGTATCCATGCTTTCATTTCAAATCACATTGATTACTGTAATTCTCTCTAAATGGGTGTTAACCAATTTTCTCTGGATCGTTTGCAGTGTGTCAAAAATGGTGCTGCTTGCCTGTTGACAGGCAAGCACATTATACCTGTGCTAGCTTCCCTGCACTGGCTCACTGCACATTTTAGGATTCAGTTTAAGATTCTGCTTTTGACCTGTGGAGCACTAAATGAAACTGCTCCTCATTACATTCTTGACTTACTCCATCACTATACTCTGACCAGAACACTCAGGTTCTTGGACCAGACATTGCCAGTTGTCCTGAAGGTCTGCCTCAAGTCTCACGGTGAATCCGCCTTTTCTTTTGTAGAACAATCTTCCGTCTCATATTTGAACAGTTTTCTTCTCTTTCTATGTACAGTAGGGCAAATAAGTATTTGATACACCGCCGATTTTTCAAGTTTTCCTACTTACAGAGAATGGACAGATCTGTAATTTTCATCGTAGGTACACCTGTCGCTGGGCAACACGGAGTTTCAGCTCCCTCCATAGATTTTCTATTGGGTTCAGGTCTGGAGACTGGCTAGGCCACTCCAGGACCTTGAAATGCTTCTTACGGAGCCACTCCTTAGTTGCCCTGGCTGTGTGTTTGGGGTCATTGTCATGCTGGAAGACCCAGCCACGACCCATCTTCAATGCTCTTACTGAGGGAAGGAGGTTGATGCCCAAAATCTTGTGACACATGGTCCCATCCGTCTTCTCCTCAATACGGTGCAGACATCCTGTCCCTCTTTGCAGAAAAGCACCCCCAAAGCATGATGTTTCCCACCCCCGTGTGTCACGGTTGGGATGGTGTTCTTGGGACTGTATTCATCCTTCTTCTTCCTCCAAACACGGCGAGTGGAGTTTATACCAAAAAGTTCTATTTTGGTCTCATCTGACCACATGACCTTCTCCCATGCCTCCTCTGGATGATCCAGATGGTCTTTGGCAAACTTCAGACAGGCCTGGACATGTGCTGGCTTGAGCAGAGCGACTTTGCATGCGCTGCAGGATTTTAAGCCATGACGGTGTAGTGTGTTAC
>NW_018127934.1:25546-31827 GCF_001952655.1 Monopterus albus
GGTGCAATTAATACAGGCAATGAGTGGAGGATAGGAGGGCTTCTTAAAGACTAACAAAAAGACAAACGAACAGGTTCTTGCTGGTTGGTAGGTGATCAAATACTTATTTTATGCAATAAAATGGAAATAAATTATTAAAAAATCTAACAATGTGATTTACTGGAATTTTTTTGTAGATTCTGTCTTTCACACTTGAGGTGTACCTACGATGAAAATTACAGAACTGTCCATTCTCTGTAAGTGGGAAAACCTAAAAAATCAGCGGTGTATCAAATACTTATTTGCCCCACTGTATAATCTGTTTGGTCTGGCTTGTTGCTAATGTAAGTGTTGTTCAAGGTGCTTTGTGAGTTCAGTTAGCTGGTCATATTTTGCTGTTATATTTACTGACTGTTGATTTCTTTTATTATGCTAATTTCTTTTAACCCTTTGTAAGGCACTTTGGCCAACTGTTGTTGATTGTAATAGTGCTATATACATAAAATTGACTTAACATTCTTATCAAACTGTTAAAAGTAACATTTGGTATTAAATGAAAGATTTAAAAAACATCTTGCAAACTAAGAATATGAGCTACAATACAACTTAAAACACTGTTAGAGGTCTTTTAATGTTAAACGCAGATCCTTGAGAACTACCGTAAGACAAGAAAACACCTTCTGCAAGATGTTTTTCCACAGCCTGTATAGTAGTATTTGATTGGATCTTTTTAAAATTCTTTTTTGCACTTATCAGGAATGTAAACAACAAAACCAAAGCAGATTTTTTTTTTGATATCTCCATACAGCTTACCTACCTGTGCCTGCAATGGGGCACTAAATTCTTCCTATAACATGATTTCTGTGACATACCTCAGCAGAATTTCTTTCCTGCCAGTGTTTTTTTGAAAAATAAATGAACAATGAGACAAATGTTCAATAAATCCTTGTCTGTGATTGGCTGTCCCTGCTCTGAGCATAGAGACGATTAATCATGTGATCACCTGAAGGCTACTCTTAAAAGTTACATTCACACTATGTTTCCATCCAATAAAATTGCCCTGCTCACTATCCATAACTTAAAAAAAAGAGTTATAAAATGATCACAGCAGTGACAAACTATAAACAGTGTTTGACGTGACACTTTGTTGTCACAGTGTGATAATGTATTAAGGTGATTAAAACATCATTACCAAACACAGTGAATGAGTGTTACTAATGGCTGACCGAGCACATCTTCCTGGTCAAAGCTGGACCAAATTGGAGATCACACCAAAACAGAAAATGCAGGCTTGAATTCGTCCACTTGCTGGGGTTCAGAGTAAAAGGATAATTTGCACTAAGTTGCTGAATAAACTTACCTGTTCTGTGAAGATTTTTTTTTTTCTTTTACTTCTACTGTAAGTCGAGTCTTTAGAGAATTCTTAAGTGTACTTCTTTAATGTGTGATAAATACGGGCTCAGATCACATTTCACAGCATCATTAAATAAAAACAGCTCAGCATCTTTTCAAACCCCCCATGTAAAGGTCTGGTTACTAGAAGAAATACACTTCTAGAAATATGATTAGAAACTCTCATAAAACATGTGGGTCCAGGGGGATGCAGAAACATTCCAATAATTTGTCATAACACCTGTGGTGGGCAAAGTTTCCTTCCTCTACTCCATCATTCTTTGTGATTGATATCCATCCTCTTCCTCTTTTAGAACCCCCCCATTAGCCAGCTTGCATTTAAAGGAGACTATATGGCAGTCTAATAGGAACAGCCCAGCCTATATTTAAACCTGACACAGGTTGACTACCTCATCTGGATTCTTTCATATGCTAGTTACCCATCTAAGAAGCTGTGTCAGGTGAAATGAGTAATGAAAGAAGGAGAAGAAGGTGGGAGGAAGACAGGAGGTGGTCTTCCCTTTTTCCTCCCGCTCTTATTTTCTAATGCAAAAGCTGGAGGGAGTAAGTGGAATAGTCACTTTTTTGTTGACAAGGGCCATTATGGTAAAGGTAGATGTAAAATATTGAGGTAAACATTTTTAAGGTAAACATAAGAGTTGCTTTGTAAGAGGCTTTGTGTCTCAAATTGCATTTTCACTGCCAGGTTTTCTTTCTTGCTTTACCAAAACAGCTCCATTCAACTATCACTCAGAAAATGTCAGTGATGAGAAGAACACATAAACAACCTCCATAGCTGTGATGCTTTACAGGAGTTACATATGGAAGAGCCTGGTTAACATAAAGGTTCTGTGGGGATATATAAAGACCAGGACATACCCACACAGGTTCTTCCATCTGGAGCCAGCTGTAGGCCTGGTGATGGACACTGACATCTGACCTCTCCTTTCAGCACCTCGCAGCCATACTGGCAGTTGGCCATGCCGCAAGTACGAGCGTCTGATGGACACAAAGGAAACACAACACATATTAACACATGCTGGTGCCACAAGGCTTTGTTTTTTCCCCCCTCACATAGACGGTCACACTTTGCCATTATCCTCTAGCCAATGTGTTGGTGCTGGGGCACTCGCCTGCCTTTTTTGATATTAGCCAGTTTGACCCAAGGGTGTGGATAACACAACAGCACACAATCTTCTGTTATTAAATTCCTGAGCTACGCAATTTCTCTGTGCTCACACTCTGCACTAGCCCTCACCAGCTTCCTACACTTGAAGTCATCTCCCCTCTATCAAAGTACCGGTGTGCATGTACCTCTCTTGCTGAGCCATACCGGTCAGATCAAGACCCACCAAAATAATAATATAATGGAACAGATTTTATTCAGCCTATGATGATAAGTTCACACCCTAAAAAGGAAATTAAAAAGTGAGTACCGCTGCTGCTGCTTGAGCTGCCGCGGGCACCCTGGAGTACAGTTTGATGACTGAGGCAGACCGGGCTGATTAAATGCTACAGTGATTTATTGATCAAGGCAGTAAGTAGCAGGTGAGAGAAGAAGACTGGCAAGGCGTTTAACACTTTCATATTTGAAGAATAGTTTGAAGTGTCTCAAGCTGAGAAGAATTCAGACTTTAAAGGGAGAAATAAATTTTCTTCTGATGAAGAAATAACTTGTCGGCAATCACACCATCCTCAAGTGGAAGTCTGAGGAGAAAATATCAGGTGAAAAACAGGAATTTACAGGGGGACATGTACAGGCATTATCCTGTGTGATATCCTGTGTGCACTCCTTAAGGTAGCCCTTAAGGAGTGCACATTCATTCCAGAGTCTAAAGTTTGCATTTCTTTGATGTTTTTCACATTTTAGCCCTTCACAGGCTGTCGTCAAACTGTACAGCTGCTATAATGAAGCAGATCAATATGAGGCTTTAAGGCTATACAGATGAGTGACATAAAAAAAGGTTTCACAGCAGCAAATCCAGGCTACAAAGAAGAAGAGGCAACATGAAGAGGAAACTGATGAGGGAGAAAATAGATCTGGAATGAAAATAATACAAACTGTGTGTGCTATCACACAAGGCAAATCCCAATTCCCCTAACTGCATCCAAGGTTCCTTCCTTTCTTTGCGTCTTAGTCCTGCCCACGTAAGATGTGAGGAAAAGATGCAAAGAGAAGCTGTGAGGAGTGAGGAACTGAGGAAACACGTTTTCACTGATATGAGACATCCTTTCCTCAAGCCTTCATGTGAAGTGTCCAGTCATAAAATTCTTTCCAATAAAGGGGCGTGTCAATCTGTAGGAGACTTCTGTAAAGGATGCATTTGTCTATCCTCTGTTATAATGTAGCTCCTCCAGCAGCCTCCTCACTCTTCAGAGAGGAAATAAGAGCTTTGGGACGTCCTTCATCATGCTGGACCAGAACAACCTCTTGGTCGAGTGAGGATCGTGGACCAAGGAAAGATAAAATAAGGGAACTGGGATTCACCTACAGATGTATGTGTGTGTGTGTGTGAGAAACAGACTCACTTCCACAGGTCCCATCGGGCATCAGCATGTAGCCATTTAGGCAGTAGCACTTGTAACTCCCATATGTGTTCATGCACCTGTGTTTACAGGGCCTTGGCTTCAGACCGCACTCGTTCAGGTCTGTAGACAGAGAGAAAAGGTGTAAAGGGACTGAAGGACAGAAAGCCCCCCTCCCCTGCACAGAGGTGAACTTAGTCAGAGGGCAAAGGTGAAGAGGTCAGTCATGTCAAAGCTCACCCATCCATTTATGTGTGGCTCTGAGATGTCTGTCTGTGTGCTCTAGTGTGTGGTATGGAAGGGATGGGGGTAACTTTGAGGAAGTGAAGTGTTTTCATGTTCTGACAGGCCTGCAACTCCCCTCTGTGATGATTTAACAGGAAGCCAGTGTCAACTGTCAACCCACCCATTACCTGCACGTGATAAAAGATGCTATTATTGTCCTCTGACTCACCATGGCTTTAGGACATTGTAGCTGCACCATATAGCACTGATTGATGGATACATATAAATCCATTGTTTATATGCATGCATAAAAGTAGAAAAATCTCACCTACAACAGCTCATGCAAATCTTATTAAAAATAATGCTGTCTGGTTTCAGAGCAGGGAGGGCTTCAGGGAGAGAGGCATATGCCCTCAGCTCAGCACATGTCAAATGCTTATGCAAATTCAAATCATTATACTTTTGTCATAGCAAACATTTGAACTAGTCAAACATGGGTGGAACTAATAAAATTATTCATGTCTGCTTTACAATGATGTATTCCACTCCCAGGGCCTTGTTGTTGTGCATGTCGCTTCACTGCAATGACTTATTGACACTCCATTAATGTTATTTGTTACATCTATGTACTTCTGCCATAACAAGTCAAAGTGTCCTCAGTGTGAGGAGTTTATTGGTTAGCTTAAATACATTTACTGGAGAGTTGACTGAAATTTTATTTTAAGAAATATATCCAATATATAATGACATTTGCATGCTTTATTGTCACACATCATAGCAAGGAAATCACAGGGGTAACTAATAACATCAATAAGGTCTGCATTCCATTTAGGTACTTCAGTCTCTGGGCCATGGTGCTGTGCACGTTGCATCAATGGCATGACAGAACCGTCATTATTATTATCACATTACATGTGTGTATTTTCTGCTATCAGAAGTAAAAGTGTCAAATTCTAAGTGTAACGGAGCAGAGGCATCATTAATGTTATTAGTTACATCTGAGCTTTTTTCTGATATGACCACTTCCACAGCGAGAAAGATGGATCTGATGTATAGAAGTGTGAAGGCATCTTGTTGCTGAAACATCAGCTTACAGAATAAAGTCTGTACTGCATAACTGTTAAAGTGTGCCTGCCTCTTTGCAAGTCATTTGAGCATGGTATAGAATCTTACTTTGAATATTAAACATTTAAACTGTACAAATCCAACCACAAAAAGTTTGATAGCCCTTTCAATTTGTTTCACATTTGGTTGTCTTAATAGGAAAAGCACAACTAATAACCCTAATTCATGAATAGATGCATTCTGTGTACCCAGACGCTCTTATTGTGTGTGATGGATGACAGTTCACTAGTAATATCAGTTACACATGGACTTCTCCTGTTAAGACAAGTCAAATGCTTGCTGTAAAAAAAAAGACCTATATGCATTCTAGATGCACATCGTTCTTAAGAAAAGACTGATCGTCCTGCAGTTAATTCTGGTGGAAAGTAAATAATTACTCTCATTAGTGTACTAGAAAATCTTTTTTATGCATTTGTACTATCTGATTACACTCAAGTCCATAATTTATTTAAGAAGATAGTCAACACTTTGTGCACTCACACTTAACTTTTAGAAAGAGAAGGATGAGAGTAGCCTGGAGTTGTGCTTTCTCTGCTGACACAGAGAGGAAGGCTTCTCATTTTGGTTTGCTTTAAACTAATTTCCCTTCTAAAGCAATTTTTTAAGATTGAACTTCCTCATAAAGAAAATAGCGTCACTTCTCTTGCTGAGCATCACTGAACTGAGGAGGGACTGGGCGGTAAGGCACATTCATACGGAACTGGTTATAATTACCTGATGAGCTTTTTTCGAGGCTGTTGCTAACAGCCATTTTCAAAAGAACATCTCTTGGATAGGTTTCATAATGTTACAGTATGTATACTTTTAGTAATATTTAGTAAAGTAATTCCATTGTAGTAGAATCTTCTTGCCGTCTACCCAACTGTGGTGTTGGTTAATCATCATGAAACCACAGTAATTTGCTCTGAGGGAAAACACCAATTTTACAACCGCTAAAAAAACACAATAAGCCAAACTGTACTGAAGTAATTCACTGTGAAACAAATGATGTTCAAATAACAGGAAACTTGTACTGCAACTATTTTTGTTATTAT
>NW_018127934.1:31847-52616 GCF_001952655.1 Monopterus albus
AGCAGGAAATTCACAGATCATTGAGCTCAGTTTTCCTACATGTTTGAAATTAAATAAGAGCTCACACTATGAATGACCGAAACAAGCCCTGGGCTGAATTAGGTCTCTCTTGACCTAATTTCAGTATAGAAAATTATTTTTTATGTCTTACATGCATAACTTAGAATGGCTGATTAGTTAGGACATAAAAACTCATGGATGTTGATGGAGACAATGGGTAATACAAAGAGCGAACGTCTGAATTGGCCATAATCACATATTTCTTCCATGTATCACTAAAAGTATTTCTTTTGCCCTACACTAAAAAGTTGGGGTCCCCTGGGGTACCAAAAGGGAAAATCCACCTTGAGACTATGCAGGAAGCCATCTCAGTGGAATGATGACACAGGCTGCAAGAAATATAAATAACCTAAACTATGAATATCCGCATCCATCACAAACTGCATCTGACTGTACAGCATATGAGGGGTCATTTTCATCTTGGCCGGCTGCACTGTACAGTAAACGGTGCCGTGTTTAGCTCTGTGGACATATGCCGGGTGGATTATTAGAGTGCCACATACCCCTTACATGTAATGGATATCATAGATCAATGTGGGTGAATGACGGAGCAGATGCTGAATTTGTATATCCACAGACCCAGTCTTCTATTAATGGTAGCCACTGGTCTACTAAAGCCATAAGTGATCAGTAGATGGACTGGAACTTAGGCGGACCATCTGCCTGTTGAGCCCTACCGAATGCCATCAGGCTTACCGTCATGTTCCATAACTATAAATTGTTCTGGATAGATAGGGGTGGCTCTGTGAAAATGTGTGTACATTTATCAATAGATATAAAATTATTGAATGAATATGTTGAATAGTGCCAAATTTTCCTGAAACTTAGTGCAAGAACAATTGTAAACTTGGGGTCTGTGTTTGCCACTTCAAGGTTCACACAGTTTTCTATTTGCATTTGCAAAAAGAAGCAGGTGCGAAGCCAGCCCACAATGAATAGTGAAATTTACACACACAACAGCAGTTCCTGAGAGAGCACTGACTCTTTCCTGCACTGATAATAATGCTTCTTAATTCTAAAAACAGACAGAAGGCTTAGCTCTGTGCATTTTCACAGCCAAAATCCAAACCCTACAACTGTTTCCTTCTCCCACAAGATGATATCCAATATGTCCTCCAACCATAACAACAATGTACGACCCCAAATAGTTGAACTGGCATGTGGTGGACCTTTGTCGTCATGGAAACAACCATAAATACAATTATGGTTATGGAACCCTCATGGTTTGGTGTGGTTTAGGCACAAACATTACTGGATTATGTTTAGGAAGACATTGTGGTTGGGTTAGAATAACGACTTTCTTAAGGATTCATGGATAAAAAACAGGAATAGAACAGCTTAGTCTCCTGTGTTTTCTGACCTACTCAATCAGTCCAAACTCCTCCTAACATGGACTCTGTTGCTCATCACCTACATCACCTAATCTCCTGTTTTGCTTATGTCATCATTACTATGGCCACTTGTGGTTGCCTAACTGTAACGCAAAATTGTCATAATAAGCTGTGGTCACAAATGATCTGTGGAGTCTAATGTCTAAAACAGGCACACGCCTTCATTCTTCCATTTTTTAATTAGTGATGTCAACCCTGTTTTCCTCCTTGGTTTTCACAGTAAACAATTGGCACTCATTACTGTAATTACTGAAAACCGTAGCAATACTGGCCATCCTCAGTGTGGCAGAGAAACGAGTCTCCACTTGCCTGCTGCTCTGAAAAACAGCTTAAAAATGTAAATGAAGGATTATTGAAATGGCCACATTCTCAGACAGAGGCAGCTCTGTGAGCATCAGCACATGCCAGGCACAAGACACAGCCAGGGCCTCTTCTACGTAGAAAAGAAAGGCAAAAAAAAAAACCTACACAGAGAGGACAGAGGACACAAAGGAATTAAAAAACAGAGATACCAGACAGATACGGCCACCAATTGACAGTTTGACATGGCCCCAGGACTGCAGAAACCTGTGCAATAGCAGAGGAGGAGAGCCCTGGGGTGTTCACTGTATGGTAAATGAAATGTTAAGACACATTTAAAGAGTGCAGTGATTTATTGGGTCAGCTCCACTGAGGTATGCTATGCTACATTCCCGACACACCTCTATCACTGACAGAGAGATTAGCAGAGGGCTCTTTCTTGGGGATATGCTTCTCTCTAAGGAAGATAACGCTGGTTAAAACTCAAGCCGTGAGCGCTGCGTCCATGCCAATGGTGATTTTAAAGGGAAGGAGGAGCTCTTTGTTCCAGGTGCTCAGAAACTGGAGAGGAATTGAGAAACAAGAATGGGGCAGAGCAATAAAGAGAAACTCATGACGGCTCTTTGGAACTGAGAAACTTGTTGGGATAGAGTGTGAAAGAAAGAAAGAAAGAAAGGCAGATGTAGAGTGGTAAAGACTGTGACATGCTTGGCATTCATGCTGGCGTTTCTACCGAAAAGCTGCTCCTGGGTGGTGTCTCTTCTGCCAGAGGGGACAGAAAGCAATAAGAAAACAGTTGAGAGTGACATTCACTCTTCCTCAGTCTGCACAGCGCAGCACCATGCACGTTGCTGAGGTGGGGAAGAAGAAAAGCTGCTGGGGGGAGGTCGATCGACAAATCTCACCCTCCATCACTACTCTCGCCGGCTGATGGTCCACGGGAAGAAAGATAGGGAGGTGACTGGCCCACACTGGTGGGGCTAAATAGTCCAGTTCTTCTTCTTTTGATACAAAAAATGGGTTAGAAGTAGAGGGAGTGGAAAGGATAGGGACATTGAGGCATTGATTGGGATAATATAGTAAAGGGTGAAGAACAAGTAAGAAGGAGAGAGAGAGGGCGGGGGGGGGGATATAGTGAGAATAAGAAGCACCAACCACTGAATTAGGACACCTCTGACCACACCACATTCCTGGAAAGTAAAGAGGAACATTATGCAGCAAAGAGGATTACACTTGTGGGAATCACACATGAGCTGAGTATCAGAAACAATTCAAGAGCACATGGGAGAAACAGTGAAAGTGTGTTTGCTTTCTTCTCTTCTGCATTCCTTCTTTGTCATGAGGGTGAAATGGGATCTGAGAAAATTACAGTATCTCGCGGATTCAGAGGATCCCTTCTCAATTTGTATCTGGAGGTTCAAAGGTAGGCAGAGGTTACTATTTAAAGAGAGAAATCACTGACTGACTACAGCCACTCCCCTCTGTGTCTACCCATTATCCATGCAGCAGCCTTTCCTCTGGCAGTGAGCTAACAGCACCTATTGTTAAGTGACAGGCAGACGATACAGCTGCGTCTGGCTGTTTTGCACGCTTCAAGTCATTCAAGTGTTTCCTTTTTGAGGGGTAGAGCTGCAGTAATTTAAACTGAACTGAGAAGTTACGCAAGCCTACTTTATTCTTGCCAGGACTGAAACACTTGTTGTAGCCAAATAGGCCAGTCTGATGGGTTTGCATTTGTAGTGAGAGGGTTTCATAGCTAAGTGCAAAAACTCAGTGACTCATCTCACCAGTGCAGCCTGAGCCAG
This sequence comes from Monopterus albus, assembly GCF_001952655.1. Lineage (NCBI taxonomy): Eukaryota > Metazoa > Chordata > Actinopteri > Synbranchiformes > Synbranchidae > Monopterus > Monopterus albus. The sequence continues at coordinate 35,404 of NW_018127934.1, forward strand.
GAGCTGTTTGCCCACCTTTGTAATAATACAAAAGCATTTGAAAGGTGTTTTGAATACTGCCAGTTTATATTTACATGCTGATGATTGTACATTGTTTGGACAAAAGCTAAACTTGAACTATATCAGATGAAAGTGGAAAATGGAGCAGCTTTACTGGAACCTAGAACTATCAGAGAAAAACTGACTATTATGTTTACGGGATTTGATAAATGTTGGTGGAATGGCACAAAGTGCATCATGCTGAATAAAAAAAACAAAAAAAAAACCAAACACTTAAAACAGATTGTGTTGTGCAGCTCTTGTTACTAAACTGAAATCTCCAGCTGCTGAATGAAAGGTAAGTTTAACAGCCAGTGTTTTGATGTTGACTTGTTGATTTAAATTGGCATATTTTTCAAGATAACACCAAACATTCTCAAAAAAAAATGAGGCGGGTGATGCTATTGATCTGTTCTCTATTGATCTGTTCTCAACAGTTTGAGATTTGAATGCTCCCTCTCTGGTCCCTCTCCATGCAGCATCTTCCTCCTCCAGTCTATTCATTGGCTTGAGTGCTAGAATACTGTCCTGAAACCAAGCATGCAGTACGTGGAGATAATAAAGAAGAGTAGCAGCACCACTGCAGTGTTTTGTTTTTATATTATATTGCATCTTAATAGACATTAATTAAACCCTGCTTACTCATCTTTAAAGTATGACTTAAGAGTTTGTGAGGGAAAGTTATGAGTTAGTTGTATATACTGCAGAAGTCAAAGTCAAATATTACTTAATGCCCCTTTAATGACCTTGTTATAAAACAGAACATAGATAAAATAAATACTATTTGGAGTAATTTGACAATAATTGAAGGAAAATACACAGTATGATGGTGTGCGTGCCACAGTTTAAGTGCTTGTAGCTGTTCAGACAGTTACGAAGACAAACCAACAACTTTAAATTATCTGTCTGCACCTTAGTTAAATTCAGCAGAAGTAGTGGAAGTACTCGTGCAACTTTCCGAAACTGTGATGTGGCTTTGCCAAGATAAAACAGCGAATGATCCAGACATTAGCTAATATTCTAAAAACAGATAAAGAAATAAACTGTACAGTTACTTCAGCCCGGTAGATGATCAGACTTGAATTGGTACTAATTATACAGCTGGCTGACAGACAAGGGGGAAAAAGAAGAAAGCGCTATCCGGAGGTGCTGCAGCTGTATTGCTTCTGATGTCTGAGATGTTATTCCTCCAGCAAAATCTTTTAATTGCATCTTTACAGCAGGTCAGCTACACCTAATTAAATCCACCTGCATGGAATAGTCATCTCATTAAAATGACTGGATCAGCAGGGGGGTGTGCTGTCAAATTGTTAAACAGATTATCCCTATGATGAGTTTATTTGTGCTGTCGTCACCATGCTGTGTGACAGGTTCTCATCAGCGCCAAAAGCAAAGCGTCGTCTTCCTTCAAAATGATTCTCAAAGTAGTGGTTATTGTTCCTGACAGCCCATTAATGTACAGCAATGATGAAAACAATCAGATTCATTAATCATACAACTTTCAGGTCATGATATCTTCTGTAGAGGAAAAGAGATAAAAGTGAAGTAAACACAAAAGGTGAAATTATTTGTCAGGTGGAAAGAGCTGGCGTTAAAACAGACATGTAGTCCTTGAAGAATAAATCTCTCATAACAGTGGGAGCTCAACAGAGGAAATATGGCTTTAATTCTGTGAGCGATTAAATCAATACAGTATCTGCTGTGCTTGTATTGAGTGCAAACACTCTTGATTCCCCCGGGGGTTTTTTTTTGCAGCATATAATTGGTGTTCCTTAGGTGCTTAACACCTAACACTTTAGTCAGAGTGCCTCTGGGTCGAGCATCTGTCCATAACTCCCACTTAGTGTAAAGGAATGTGTGTCCATTAGTGCGTGCATGCAAAATGTCTCTTTGCACGTAAAGGTTTTCAGTGAATGAGTCACTGCTCATTATCACTCATCTTCTTTGAGAACATTATAACACACGGTGCAAATTTACTGATCATAAATTGCTTTAAAAGCTACACTGTAAAACATTTTAAACTGGCTATATTTAAAGCAAGTTTCCATCATGTCTGATTTCTTCAAACTAAAAACAGGTCTCTGAAGATATTTGACTGTTTCAAAGTAGTAAAATAAAAAAAAACCTAGGTTTTAAAAGTGTCATAAACTTAAAATGAAAAACATTTGTTTGATATTTTCCAGTGTCTCATGGTGTTTAATTGACCTTTAGCAGCATCGAGGTCAGGGAAGCAGCTCTGAACTACTTATTTCACTCCTCAAGATAAATGTCGGGCCACAGAGGTAGGAGATATTGGGATGCTTCGAAAAATTGGCCACCTGGCAAATCAATAGCACACAACAAATCAATGTTTAACTGAGACTGCATTTAAACGAGAAAATTGAATCTATGGCTTCTGATTAATTAAACTAGTTTCCATAGAATGCACCGGCTCAAAAACAGAACTCACCGTTATCTTTAGCTAAATAGGCTGAAAGGGCAAGTCAGCCACTCAAAGCTGAGTAAAATGGTACGCTCTGTAAAATGTCTAGAGCTGACTGAACAAATGGGGGTTCAGTGGACACTTAAAAGCACAGTTTCATCTTTAAAGGTCTTAGACTTGTCAGATAAGTCTGCCTCAGTGGTTGGCAGCAAAGTCTATTGTAGCCAGGGTGGGGCATGGATCCTTTCTCCTATCTCCTTTGTCAAAGATTAAGACAAAGTAGCGCGTCTGGCTCGGCAGACAGGAGCCAACTATAGCCCCCAAATGCAGGATGAGTCATTTGGAACATTCCGGAAAGGATTTCAACATCCCTCCCCACCCCCCACCCCCTTCTCCTCCCATGTTTTTAATTGCACACTACCCTATTTCTGTCTTAGGGCGTGAATTCCTAAAGTATTTTGAAGCTGCTCGGATGCACATCAACTAACTGGGGAACTTTTAACACTTTCCAACATGTCCAATCTGTCAGTGAAGGAAACACATAAAAATCCAAGCAATCACACATAAACACACTTTGCACTCAGCTGGGCCAAGTTATCTCAGGTCAGTAATTGAGATGTTATCTTCAAAGGAGAAGCTGCACCCCCAGGATCTTTCAACATGGCCTCACCGCTCATTTCCATTGGATCTGAATCAGCTTTCTCTCCACCTCCTCCCACTGGGATTAAAGCATTTCACTACTGTTGGCTGGTGGCAAACCAGCTTCCACATGATCAGTAAGTGTGCAGCTTTAACATGATGGTGTTGTGCCCTGAAGATCTGACCACAATAAGCAGAGGTGGCCCTGCTAATGCTTTGGGTTGTTCACTTAGTTTTCATGTGAAAAATGTGCACATCAGCAGGCTTGTATGTTGCTTGGGGGTGCAACTTTTGAGTCATATGCTCAGGAGGGCCACATATAACAACTCTCCTTCTTTCTGGGTCGTGTATGTTTCAATTTCAGTGCATTATTGCAAATAAAACAGTCACTTGAACGGTAAGGTAGCAGCTGTGTGATCACTGTGTCTGCAGGTTCCAGGGGAGAGCTCACCTTGATTGCAGGTCTTGCCAGTGAAGCCAGGATGGCACTTGCACTTATTAGGTCCCACACAGTCTCCGTGCTTACAGCCAGGCTGGCATACAGCTGTTCATGGAGGATTCAAAGAGCGAGAGACAGATCATTGCAGCACCCTGGCAGCCTTCTTGTACTGTACCTGATCTGACAAAGAATTTAATCCTACTGCTAGACTTCCACAACCCCTTGGCTGTAAATTATCTGTTTACTCTACATTACTGCAATAAGACAGCATGATACCTCATTCATATAGAAAATGTGTTTGGTTAATATTTACACCTGCATACAGCCAAGAAGGACTAGAGGCAAATAACATTTCTCCTTTAGAATAAAAATGAAACAAATCAGAGTACCAGAATAGTAAGTCATAATTTGTGCCTCTGTAAAGAGGTGTCCTGCAGATCGTACAGTACATAATGTGCAGATGGTGAGGTTTTGAGTGTGTATGGAGACGTGGTAGTTGCGGGGGCTGTACTACAGCTTCATTCGTGCTCTATGTTCGGTCTCACTGAGCTGGAGAGTTGCCCTGCTTATGTGAATGTGCCGCAGCTTGCTGCTAAGCATGTCTGATGCATGGGGCCTCAGCCAAGTGTTACTAATTTTCATTAAAAGCTTCATTAATTCAGTCACAGTACAGTGCAATCAGAGATCTAAATTATCACAGTGGTGGAAACAGGCTGAACATATTCTACATATATATGTGTGTGGTGTGTTTGAGAGAGACAGAGCTTCTGGTGGAAGATGCTTTTTGTTGTGTCTGGAAAGGTATGATGGTGCTCTAAGGTTTATTTGTGGTGATACAGCTGTAGATGTTAATCATAATTTCTGCTAAGCAGGATAGTTTTTATTTCTCATGTTTGTTAGTATGACTATCATAAGCATACAAATGACTTCACTTGAGTTAAATTTGGTGGAACACATTACCAAATGCTGAGACCAAACTAGTACCGTATTGGTGTTATTTCCCATGCTAGTGAGAAAACGAAAAATTATCCAGGATAATCTTAATATTTGCAGGGTAAAACAGCAGAACAAAAGCTGTTTATATTATAAAGTCATTTACTAGCGATCCAATTTTCACATGTAGTATTTGACTAACATGCATAGCCAGATGAGAGTGCCCTGCACTGCGGCAAGAATTAAAATATCCAGTAGTTAAATGCTTTTTGCCACATGACCCTGCATGTATTTGCCAGGGCTGTCTGCACTGGGACATCTGCTGTGCCAGTGAGGATGCTTGCATTTTGATGGAATTGGATATGCTTGCCTTGAAATGTGCAGCCCTGGGAGAGATATTCGCTCTCTAAGTGTTTTCTGTTTTTAGTGCTTCTATAAATTCTTGAAATAAAGTGAAATCTGCTTTAACATGTACTGAGGGTCACATAATAGAACTGAATAAGAAAAGGGAGAATATTACTTTTTTATATTTGAAATGCACATGTTGAGAATTGAGTTACAATCTGTGAAATTTCACTTTCTTACACATTCAGCTTGCAGAGCATCAGGACTATCCAGGAAAAATAACTCCTCAGGTTTCAGTCTGTAACATTTTCATGCTGAATTAAAAAGCACAAAGGTATGAGATTAATTCTGTAGCCACAGTCGATAACAGCTCCAGCCTCAGTCAACTTTGCCAAATAGAAAGTAAGCATTGCTAACCTTCCTGGAGAGGCTTGTGCTATGAGCCAAGGTGTTAACTGTGAAAGTTCACAACTACAAATTGAAAATGGCCTAATTTGTTGAAGAAAAGCAAAAGAGTTGTATTTTTCTGGAAGCAGAAGTTTATAAGACCTCGGACTGATCAGAACCTGAAATAAACAAAGCTTCTGATGTTGTTAAGTCAGAGGGTTTTCAGGTGGAGCGCTTTTTGTTTTCATTAGTGAGATCAGAGGCAGCCATCAACAGGCTTCATCTCTGATGGTAATTTAAGCCTCTGGCTCGACAGACAGATCATGGAAATGGCCAGTGTTCATTAACGGCAGCAAAGGACTAAAAATGGCCGTGGCAGCTGGAAGGCCAAACATAGCGTGGATGACCCGCGTTCCATCGACACCATGAAAACAAGTCGAGTGATGACACACTTTTACTCTGGTTTACATCAGCCATTCCTCTGGACACCAGAAGGCTTTTACTGATGCAGATTCACTTGATTTATTGTTTGATCTATTTGTGGATGTCTGATTATAAACACAAAGAAAAGCATTCTATTTTAAATTAATACTAATACCGTATGAATTTTAAGTTGGTCTAATGCATTACTTCAAAGATGGGAACATGATTCCAAATTACTGAGCTGTATCATCTTGCAATCAATGAAGTAATCACCTGAGGCTGCTTTTAAGGATCATTTCACCAGCGGTTCATTTGCTTTTTTTTTTTTTTTTTTTATTTATTTTTTTATTGTTTTGCCTTTTAAAAGGTGAAAAAAAAAAACTGAAATGGCAAACATGTTACTTATTTGTCAGATCAACAGTTCCAAACCCAAAAATATCTAGTTTACAATTATATAAAACAGAAAAAAGCATAAAATCTTAACATTTCAGAACCAGGGAACTTCTTCTGACATCTGATGAATGCAATGATCAGCCATAACATTATGGCCACTGACAGGTGAATACAACTTTAGGTTGATTGGCAACTCTAAATTGCCCATAGGAGTGAGTGTGTGTGTGTGGGGGGTTGTCTGTATCTATGTGTCAGCCCGGTAATAGACTGGCAACCTGTCTAGGGTGTACCCCGCCTTTCGCCCAGTGTCAGCTGGGATTGGCTCCAGCCCCCCGGGACCCTATTCAGGATAAGAGGATGGACATCTCATTACAATGGCACCTGTCAGTGTGTGGGGTATATTAAGATCTGAGTGACTTTGGCAAGAGCCAAACTGGCTAGATGATGGGGTCAGTGCATCTCCCAGACTCCAGGTCTTGGTGGGTGTTCCCAGTCTGCAGTGATTAGTACAACTACAACAGTGGTCTAAGGAAGGACAGACAGTAAGCTGGTGACAGGGTCATGGATGCTCAAGAAGGCTCACTGATGATGAGGGTGACCTAAACTTTAAAATTTCATTCATCCTTTTCAAAAGATTAAATTTTCTTTGAATCATTGTTAAAATGGGTGAAAGTGAGAAATATTGTACATTGGTCTCTATGAAGAGAAAGAGTCAGACCTGGACTGGGAAGGCTGTTGAATTTGTCCTCACTTCGTTCCTTTTACATAAGTTTTTTATTGAACGGTACATGTATCTGTGCTCATCCTGACAGTAAAACTATGGAAGCAAACGAATGCATAGAAGATGCACAGTGAGCTGCAGAGTGACACGAACCAACCAGCTGCCACTGATTAGGCAGGTGGTCATAATGTTATGGCTGTAATCAATTGTCAAAACTGCTTAGATGATTAACTTATCAGTTAATCTACATGCATACTGACTACAGACCATCAGGTTTTTGAACCAGTTTTATTTTGCTGGTGTTATACTGTGAAAATGTCACAGATCCACCAGGTAATGTCATGGTAAATATTATATTCACCTACAGTAAGTGATGAAGTGTGACTCTTAACCTGACTAGAACAATCCCAGAGTCCATACGTATGCACAGCATCACCAACCACAGCAAATCTCCATTTTAACTCTCCACCACAGATAGATATATTACTGATTATCAATTCAAAAACATTATCAATTTCAGCTTTAAAAGTTTCATTAGTATTCCATGAAGTCAACTGGGGGGGCAGATGAATATCAATAAGAATTCCAGCATAATTCATGTTAGACATGGCTTCAGGTGAAATCAGGTCTGCACAGTGTAAGCTATTTGCATAGATCTGAGGCTGGAGAGGAAGATGATGGACGCTGCCAAGGGATGTGAGTTGTTAGCAGTGTTTGGGGGTGTGGTGGGGGTTGAGAGGCCCTGGCTCTATAAATAAGTGAGTGAGCCCAGGATTCAGAGGATGTGCCCCCAAGATTATTTCAAGAAACATGTGGAGCTAACCTTGGGGCTGGCACTTTATCCCGACTACTCTGTGAGTTAAGGCGAAGGGAGCTGCAAAACAAACAGCCAAACAAAGGTTGCAGACATTGCTTAGTCTTTAAGAGTGAAAAATAAATAAATAAATACACATTATGTTGGAAAGCAGAGTCTGGTCACAAGCAAACATTCCTAAAAACACATGGTCTGGAGTCACACATATTCCCAGTTGCCTCTAGGGACGATATACACTATATTTTGAATGCATTTACAATTAAGTTTTAATATTTAAAATAATGGCAGACTAAAACTACTGTCTTTGGTAAGATGCTCTTATTTCTGAAAATGTTATATTCCTTATTACTCGTCTAAATGGGAGTGAATGAAGCAGTTTTCCCTCACACACTGTGAAACAGTAAAATCTTAATTCCCAGTACATGAAAATACCACCAGTTAGGGGTATGCGACATGTATCATCTACAATATCTTAATCGCTGTTCAAATGATGTGTGAGCTGACATTATCGGGTTTGTCATGTCACCCACTTTACAAAAACACGCCTTGAGAGTGCACACACTCACTACCTCATGAAGCCAAGTAGGACAGAGCTGCATGTGCACATTCAGAGTGCACACAGTGTGGACATGATCATGCCTAGCTGTCTTAAAATGCATTAGCAAAGTTAAAAATGAGTGAACAACCAGCACCAGGAAACAAAATACAGAGATTGCAAGTTGTGGAGCATCCTCAATCACATTCAGGTATTTTGGCTTTCAAAAAGTGGATGTTGCTCAAAAGACAGGCTAAAGAAAAAATTATGCTGAAGATCAGTTTCTGTAAAGACAACTTGACAGCTTGTTTTACCATCTGCAAACCTAACCACCGCACAGAATATGAAAGGCTTCGGGAGTCAGCTGTCGACGACAGGACAAAACCAACCACCGTGACCTACACAAACACACTTAACAAGAGCGACCTTGTACAATATAAGACTTAAATACATTTGAAGGATGCAGAATGCATTTATCGTTATTGCCAAAAATCATAATGTCCAAATGTCATTTTCTGTCAATATCACACACCCCTACTACTAGTACAGTATAATTCAGTGAGCTCATGGTCCTGGTTTCTTCAGTAGAAAATAAATGCTGCAGCTACCTGGCTGTGAACAGATTGCTTTCCTCAAGGTACCAAAGCAGCATGTGTCCAGTAATTCTGTGCCTTTTCTCCTAATTGCTATACCCCTTCCGTTTAGTTTTTACCTTTTTATTTCAAGCTGATGAAAAAGTGGACTTTTAGATGGGCCTTTACAGCCCAGTGATCATGAAAAAAAAGTAAGGCGGTCAAGAAAAGCACAGACAATCACGATAAAGTGAATGACTTAAACCGGGGTATCACATTTCTGCTTTCATCACTCACTTGTTAGCTCACATTACCAATTCAGGAGTCCTGCCGTAATCCTGTCCTCGGCATTTGCGGAAACAAAGGCTGCACTCAGTCAAACTGAATTCTATTCTTAGCGGATTTCTAAACTCCACCAGGACCTCTGAGGAAATTATAAAGTGTGATTTAATTTGTGTGTGATATTCGACCCAGTCCCTTTACAATGCAGAAAAAAGAAAAAAAAATGAATGCACATCTCTCTGCCAGAACTGTTTTTATCTCTTTTGGGAAAACTAAAGTCAATCGAAACAAGCCTCAAGTCCTTTGGGGTACAGTAAAAGATACAAAAAACAATCATTAATTGCAGGGCAGTGACCAGGCACAGACTCCTGCCTCCTGCACGAAAGGCACAGGCACTGAAATCACCATCCCAACTTTCACACCTTAACGCTGTACCTCAGGTGCGTTACTGGCTGTTGTGACACAAAAAATTGGCAGTGGTCATAAGTGTGAAGTGCTAAACTATCCAATATCGACTTAATTCAGATGAATACTTGGCTGTGTTATTTAGTTAGTTCCTAAACTTGTCTTATGAATCTCTTGTCTTGATTTTTGAAGCACATGCCCAAACAATTTAGCTTACCAAAAGCTCCAGTATGGATGAAATTAGCTTCAAACTGAAGACGGTCTCTTTACAGCCTCAGTGATCTTGCACCACCTGACATCAAATGCAATAGATACTCAAAGCTCCTGCTATGAATGACAAAGTGGACCACTGGATATCAAGACTAGTGGGATCAACCTGTTGATTAGACATAATCAAGACTGGAAGGAATACAAAGCATTTTAGTATGATGAAAGGAAACTGCAAATGCACTTAGAAATGCAAATGCTGAACAAATGCTCACAGTGGCAGTAAAATGTTCATGATGGCAGCTGGTTAGAATAAGCAGCTTCAAGCGTGGCTCTGCCTGCCGGATGGCCTGTCAGGACATTATAAATGGAGCTTCAGTCTACTATAAATCTAAAGCCTCTCTCTCCATCTGCCCGATTTTCTCACTTGTTTCCCCCTTTGTGACGTTTCTGCCCTACTCCGGCAGCAATCATCTCTGGATTCTTAAATCTAAGGATTTCTACTTTCTTCACCTCTTAGTCCTTTCTCTGCACACTTTCTTGCTCTTTCAGTTATGAGACCTTTATAAAAAAAAATAAAAAAAAACCCCAAGGTCGATCCATTTTTCACTCTGAGTGAAGTCACACAAACCAACTGTTGAGCTCCAAGGCTGAGAAAACCACAGTCTGATAGCTCCAATCTAATCTTTTCCATCGCCACAAAAATATAACAAGACCTGAAATCTGTGATGGCTGCATCCTCACACACATGCAGAAGTACACACGTACATACCCATGATTACACTCCCTTTCTTTCCCAAACCTTCCCGCTCCCTGCTCTAAGCTTTAAATCAGCACCTACTGACTTGATGGAATACTGATTGTGCTCTCAAAAAAAAAAGGATTTGAGCTGTGCACCCAGTTAGGTGTATTTAGAAGCAAGCACTCACTTCTTCACTTCTCTTAGTGATTTAGCTAACAGAACTGTTTTTAGGTTTCTAAAGTGGTGGAATAAAAGCTATAGCTCAATGTGGTGGTTAAACTCAAAATTAGCAGATACCTTTGGCTCAACCTGGAACATGTGGAACTCCAGAACAACAATAAGAACATGTACACACACTGCAGGTTGAATGGTTGGGTAGTTGCTGCAAACATCATTTCTTTAATGTGGCTGTGGCATAATTTATTACTGCATAAACCACACCTATGATATATTATTGCTCTTCATTTCTAGAGGCAAAATAATAATAGTTTTGTTGTGTGGAACTATAACTAGGCTACAGTGTGCTGTGGCAATTTGCATTAATGCTTGGGTTTTACTCAGTGAAATATAAGCACATGAATCACATCTTTCCCACTAATCTAAGCATCTCTGATAATAGCAATCTTCATCTATTTCATCAGTGTCCAAAAGCCAAATTTATTACACCTTGAGAATTCTGATCATGGGAAGCTGTCAAGGCAGAGAGCCCAGTACAGATGCACTGGGAGGTACTGGGCATTGAGATGACCGACTCCTGCCAGGATTACTGTTGAGTCTGGCCCCGTGTTCACACAAACAGTATCAAATGATACAGTTGAGCTGTCTGAGTAAAACAGCGGTTCTTTTGCTTAAATCATTGCAGTGCAAATTGTGTAGTTCAAGTGTCAAGGCCTTGTGAAAAGCTAAGTGTACTGCCAAAAATCCCTCTAATTTCTAGCCATGAAATCAAACCCCCTCAAGCTATGAGTGTAGGTCTGTCTCATAAACCATTAGCATAACTTATTTTTCTGAATCCCAGTGTTTGTGTAAGAATAAAATTATCATGATTTGTTTCCAGTAGAAATGAAGCAAGAAGTGTATGAACAGATTTGTCCTGCAAAGACCGGAGAGGTTAATCTGGCTGTGCTAAAAGGAATACTGAACACTGGGCCTGCTAACTCAAGTAATGCTGTTTGTATTCTCCAGTACAAAATAAGAACTTGTGCAATACACTTCAACATCAAGTGACGAGATGGCGCTCTGCCACAGAGTGAAAAGTAGCAGCTGAGCCCAGAAAATATTTTAGATGCAGCAGTACAGACCTTTGGACCCAACAAACAGTGTGTGACATTTTCCCCACAAGAAATACACAACATACAGTGGGTTAAACAAAGGTTCAGCTATAGCATGGCAGAATGAGCTTCAACACATAAAAACAAATTTACAAAATGGGCATTTCAGCAATAAAAAACACACATGAATTAATAAACATCATTGAGGAGCTATTGTATAATCTGTGGCCACAACCGACATGCAGAATCATGAACCTTTTCACTGTAGGAACTTAGCAACCTGGAACCTGGAGCTTCCAATAACATAAACATTTGACAACCTGTATGGTGCCAAGCTTTGTGTTTCCACTGTGTTTTACAAACAGAGGTTTTGGGTCACTGAAGGAAATTCTGCTTTGGACTTCTATATCATTAGAAAGGTGACAGTACAGTAGGTGAATGCAGTTGTACAGTATAGGTCAGAGGAAATAAAACAATCATGTTCAACACTGCCAAGAAAAGGTATGAAGGACAAACTGTACAAAGTTTGCACCTTGTTGGTTTCATTCACACTGTCCATTGTTATTACGGTTTAAAAGGATGGGTCCCTGTGGTTTCCAGCTTCACTCCACCTAACTACAGCTAATCTAAAAAATGGACAAAGAAGTGGAGTGTAAGTGGAGCACACTAGACAGCTAACAGCAAGCCACCACTGGTGGGACCCTCCCCCCCCAATCACTCAAAGCATATACACCATTAATTATGCGTAATCTTCAGTTTCAATATTATTTAAACAGGCAAGTTACATAAAAATTCACCTTCTGTACAGTTCTCATGAAAGGAGAAATTAGCTATAGAGACCAAAATCATTTTTGTACCAGGCAGTAAAATTGTCATGTGTCGAGGCATTTCCAGTACTCTCCTAAAAGTCTGTAGACCTTGGATACAGTATGACCCCCCTATCGGCACAAACATTTGGTTTTGGGAACAGTGGAAACAGAAGCACAACTACTAGTTCGACATTTTACATATGCTACCGTGCTAAGAGATGAGAAGGCTGATACCACTCACACATATCTCTACACAAAACATGAAGCCAAGGCCACTGACAGAATAAATTAGCTTAAGGCCCCAGGAAAGGCACTGGATACCGAGTTGACTTTGAGATAGTGCCAACACTGTAGGGCTTATTCTGGTAGCACCACAGGACACACACTGGCCTGCATAATAACTGGAAAGAATGATTACTAGACACTGAATAAATTTTTCTGAGCATCACAAAATCCTCAGAATGACCATTTGTATTAGCAGAGTTTAATCTATGTAGCCCAGCAACATTAGGAAAGCCCAGAAGAGCTGCATGGTTAAATTATTTAATAATATATTTAATATATGGTATGAAAGTCTCGGATGTGCTGTCAACTGGTTTGGCTAAAGAAAGACTCCAGTGCTTATGCTCTACGTTCCCAAAAACATGGTAGCGTGAGGAAGCCCGCTGAGGATTTTTTGATGTATGTGGCAGCAACGTGGTATCCAGCTCACCTTAATAAGTTGCAGAGGAAACATCTTGTTGGGCTCTATCCATAAATCTGCCCAGCAAACCCCTTTAAGGCTCATTAATCACACCTTATATCTTGTTTGTTTAATTTGTAGCTCAGTGTGAGCTTTAAATATTTAGGCCAGAGCCAGGCTAACTGTTTTCCCTTGTTTATAGTTTTTATGCTAATCAGCGGCTGGCCGGCTTCATATTCAACAAAGAGACTTGAGAGTAGAATCAATTTTCTCTGTTAACTCTTGGCAAGGAAGCAAACATTTCTCTCACCGTCGAACTAACTTCAAGCCCCAGGTTGTTGAGTTCCATTATGTGTGTGCTACCCCCTCGACGGTAAAACCTCCACACCCAAAGCAGCGGCTATACCATTGTAGGCACCAAGCCATGCAGAGTCTATGGCATTTGTGAGGCAGCTGGCCAGATTCAAAACCCATGTTAGTATATTCACACCTACTTGGGTAGCATTACAGGAGAGCTGTAAATCTTTACACAAGATAAATATGTTGAAAATGTAACATGTCCATATGTCATATAGTTCATCTAACACAGGCGTGTGTTGCTATGATACAATAAGAAGCAATGACAGGACACATCCTCTGAATCCTCTCAGTGGCATTGCTGAATATATCAGTGTGTTGAGTTATGCACACTTGACAACACTGTGGACTGCGGCCACATCACTGCTCCCCTTTCTCTTGTTCTAGCAGTATTAGCCATCTATATAATCAGTCTTGTATCTACCCTTGAATGTGTCGACCTGCAGCTATGGCCTCTCCCTCATTATGACCACCTACAGATAGAATGTAAATGTCAGTGAGTCCTCTGGACCAACCAGTACCATCAATCTTTACTCAAAGATTGTCCCGGGTGCGATGTTCCATTAGCTGCATGCGTTTCTGTTGTGATAACATGCGTGCGTTTCCCCAAGACTTCAGTGTTACAGTGTCTCCTCTGTCTAATAGCATCTTTGACCCCAGCTTGAAACCCTGCAAACATGTTAGCCCTGTTCACCCCCGGCAGCATCAGCAGGCACCATGGCACTCACGCTGGCATTGACCCCAGGAGCGGCGTGTCCACCCCCAGCAGCAGTCCACCCTGGCCCCGTAGCGACACAGGCCGTTGGATGAGGCCATCTGCCGTGGCCACCTGTGTGGGGATGACATAATTAGTTCACAGCCAATTAAAATGTCTTAATGTAAAGCAGGGGCCTTCTCAATGTTGATTGGAGGAACGCTTCAAAGCTTTCACTTTATTTATTTCATTTTCCTGCTGCAGAGCAAATTGCCAAGTGTCAAGTGTTCACATGGAATCACCTCTCTTGCATTAATAAAAGTGGTTTCTGGTTTTTCTATTAAAAAGGTCTTGTGTGAGGTTTTTCTTTTGCGAATTAAAAATTTATGGATAGAGGGGATTATACAGTATGCTGTGCAGATTGTGAAACCCGTTGAGGCAAATGTGTGATTTATGATAGTAGGCTATAAAACTGACCGGACTTGACTACTTTGTGTCAATGTTTTTAAGCATTTAATAGCTCTTTAATGGCACTGAGGGGCCTAAAGTCTGTCACAGATACACAGCACCTGAGTTAAAAACATGAGAGCAGTGATATTTGTGCTAATAAATATTAAAAAAGAGTGAAATATACAGTTCTCTACATCATAAGGTGACATTTTTCTATCCTATTTTCTGACTAACACTATTGCTATCTTTCATGACAAATAACAGCTGCAACTGGTCCCATTTGGAAAAGCAGAGCCAGGAAATGTTTGCTATTTATGCTTGGAAAATGAATACAATGTGACATTAATTTTCAAAATAGTTGCTGATTGACTAATTGCTTCAGTTTCTTATAAAAATAAGCATTTATAAAACATAAAACTCACTACATTTTCTCAGGGTGTTGAAGGCTGACTTTTCATTGCTTCCCTGTGGTGAAGGATGCTGGAATTAAAACTGATAGAACATCAGATTGTGTTGGTTTGTGAGATGTCAGATTGGAGACCCATGTTGAAAGTCTGCCAGACCCGATTTGAAGTCTTTAGTGTGCATCCGTGCACCACTGACGCTCAAATCTGAGACCACACGTCGGTTGTGTTCATTATAAAGCTTGTGAAACAGCCATGCACTGTGTTTTCTATCTCCACTTATTTCATAAACACATATCAAAGTCTGTGCTGCTGTACCATGTGTTTGAGAAGCCTATCAGACAATTTCATAACATTAGAAGATGTTATCACCCCTGCCACTGAGAGAACAGGCAAGTATTCATTTTTAAACATTTCCTAAGAACTACAAGTCCACTAAGAGGAATTATGGCCCGGATGTTTTTATTACACCATGTTCTATTCTGCTCAAAGGAAGAAATAGCTTCTTGGCAGACAGTACATGTGGATTACCTTTTTATCTGTACCAAGGCTCACAACATATTTATGGAGAGAACAGGGCAAAAGAATGAGTCCATATAAGGACACTGATGAAAATCCAAGCTACATAACCTTTGAGAACCTGGCTTTCAGGTGTTACCTAAATCTAGCAACTAATAAATGAGTCTTAAAGATGAGTTTTCCTTAAGCACTGAAACTGTTTGTTATAAGAGGTCCTGAACACGTTTTGTCTAGCTCATCCAACATATCAAAACTGAGAGACCTGAACTGACTATGCAGGTTTTAAGTTGCACAGAGGAGCTAGAAAAACTGTAATCCAGTTATAAAACAAAGAAGCCATTTTTTTGATACACAGCCTTTGAACAAAAGATGCTTTCTTTTGTGCCTTGATGACAGTGAGGTTGTGGCTCAGTATTCAAAGCACATCCCTTGCTGCCATCCCTGCCTGTTAGAGTCTCCACGCCAAGATGAGGAAATGCTAATGCTTGCCCCCACTGCCAATCACCTCATTGGAATAAAAAAAAAAAATAAAAAAAAACCCGATGGATGCTAAGTGAGAGGGGCAGATCCAGGGAAAATGTTTGCCTGCTGCCTGGTAAGCAGGAAGGCAGTCTTGCAAGGAAAAACTCCAAGCACACTGCAGAAAAAGAGAGGAAAGGAACATTAATAAAGGAGGGGAAAAGCAAAAAGAGAAAACGAGAGGTCAGCCGCCAGTTTTAGACTCCACTATCTCTGCAAGTGACATACACCCACATGCAAACATGACATCTGCCGTCTCTCCATACTGTGAACCAGTTAAATAAATCCTCCATGCCTGTAGCAAAACTGACTTCATTTGGAGGATGGTGACACCTTTAAAAACATCTCACATTGAAATTTAAATCTGGTGACTACAAGTGGATTTTTCACTGGAATTACTCATCTGTGTGCACACAGCAATTATCATCTTAGATGCATAATTTGGGAAGTGGTTACGCTGCTGTGGTTGCACCTACTCCTGAAAAACCAAACAGACTCATATTCCCTTGCAGAGAAATGACATTACAGTGTTACTAGCAGACCTAATAACTTCCAGTAGAAATCTTCCCATGCACCTGCAGATACACCATTTGTAAGATAGTGTAGATGAAATAGATACTTTAACTTCCACCAGAGTTTCACCTGACAGTAAACATAGTGAAATGTGCAGGTTTGATCTTTTTATATATAAAATACACTCGTGCTGTAATGGCCTTGAACAAAAGCTCCTTTTAAATGGCACCCCAGTCATTAACTCTGTCACAGATGGATTAGCTCTCCTCTACAATAACTTCTGATATGTAGTGGCCGTATCCTCCTCCTTTCCCTTCAAAACAAGTGCCTGACACTTGTTACTCTATCAGCCCTTCTTTTTCAGCTTTTTTAAGTCTTTCAATGGCCACTAGTTGCTTTGAAAATCACAAAGGATTTGCTCGTTTTGATTGCCAGATGATGTTTGGACACAAAAAGACAAGGAAAATAAAAGGTAGATGGATCAAAAATAAACTATAACCACTGCAGTCCTATTTTTGTGTATCGATATCTGATAAATATGGAGATCAATGGAAACAGCAGAAAGATAAAGCAGTCACAAAAAAAAAAAAAAGTGCTTCCAATAAATTCAAGATTTATTTTCCAGTAGCAGGAAATGTTAATGTGACAAAATCTTCTCTCTGCACAAAATCCATTTAACAAGAAATATATATATATA
>NW_018127934.1:52657-62525 GCF_001952655.1 Monopterus albus
ACAAGATGTAAAAGGTCAGGATTACAGAATTAAATCTGTTCCTCTAATGCTTTCTCCTACACACTCATGCAGTATATAAATACACAGGGTTCATATGGAATCATGTTCCATTGTCTCGCTGAGTCCAGCCTGTGGCAGTTGTGTGTGCCACACAACACACTCAGAATTTATATCTGAGGGTTTAATATAATCATCTCCACAGCAACGTCAAATAGATTGTTTTTTGCTTAAATCACGCAAGACTTGAAAAGTTTGACTAATTTCAGTCAGCAGTGCCTGGTTAAGGTGACAGTGCACAAAGAAGAAGAGCATTTTCTCACAAGTATCTCGTCCCCGGTTATGTTCTACTGAGCGGAAAGCTGACATATCAAATGGATGAAAGCATAATACCTGCATTTATTACCCTGGGGCTCTGAATAATGATCCGCAACAGCACTAAGCCTTGAAGGAAGTCAAGCAGATAATTATTACCCTTCACGCATCCCATGTGACACGTCTTCTCACAGATTATCAGACAAGGTTCTTCCAGGAGAACCTGAGAGGTTGATAAGCTCATTGGAGACAACATTCTTCTTTCATTGTTTTACTAGAGCTGGGCAGTCTTCCCTGCCTGGCAGTGAAGACTTGTCAGTCCATCACACAGGAGCTGAGTAGGATGAAGCATAATAATCAGAGCCACGAAGGTGCAGTATAGTCCTCATTCAGAGCAATGATAATTTAATCTATCCATCTATCATCCATCCATGATCCCGTACCGAAGCATGCAAAGCGTGACTGCTTAATGGATTTGTGGATTCACAAACACCCACAGATGTCGATTGCTGCATCTGTAGCATCTTGAGTGAGAGACCTGCTCGAACCAGCACAAGGCATGAACTTGTGGAGTCATAATGTGTCTGCTGACTTAATGAACCAACCCGGCTGCACGTGCAAGCGGAGCTACACACGACCAGGGCGACCACATTAACACATGGGATAGTGACAAATGACTAACGTAAAGATTTAAAATGAGGAATCTGCTGGGCTGTTAAATCTAAATTCTATTTTACACAAGGAAGACATAGTGGATGGCTTTTATTAAACAGCCAAAATAAATAAAAGTACCTGTATGATGTAATGCAATGCAACACACTCAACACAATAAACATGACTAAAATGTTTGTAATGCAGGAATGTTGATTCACTTTTGTGGCACCTTTCAGGGAAACGGTGCTGCAGTGGATTGCATCATAGCGAAAGTCTGCCATCATATAATCGCAGAGCAAAATCTTAGAAAGAGCTCACCATACAACCTCCTGCAATGTATAAAATGTTGCACTTTACACTTGATTCACCTTGCAGATGCTTCTGTCTTCAGCTACTTACATTAAGTTTCAACCTGCAGAGGCAGGAACAAGAGTCAGCAACTGTTAGTACGTCCATTCCAAGCAAACAGCTAAGAGCACATTCAATGATGTGACATTCACTGAGCTGCAGTGATCAGTTGATAAACCTATTAGTAAAATTAAAGTTATGCTAAGGAAGTCATTTTTCATGAAAAGTGCATCAGCTTCCTCAAATGTAAAGATTAGCTGCTTTTCCATGACAGTACTTTGACTACTTTCAGGTTCTGCATTGATGGTTGCACAAAGTAAGCAAATACAAGTCATTTCTATAGGCTTAGAGAAGTTTAACATCTTACAGTCAAAACAAACAAGTGATTAGTTGATTATCACTGTTAGTTGCACCCCTATCTACTGTAGCATGGGGTGTGTAGGCGTAGCTTGAAAAGGTGGTCTTCTGTGGTGCCAGTCGTGTATTCACTCCAACGCCCCTGACTGCAGCTTTACAAATTACCACAGAGATCAATTCCAACACAGAGCTAATGATAATTAATATTAAATACGTTTCACAGTATTCCTATATATTACAGAACTGTTGAACTGCATTACAGTAGACAAGTGTATGGTCACACTGTGCATCAGTCTAATGGGCAACTATAAGACCTAATCTTGCTGTAACATGACCACATGTCAGTCTGTTGCCTGTATACTATACACATACATGATTAACTTGAACAGACTGCTATGGGAGCCAGTGGTTGTTGCCTTCTAATCAGTTTATTTCTACTTAATTCTGAACTCTCATTTTTGCTTTGTGGGGAAAAAAAAAAAAGTTATATCAGTTATAATTGGAAATACTTTTCATTAGAACCTTGGTATTTATTGATGTTCAGATAGGTCTTGTTATGTGAAGTGCAATCCTTGTCAATTCATGTTCTTGTGCAGAAATGGTGAAAAGTTAACAAGTGAAGTCTCACTTGACTTACTGATTAACCGCAGAAACACAGGGTTAGACTTAAAAGGTTCTCTGTGATTTGTAATAAAGTTGTTGATGCACATACAGTACGCCAGATATTGAACACTGAGAAAACTATAAATGTATTAGCTTGTCATTTATGATGCTTGGTACCCATTAAAATGTAAAACTTTGACAGTGTTTTTGCACTTGTTCTCATCTCCTGAAAGCCCAAATGTGGCTGATATTGCAGTGCCAACATAACCTGGCACCATTCCACAGCTTTGGATTATTACTGAGGAGGTCTGGTATGTGCAGCTTGGCTACATTGGACTTAACAATTTAGTGACATCACTAGGGAAGAATATCCTCTGCTGTATGTGTTTTGGCTTTTGTTTTGGCAAAGGCTACATACATGACAGGAAATCAGCCGTCCTTGAGCCTGCGGCTGGAATAAAAAGTGGCAACAACTGCAGCACAATGTTTTAGGCCACAGATTTGCAAGTAAACATATTGTGTTCTACCTTAGATGCACATAACTTTGCAAATGGTGCTCATGAAGGGTTTGCAAGTAAACATATGTGCATCTAAGGTAGAACACAATAACTTTGCAAATGGTGCTCATGAAGGACCCTTCATATCTGGCTGGATAGGCCTGTTAGGAACACTCTCTATAAGGGAGACTTGGTAATACATAGCCTTTTTGTTTGTGCTCAGTTGCACTGAATTAATACTGTAGTGGAGACTCATGGCCGACCAAGTTTATGCCCATAAAAACTGGCAAATTATGGCCGTAGTGACAAGGCACTCAATCAGCAGGGATGCTAATAATGCACAATATGCTGCTGCTAGGCGGAAGTGAATGATCATTACACAACGCAATGCGTGGAATAAAACTTAAAGCCCTATACACATTATCAAACTACTAACTGTCAGACAGCAGCCATGGGGGTTAAGAAAAAGTGTGCCAACAACAATGGCAAATGCTAAGCTATATATTTTGTTTTATTCTCTGCCCTCTCCTTCCTTCTCTATCCCACATAGACACATTCACTCCTTACTGCAGAAAACTGAACTGAAAGAGGTGAGGAAAGGAAAGGAGAGACTATATACCTCCAGATATTAAAATCTGTCAACAGATGGAATGGCAGTCAGTCCGGAAGGGCATGGGCACCGTTTGAATACCACTCACCTCGATAAGGTCTTCCTATTCATTTGGAAAGTGCTGAACATGAAAAAGACTTCTGCTTGGGAGGATCAACATGTGTCAGAGAGATATAACAGGGAAAATGAAGTACAATATTTGGCTGAATTCTCTGTTGGAGATGAAGGAAATTTGGCAGTAGGGCTGTTTGTGCAACTCTCTCACTGTTTGGATAAACTTAAGCCCAATTTTACTCTGAGCTCTAGGAATCCATCTCGACACAATATAATGTAGAAGATAGTTTTAATTTGACCTCTAAAAGGTGCTCTTACCAAATAATCATAGTTAAAATAACAAAAGCATTCTGCCAGTGAACATGATTGATGCGATTACTTCAGCACAAACCATTCGGATTTTAAATAGAAATGGACAGGGCTAGACCTAAACTACATCTTGGTTTTATTATTGGCATGGTTGTAAAAAAGAAGAAGAGCACCCATGATCCATCATATTCAGCTCAGATGCACCTATATAGGCAGATCGAAATCTTGGATACTTGCATTCTTTGGCGTCTGCGCGTCACCACACCTCGGTCTCCACATATTTCATCAGATTCGTGTTTGAACATGAAGCACCGGGAAATGTTCCGTCACATCTCTTTATAATCAGACTGACAACTGCACACAAGAACCGCTAGTTTGATATTTGAGCGTTACAGTGGAATGTGTGCACAGAGGTGCAAAACCATATGGGTTAAATGGAATTGGATTTTCATCTAAATGAAAGTTAGGATAATAAACTTAGGAAGATTAATCGGAGATTCCGACAAGACCATGAAGTACTCACCGCGCAAACATTTTTACCACAATCAATATTGTAATGATCGTCACAATATTTTGCCAGGCAAATCCAAACTGAGCGTCACAGTTTGGAGATCTTAAAATAGTGCGTTTAACCCAGTCTGAGCAGAGCCCTACCCTTAACCAAAGCCTCAACTTTTACAGTCTATAAAGGGATTTAACTGATGATCGAATTGTAGCAGGCTCTTGAGCAAATCCAGTGTTATCTTTTTAAAAACGGCTTTCGCAGACAATGTGAACCACGTGCCCTTACCTGCCATCAAAGTCTGCACTTGCTTCAAAGCAGAAGCTACATAACATCATGAACTTTATCCATAATTCCATGATTCGGAGAGTTAGGCGTCCACGCTGCTTGTTATTCTCCGTAATCCAAAAGCACCGGTGGTGGGGAACGATTAGATGAAGAGTTTCTTTGACGCACGCTTAAAGTGCACAGGTAGTAAAGGTCTGCTGGCGTCCCTCGGACTGTTCATGCGCGGTAAACAGGAGGTAGGTTACAAGAGAGAAACCAGTCCGCTGCCTGGAAGTCGAGCAACCCCGATGTGTGCGAGAGTGCGTGCAGAGCGGGACGCACTCTGCCGGGAACAAAGCGCACAGCTCTCTGTCTCGCCTCTCCTCACAAGTTCAGTCAGCCTCTCCAACCAACAGCACCCACTGCAGTGAGACCTTGTCCCAGTCCTTTAGAACAACGAGCGGTTTAAACAGCAGCACTTTTAAGGCATGACCCGCACGAAGAGGAGGCTCCAGCTACAGCTGTGCCGCGCATGCTTTGGCAAAGCCATAATTAATTGCTCTGCTGAGGCACGCAGGTGCACAGCCCACCCAGGTAGATTTTACTCAAACAATAAAAACAATGCAGTGAGTCGATTTTAAATTACTGGGGCTGAATTTGGAGAAGACAATAAGATAAGCATCATACAATCTGAGGAAGTTTGAGCTATACTGTACTTAAATCAACAGGCTTTTGTTAAGAGCTGTAAAAGCGAGGAAGATAAAAATAAATAAATAACGTGGACGTCAGCACAGATTAGAGACCCAGCCTGTCAGTAAGGACCAATGGGGACAAAAGAGGCCAAGACCACAAGATGTTTCACATGAACTCATTAGACACTGAGGTCTGATCACATAAATCTGTATGAAGGGCAGAAATAAAGTCAAGCTGTAAATCCACTATGTACCCACACATACACAGGTACAATAGATCTGAGAAAGAGGAAAAAGGCCCATTGTTTTGAGCATTAGACAGAGTCTCTCTTCTTTTGTGTCATACAGTATGTTGTCTGATGCATTATAACAACAAATCAGCTTTTTCTTGACTGCAATTATCTTGCCATATTTTACACAATGCATCTCATATGAACCTGCAAGGTCTTAATTATTGATTATTTTTTAATTTATTTAACCAGTAATTAACCAGAGGAAATCCCACTAAAAGCCTCTTTTCTAAGGGTGCCCTGGTCAGCACAGCCAGTACCACACAAAGGACAAAACATACAACACTATACAGTACAAAATCTACCAGAGCTAAGAGTGACTTTAAAACTATAGCAAAAGCAGAATTAAAACAGCGAAGAACAAAAACAAAGAAAAAGAATCATTCACCAGTGAGTTTACAGTGGTGTTAAATTCTGACAGCGATACCAATTTCAATTATTATTATTCCCGTTCTTCGACAAGGGCCTGTGTGTTTTCCGTTAGGATGATAATCTCCTGCCTGATTTGTGAGCAGTGCTTCATATTCAAAGTTTGGCGAATTGAACTTCCTGCCGGGGGGACATAATCATAAAGGCCTGCCTCATTTTCTGATGAGACAGCCTTCTGCCTCGGGAATCCAAGTCAGTCAATAAAATAATTTCCCTCCCCGGACTGAGAAAGGGAGAAAAAAAAGAAATGCCTGGGTAATCAAACCATCGTTTTCAGTAATGGAGCAAGAGATGGATGAGATGAAGGCCTGATGTGACTAGGCTACTGCTGGTTGTTCACAGTCATCACCATCTTTTGATACATGGCACTGTTCGCTTTGTTACGCCCTGTCACCGATTTGATAATAAATCTCTGCTGTGGCACAGAGGTTTGACATCTCTAGAAACAGGGGATCCGAGAAATGTTAGTTTTGATATAATTACACTATTAATCACCCTAATTTCATGCTTGAACTGCAAGAACATGATCCCATGATGATTCATCGCATTAAAAAATTAATTATCAGTTATGCAGATAGCCCAGATCATGCCTCATTACCAACAATATTAGGATGTGGTGAAAAACTATGCCTGAGATCAGGTGAAACTTTAAAGGGTTAGTTCACCCAAAGCACAAATATACATATTAGGCATTTTCCAATACCAAGTACACCTGAGTTTCTCAGGACTGTCCAGCTCTAGAGGACGGGAAAGTACACGGTTGACAACAATTACATGGGAGCGACTGTGGTTCGGTGGGTAGAGCAGTCGTCTCCCAACAGAGGTTCAGATCACGGTGCCTGCAGTCCATGTGTTGAAGTGTCCTTGGGCAAGACACTGAACCCCCAAGTTGCTCCTGATGCTTAGAGCCATCGATGTGAGTTGGCGCTGCAGATGGCTGCCTTCGTTCTGTACCGGAAACAAATTCCTTAGCCAGTAAAGGTGATTATCCTTACCAAGTTTGGACTCCTGCACTTGAGAGCTCATACTTGGTAAGTTGAAACTAAGTACAAACCCCAGAGGACAGGAGGACGCACTACTCTCATTGTGCAATTGGAACACCAGCGTCCTTGACAACAGGCTCTGCTTTGAATGACCTATAGTTGCCTGCTAATTATAGCTTATCCCCTAGCAGGTAATCTTCAAAAACATTGGAGAAATAAAATGACATTATTTTGATAAACTGACCACATATTCTCAGACTAAATGGCTACTTTCTCACCTGAAAGAATATCAAAACGTTTTAAAGCAATATAACATCAGTCCGAGGACAAAATTTATAACAAGCTTTGGGCCTGGCTCAAACTCCGATAGCTGGCACACAGTGCATTTTGGGATACTTAAGCTGCCCCAAGTCTGCGCAAGTAAGCTTCCAAAGCATCCTCTATAAAATGGGTGGAGCAAGAACACCTGGTTTTTTTATGTGCACTTGGCCCGATGCAGACTGAACTGGACCAGCACTTGGGCTGTGACCGATGACATTTTACAAGTCCACAAGTACAGAGAAGTACGTGTATTGGAAAACGCGTCTTGTCTCACTTATCCCAAGCAACACTGAGCCAAGGAAAATGTTCAATTTGTATCCCCTGAAGTTTGCATATGCCCAACTCCCACACAGTTCATAGGAGTTAGTTGAATTTATTAGCAATTGTTGACTTTCAAAGGAATTATCTTGAAAGAGTGGCTCTATTCAAACCCAAATATTCAGTTATTAGTCATTTATAAATGGAAGCTTAGTCTTTTACCCTGGGCATATTCAATTGCAAGCTTGTTTGTTGACACATTTCAGGTTTTTGCATGTTCACCTGACCCTGCTGTGAAGAGGTTTTCCAGAAATGACTAATCCACAAAATATGCAGTCAACTGTCAGAGGAAAACTATAAATGTGTGTAATTTGGATGAACTCATTTTTTAATGATCCCCCCTGGGGGAAATGAGCAAATACACTGTGAACTAATCAGACAGTAGTAAACCAGACAAAAGTAGAAACTAAATACAAAAATAGAATGTAAGCAGGGAAATCCTAAACTGAGGTTATATAAAGGTGAGAACAGATGTGACAAGCAGAATGAGAAGCATCAGGGAATAGATTACAACATTATTAGGATGTGCAAAATAACAACAGCTGGGACCTCCTGTGGGCACTCGAGTAGGAAACGTATTCATAATAATTTGTTGTTATTCCTGTAATTACTTTATACCAAACATTGTTTATTAGAAAATAAAATATACAAGTCAAATGAAACACATTTTGGTGGTGATTATGCATCTAAAAAAGAACAAGTAACATAAGGGAAAGGGCAACAACGAGGCCCATGGTATCTATTTCATCTTGGCTTGTACTTTATGTGCGTATCTGCTGTCGCAACCCAGAAGACATAAACAAGGTCACTGTTTGTAAAAAGGGAAATTCATACCATCAAGGAGGGCCTCCCAATATGGAGCAATGAACTGTTGCAGAGAAAATGGTCATTAAGAAAGCCAATGTAATGAAATGGCAAAATGCCGGCCAGAAACCTGTGACGAGCTGAATTTTAATTACAAGTATGAACTTAAATTAATAAAATAATGAAAGCTCCTTCGTTTCCTGCTAGAGGTTTTCTGCTGCGACAGATCATTCAGGTCAGAGCTGCTTTTGAAAATATACCAAATGCTGAAGAACTAAAGAGCTAAAACAAGATATATTACATTAAAGCATTTGGCCATGATTATGTCAGTACTGATTAGCCGCAAATATGGACCGAATAATTTACTGTACTTTGCAGGTTTGCTCATAAAAACTTTATTTAACATTTGAGTCAGCCCTATTAGTTCAGTTAGTTCCACGCTAAAAAAATTATTCATCTTGGTGTAAAACTGATTATACTTTCCTCAGAAAAAGGCTGATCATTAGTAAAAACAAAAAAACTGCATTTACATAGAAATAAGCTCAGAGATCTCACCCATTTTGTCTTACCAAAGAAACCTGTCAGGTCACCCTCCAGCCCCGGGCTGTTTGAGCTGGAGCAACCCACTTCACAGCTCAATGTTCTTCTCTCTCATGCAAGCTTTAAGTAGTGCTACCTACTTATTCTCTCCTCCTTTGTACCTATATGTATCTCTGTAATGTGCACTTGTGCAGAGTCACAAGCATGAACAGGGAGTCAGACGTCTCCTTTTGAAATAATTCCAGTCCTTGGAAGGAGCCGTGTCTGTGGCCATTCACCTCGGGATAGATGGACTCTGCTGACTGAATTCAGATTAGCTCGATGCTGGAAAAGCCGGCGCCTCACTCGTCTATCCCTTCAGTATGAGAGCAGGAGAGCTGCCTTTC
Source organism: Monopterus albus (assembly GCF_001952655.1). NCBI lineage: Eukaryota > Metazoa > Chordata > Actinopteri > Synbranchiformes > Synbranchidae > Monopterus > Monopterus albus. The sequence goes on from NW_018127934.1 coordinate 61,934, forward strand.
CAGCTACCTCCCTGGATTTCTCAAGCAGGCGCAATACACTGTCAAAGGTGACAGCACGGGATTTTTCAGAGAAACAGATGACTGGTTTCACCTGCGAGAATGAAACCTTAAGGGGCTACAGTGTACAGGATTGGAAATGTGACGCGTATTGTGTGGTTTTCATCTACTAGGCTCTGAACACCGCACTTCTAATCAAGCACACTGACCTTTTCCCCAGCATTATAAAATATTCATTGTGTATTATGGCACGCATACCACATTCACATCCATTCTTTATGAGGAATAATCAGGTTCTCTATAAAGCCTTGACAAATGTTAAAGTTTACCTGATGTGATATGAGCTTAAATCCAATTTCTCCCATTCTGTAATCCCACTCTCTCTTGTGCAATCACTCATAAATGCACACAGAGGAGAAGCAGATAATTCCCCATCTCATCTTTAAGTGCAGATGAGTTTTCAGCGCTGAACTTCTCCTTCTGTTAATACCGGGCAACAGAAGGCGCTGACTGCTGAGTTCGATTACAGAAGGCCGCATCCAGACTGTTTAGAAAAACAGCATGTGGAAGTATGGTGTATTTAATTTATAGTTTG
>NW_018127934.1:62543-100374 GCF_001952655.1 Monopterus albus
TAGGCAAAGTCCCTAACATAACATAGCAGTTGGTGAAAAGCTTCAGCAATTTTATTACAAGTACACTCCAACAATTGAGTGCAATAAACCAAGGAGGAGATTCTCAGCATTGTCATGACACAGCCAGGAGTCACACAGGCTGGGTGCTTTATCAAACCCTGACCATGATGTGCACCAGTGCTCGGAATCCTGATCATGTGCTGGTTCCTTCCAGCTGGCCAGCAGTGACCTTCCCTCCGCTCTTCTGCACTGGCCATCCCGTCAGCATGTTATTCTTTGGTGAACAGCTTTCAGGCTCCATAGTCATTACCTTTACCGAGTACCCACGAGTCTCTGCTGCCCACGACCGGTCCAAGTCTACCAAGCCCATACACTCTTTACCTGGAGTGGTCCAAAAAGAAAAATGAAAGTAATATAACAAAAGAAAGAAATCATTCAAGAACTTTTTATGTCTTTATGCTTAAATGTAAACACAACAGGAACACCATATTTTTTAATCAATATCAATCAATCAACAATGAGGTATGATAACAAAATAAAAAGCTTCAAAATGTACCAATCTCAGCTGAAAGTTACAACCGACTGGCAGATGTTTTACAGCTGATGTGACACTGACAAGCATTAGTAAAACAAACCTGATGTCAGAGGTGAAACCAAGCAGCAGCCTCCGGGGCTGTGAAACGAAGCCAATGTGGAAATGACAAAACCTGCAGTTCCTCAAACGGCCACTAGAGGCAGGCTCCATAAGAGAGCCATAGACTCCCATGTTAAAATGCCCAACTTTACAACATGTTTACAGCCTGGTACAAAAAACGGTTTTGGTCTCTTTAGCTAATTTCCTCGTCCATGACAACTGTACAGGGTGAATATTTTTAGAACTCACCCATTTCAATTATATTGAGGCTACAAGGTATACATAATTAAGGGCGTGGCCACCTTGATTGACAGACAGGAAGGCTCCGCCATTGGTGGCTAGCCGCTAGCTGTCTAGCCAGCTCCACCTCTTTGCCCCTTTTTGGATTAACCTTACCAGGCGGAGTGGAGCTTAGCAATATGGCAACGGCAAAAAAGCAATGGGGGACGTCATGGTGGGTTTGTCCATCTTTTATATACAGTCGGTTGTTGCAACTAATGATTATTTTGGTTATTAAATAAACGAATTATTTTCTCGATTAGTTGATTAACTCCTTTGTTTGTAAAATATCAGAAAATAACAAATGCTGCCCACTGAAGTTTCCCACAGTGCAGATCTGATGTGTAGTAGTACTACTATATTTCTTAGCATATTATTAGGTAATCTTCATATTTATCCACTTCCTGTCTTCATGCTTTGGTGTGTATCAGTGCCCTACGGACAGTCACTTATTCATCATCAACTTCACACTGCTTATTACACTTTTCTCTTAGGGTTTCCTTTAAACACAGATTTCAAATAGCGGTTTAGCAGTTAGGTAGCAGACACAGTAAATGCAAGCTTAGCTCTGGAGAGATGAGATCAAACATGGTTAGAAGATTTAGTCCGAGGGGTTGGGCCCTGTTAAATGCTACAGAGCAGAAACTGCTGTGACAGGTGGTGTCAGGATATATGAAAGGGCTTCAGACTGACGAGGCATTGGGGAGCCTCCTCGGATACAGTGGGAGACTTTGATAAGGCGTAGAATATCAGGGAGAAGGAAGTCCTCCACATAATAAAACAGCGAAGCTTCAGCGCGAGCCCGGAGGTTTCACTCTGACAAAACACTTCCCTCTCATTCTGACAACGCCGATCTGGCAGCTGTTCACTGCAGATGTTTTGTCACACTGACGAAATCCCCACATTAACATTTCTCACACTTTCCAAAAGTCTAGACCTTTAGAAAAAGTCGAGCAGTGGGGATTTGTTCACAGTGTGAAAAATCTCAGAAAACAGGTGTGACAACAAGAGTCATGTACACATGTGCAGTAAATCTGTCATGTCGGTGTCTAAGACACTGGACTACATGGCAAAATAGACATCAAACTGGCACTGTGATTCTGAGCCGGCAAGGTCAGGAATTTAAAAGTCTTTCTGGAAAAAAATGTGCCTGAATTTTCTATATGATGTGAATCTAAACAAGGAAATGTAGCATAAAAATGTACATTACAAATTATACAATTGTATTACAATAGCCAAATAATAAATACTATGGTATCCATTTTTATTGTCAGGTATTTAAAAAGGCACAAGTGGGTGAATGTTGTGTTTTTAGGAGTAGACTGCAGGCAGTACCTATGAGTCTCCTCTCAGGAGGGAGCTGGAAACCAGTTTGGTCTGCAAAGCGGCACAGGATCATGTGTTCCTGAAACAATGAGTACAGAAGTGTAATCAATATTCATCCATCTTTTTTTTCTGTATCTTCTTATCCTACTTACAGCCATGGAAGGGGGAAGATGGGAGGGTTTGTGTGTGTGTGTGTGTGTGTGTGAGAGAGAGCCTATCTCAGCATGCACTGGCTGAGAGACAGTAGGTCGCTAGTCAATCACATGGATAAACTGGCAGTTCGGCTCTAGGCATGGCTGACTTTCGGTCAATCCACCACTTGGATCTAAACTAAAATATTTCAACAGCTCTACGATGGATTGTCATGAAATTCTGAAGTCATTCATGGTCCGCAGAGGACGAAACCTAAATACTTTAGCGATCTCCAGATGAACTCTTACACAACCAGCAAGATGACCTAATTGGTTATGAGCATCATATAAACTGCCATTCAAAAGTTGTGGGTCAGCTGTATTTTTTAGTCGCTTCTGAAGCAAGTCAACAGCCAAACATACTTGTGACGTTATTTCTACAGTCGAAATCAAATATAGACAACACTGCAGCAGACGATTCCACAAATGTGTTGCACTGCTTTGGTTGCTTTGCTGTCACACTTCATCTGGAAAGTCTAGACACTGTGCTGCTATCCCATTATGTGAAGCTGACCGACTTATTTTCTTCTACACACCTTGGAGGTGTTTTCTGGCTCATTATCCTGCTGCAGGATAAAACCCTTACAAGGTCTGACTTCCTTTTATAATTGCCTTTTTCCAAATAAAGCTTCAGAGGGAGTAACAGTCTTTTCCAACACTGCCTTTGTACACACAGAACTTCTTGTTGTGAGGAATCAACAAATGTTGGGACACCTGTAGGAATTGTTTGCAACAAAATTTCAAGGCGAAATTTACTTCATCTGCTGCAGCAAAGATGTAAGTTTATCTGTTACTTGATCCCTGAAAAAGGGCTATTTTACAAACAAATTAGATACAATTTTAGCTTGTTGGTGTTTTGTTTTTCCTCTGGCAGTTAGCTTCTTAGCCTTGTACCATTTAAGTTTATTGATGGGACATGAATTGCTTAAATGTCATAATAAAAAGTAGAAAACATGGGGATGACCCCAAACCATTGAACAGCAGTGTATGTTGACAACTGTTCTTCTCTGGATAAATTACAATAACACTGGTGATAGGCTGACTTTTCATCTACCATCATTCTCAGGTCAAATTTTCAAATTACTGACTTCTTGATATCTTATATTCAAATACCTGCAAAACTAATGACATTTCCAGTAGCCTCAGCTGTACTCTGTGTTTAGTGCTAATTACTGTCACACACACAAAAAACTAGCATGCTGTTGTCTCTTTTAAGCATCACTGGACTGAGTAAATTTGATAGACCAGGAACATTTCATATACATGATTCTAAATGTCTTCGCATAACATCATCCCTGTTAATGCTCCAGAAAGGTCAAATGAACCCTGGTTATTTATTTGGAACCAATGTTTTTTTTTTTTTTTTTGTCCTGGTGTTACATCTCTATGGTTCATGAAAAAGTGACTCAGGAGAGCAGCTAGCTGTCTCTAATGTGCTTCTAATTTAATTGGTTCCATTTCTCACTCCATGAGGTTGATGCTAAATGCAAGGCCACATGGCAGGCACTTACAGTTAGCACTGAGCACTAATATCGCACACCATTAGGCCTTTATGACACTGATTCACAATTTGTCAATGCGCTGTCATTCAGTCTAACTACTGTACGCTCAGGAAGGACAACTATGATTCTTGCAAAAAAAAAAAATGCAATGTAACTTTTATATCTGCAAGTGCTGACTGCAGGTTTAGGAGCTCAGACACAGGAAATGGTGAGGTTCTGTATACTGAGTGCAAATGAATGCAAAACAACAAACCTGGTTGGTGAACCACGGGTTTAAAGTGGCAAAAAATGTGTCTACTGGTTTAAATAGAATATAAAAAAAAAGAAGTTAGAGGCGGTCCAATCTTGTGACATGTCAACTCTTGAGGTTGCTACAACTAGGACCTGTAGCAACAATTGCACAGATTCTCCCCAGGGGCACTGACAGTACCCATACATCATCATGGGATGGGCCCTCCCAGAGTACAGTGCTGTGTCTGTGCTGAGCGATAAGGGATGGAGAGCCTGGAGGGTGTGAGCCAACCTCTTGCAACTGCCTGGGGAATCTTTGTTCCCAAGACAGTGATGAGCCCAGAGATCTCATTAATTTTATTTTACCGTATTACAAAAGAACAAACAGTAAAACAAGCAAACAAGATGACAATATTATAGAAACAAGCAGAAAAAAATTTCACTCATGCCAAGCAAAAATAAATCTGTCAGTTTGGATCCATCTGAATAATAAAAGGAACCCGACCCATGCCTGTGAGTGTGGCATCCAAACCCGACCCAGACCCAGCAAGCTTATAGTATATAATGTCCTAACCAGCCTGAGCCAGAAGCAGTTGAGTTTGTACAGTGTTTTTCTCCATAACATTAAATGAAGCAGCCATTTAAGCTAAAATTTGACCTACACGCCCAAACCTGACAAGGACTCAAACATAATTTCTAAATTTCTGTCCAAACCCAGCCCAAACCCTCGGGTACCGTCAGGTCCCATCAAGCTCAGTTCGGGTATTCACAGTCTAGACTGGAGATGTACACATCACTAAACAAAAATGACTTGCACCACACAAAGTACAGAAGTTTCTATGTTGAGATTAGATGTTACTAAATATTATACCCAGTAACTGCTGGTGCAACTGTTATGACCAGTTCAGCATAAAGAATAACAGAGATGCTGATCTGGCCCAACTTCATGATCAAATTGATAGTTAATGCAACAGATGGATTCAATTACACTTAAAATCCTACCTTGTTAGACAGTGTCTCTTGAAACCGTTTGCTGCAAAACAAAAAAGATAAACCATTTTGATGTTAAAAGTGCAGTGACAAAGACTGATGAAATGTATTTTACACACTTGCATGTGATATATTTACATGCCCAGGTCTGGCGTGTACATTTTATTTTAGAGAAGATCACTTTACAAACAGAATGGGAATATTTAATCAAATGGGCACAACAAAACACAAGCATGCATTATCTCTCAAACAAATCCCATTTTCTCTGGGAAAGAAGACATTTTGTGAAAACAGGGCGTTTGCTATTACATAGTAAGGCAGTGTGTTCATGATGGTTAAATGTAGTCAGATTAATGCTGAAGTGAATCAGACATGAACAAGAAGAGGGTGAGGGGTTAGGGGCCAGTCAGGTCACATGATGAAAAGTCTTAAGTTTAACTCGATCTGTTGGGGCCTTAATGAAACAGGCTGTTAAGTTTCACAGCTCATAAAATTCGGTGAACTGCCTGGAATGTCTGCACCTGCAGTTCTCACATGAGTACCTGGAACATGACCTGAGGGGAAAACACTAAAAGTAGCATGTTAGAGACTGACACAGTCAGGTGCCTGGGCCCTTTGCACGCACTGCCCTGCAGAAACACAGTGTCTTGTGGTCTGTTACAGCTGCAAAGTCTTTTTTGTCATTATTTTCTGCTTTATGAGGAGTCAGGAGGGTTGAAGTGTCATGTTAGCGAAAACAAGAAAAGGAAAAACGACATATGTCACAACTCATAAATATTTATACTGTACGCTGAGGCTCCTCCTCAAGACACAACTTCAGGGTCAGTAATACCATGGGCAGAGAAAATATTCATTTCCTAAGTGTAGGCACAGAACACCGGAAGCACAGTAACAGTTAACAGTTTAAGCACTGCTCCAAGTCAGCCCTGGTAACCACAGTAACGATAGCTACGCCTCACACTGCATTACTGCTGTGTTGAAATGAACCTAAACATTTGTTAAACTGAAAGCAGTGGCATATGCTGGGTATGCTGCTCTGTCATCTGGCATTAGCACTTCTTGGAAGAAACAGTTTTATGAATCAAATTCATCTACAATCCAGAGAATTACACACACAAAATGATAGGACAAACTAGGAAAATGCAGCAGAACACCACATGAAATGGTAGAATGATTTAACATGAAATGCTGTGGACGGAGGCACAACATTAACGTTCCTTTAAGTCAGATACCTTTTGTGTTGCTATCACAAGAGTCCGTTCCAGGATTAATGTGGGCAGTCAACCATAAATTGTTCTCTAAATGTTCGCTACAGAGATCTCACTGTTTTAATGTTATCTGATAATTTAGCTTCACCTCTGAAGCTGAACCCTGATGTGATCGAGTCCAGCTTCTGTAGAGCAGAGCGACACTGTGTGAATAATAAACAGCGTTTTCCACAAACCTCAGCATAGGCGGGAACAACACGTGTCACAGTGGTAATTATACACAACAAAGCTGAAAAAAGATATAGAGGGAATAATAAAAATGCAGGATATAAATGACAGAAATCAGACTGAAAACTATTTTGTTTTGATTGACTAAAGCCCCTTTTCCACCACATGGTACAGGATAAACTCAAATCGCCTTATTTGTGTTTCTGTCCGTCAAATGTTGGGGATAGTACCAGGTACTATCGAGGTTCCAAGTGAACAGAGGGGATGCCAAACCGTGATGTGTAAACACTGCAGACTAGCGATTGGTCAGAGAAATCGCATCATCAACATGAGAGACATCCTGGAACAAAGAAAGTAGTTGCTTTACTAACTCGTCAGCTGCTGATGACATCATGGAAGCGTAATGTGGTGTCACTATGACAACCAGCTACACTGAGACGGGACCACTTGCAGTGGAAAACCAAGAACCCGGTACCAAAACCGAGTAAAGTCAAGTCGAGTCAAGTTGAGCTGGCACCAGGTGATGGAAACGGGGCTTAAAACTAGACAAAAACTAACAAAACGCAAAAGACTACAATTTAAGTAAAACTAATATGCATTGTCAACAAAAAACGACGACTAAATCTAAATCAAATTCAGGTGTAACAATTAACACTGTGCTGAATGTGGTACGCTCCACCAGCAGATGCTTCTACTTATACTTAGGCTAAAAGATCTGCAGGGTGAATTTATGTTTACTGACACCTACAAAGAACAGAAATCGCTCATGTGACGACTCCTTTCACCAACACATTTTTAATTATGACAGAAACTAGTATGTATTGAATGACTGAGTACATTCAGACACATACACAACAATGCACACACGGTCACACTGGTGGGAGTCTCAACCCCTGAAATCACAAACAAGAAAACAAATTCTGGCATGTTTCTGTTCCAAAGCAGAAACTGACGTGCAAAGAGCAGACAGGGATAAACGGTAAATTTGGATGGAATATCGGATGAAGTGCTGAGGGCATGAAGGAATATGCAGAGGTGACTCAGTTCACAATGAGCTGCGACTCTGCACCGAAACCTGATAACTGGATTGTAAAATAAGTTTGACTCAGACGCTTTGCGCACCATTTCACTCTTTGCTTGCCATTTTTGCAGCAACTACATGAGAGAGAAACTTAGTAGTATCTTTTAGCATCACACACTATATGACGTTATCACTCAAAGGACCTCAGCTGGAACAGATTTGGTCCACATGCCAAAATCACAGCTATAATCGGTCTCCACCTTAACTTACATGCGGCCGCGGTCTCTCACTTGCTGCGACAATCCTACACAGCCTTCGACCTCTAAAAGTTGTTTTAGTGACATATTCTATCTTGGTATGATTCTTAAGCCATTACAGTACCACTGGTCAACACAGTGCATGCTATAGCAACAGGCACAACACAATTAAAGTACAGTCTGTCTTTCCACTTCTCCTTCTCTGCCTGCTTGTTTCTCCCATCTCCATTCAAACAGCACACTTTACATTACAGCAACGCCGGCACTGAAAATTAAGTGGTTAATACTCTGTAACACTGTGTGTGATAATGTAATACTAACAAGAGAGGCATTTCCAGTCTTTCCGCAGCTTGACTGTCCTGTCACACTGTAATATCCATGATAATCTCCACATAAAGAAGCCTTTTGTCTGCTGCTGATAGAGCAGGGCCGAGATTGAAAAGGTGAGGGGCGGATCCTCGTGTGAAGGCAACACAAACACTGCTGCCTCATACTGTCAGTGGTGATGATAAGAAGAAGGGGGTGAACAAAAAGCTGCGACAGGAGTTATGTATTGTGTTTATGTGTCAGAGAGAGTGTATACGAATGTGAACAGCGAGTGAACAGAAGAGAAGCACAGACACAAGCAGGGGTCTAACAAGAAAACCACAAGGAAAGAAACAACATCTAAAAAGCAGGAATCTAGAGAGGTGACACTGGACCGAGGTGCGACGAGCAGGTACAAACCTTTTTGGGAAGGTGAACTTGACTGCGTTCTGGATGAAGCCATAACAGCAAGGGCTGATGACAAAGGCAGCTCCTGCTTGAATGCAATGCTCCATCACCATGTCTGTTGCAACACCACATGCATGCAGGGCAACCTCAAGTGAAACACAAAGCAAATACAAAACTTAGTCTCACCAGTAAAATCTAATATTTCTTAAAAACCTTCTCTATCCAACAGCCAGACCAAACTGAGAGCACTTGAGAGCCTGCACTAAATCCCACTTCAAAATGGCCTCTGCTATTAAATACATCTATGCCTTCAAAAGTGCAGACTTGGGAAGGTAAAGCAAACAATATATATTAAAACTTTTAGAAGTGGAGGCACGACTGTATCAGGATTCCAGTGGAGTGGGTAAACTGTGCGTGGTGATGAACACCTAGCTATGCATTAGTCATGGTGTGGTTATATATTGGATGGTGGAAAGAGACTAAATACCCAATATTATAGCCTGTCTGTATTCCAGCCACCTCTCTCATGCCAGTCCAGCAGCAAAAATACATTATGCCTCCTCAAAGGCTATGAGTTTAATATCCAAAGTACAGTGATAAAATAGATGATTTCCTCTCAAGCGTACATTAGCTAAATAGATTCTCTGTTAATGGTCCAAATAAAGTGCATTATCAACAGTCTGGTGTGATAATAGCAACTCAGGCAAGAGTCAAAATAAACCTATGCAACTCAAGCTGCCAGCTCAACCCTCTAGTCTAGTCTTCCAAGAAGTTGTCACTCGGCGTCTGTGAGTCTGAACCTACTGCGTGTTACCTTGGCAGCAGTGCCACAGAGCAGAAGGTCAGAGCCAGTCAGGACAGGGCTGAGCCAATACTGGCTCCAGCTCCAAAGACTAGGGACAATACAGACACAGACACAAACATGGCCAAACACACTTATAAAGTCACTGAAATGTCTGTGTGAGGGAACATTTCTCAGAGGTGCATAAGCTCTCCCTGGTAGTTGCACGACTGCGGCAGTCCTTTCCCCTCATAATCGCACAAGAAACCAAGCGCTTATTAAAAACCTGCAGAGTTTTTAATATGCAACTTTACATTTAGTACTAGAAATTAAGTTTTCTCATCTGCATGAGGAGCTCTCCATGGAACTGTGGTGTATCCGACCTGAATGCTTATCAAGACAGACCAATACATTCCTCTTTGAAAAGATCTGCATTGATTTAAAAATTAAAGTTATACAAGGAGACTCTGCACATGAAGGAATAACCAGAAAGTGAAAATTGGGAAATTAGCATCAATTATCTGCATGGCCTTGCATCTATTTGACATCTAATTTTCTCTCCTGCTTTCATTCACGGCATCAGGGAAAAGCCCTATAATTGCCCAACACCGTGTTTCAGCCTGCTGATTAGGAGGAGTCACAATGAACGACTGCATCATGTTGCATCTCCCACATCTGAAGCAAAATAATTAACAGAGTAACACAATTCCTCTTACCCAGCTACTTAATGATGTACATTAGTCATGCTGTGGTAACTTCTAATTACATGTTATAACCTTTAGCTTCTGTTTAATAAAAAAAAACAAACAAAGCTATGCAACTAACAAAAATGAACACAGCTAAAATGCAACAGAGTCTGATATGTTTTGATAAAGAATCCTTGTTTTATCAGTTACTAAGAAATATTTTGCCTGGTTAGTCAGCAGCACCGATACCGCAGTGCGCCAGCCCGATATTTCAAAGAAATCTACTGAAATAATCAATTGCATGCAATCAGACCCTTAAGCATCACCAATAATGGACCTGGATTCAATAAGATCCAAAACAGCTTCAAGCTACACAACTTTTCCTTTATCTGAGGTCTGCTGGCTCAGTGTTACCCCAACAAAAATTAAATACACTGTAGGTAAAGGCTGGTTCTGACACCAGACTAACACCTGGACCATGCAACTGCAGACAAGAAGAGCAGGCACTAACTAAGAATAGGGACACCTCAACTTAATTAGCCTGATTAAATGAGCATGACTAAAAATGGACTCATACATAATACACAACAGAATTATAATCAGCGTAATAGGTGGCTCCTTCAGGTAAAAATATCTGTGTCACATCCAGAAGAAGAACAGCTGAGGCTGCATAAATAATGTATGAATCTCATTACAGAAAAGGACAAGCTTAAGCACTTGCTTTCCACATAAATCTTAACATTCATATGTAGAAACATCCCAAAAGCGTGTGCATAAACTTTCTGACCAAGTTACAAAAAAACACCCACACGATGTAGACAAGAACAGTGTGTTGTTAGTTTCTTGCCAAGTGGAACAGGTCTCATTGGAGTGACGATGCTGGTGAACAATAGCTACTTCTAATTACAGCAGGTACATAGAAAGTGTATTCCTATATTTGTCTTAAAGAGTTACAGTAAGGCTACTAAAACAGATGGCTTTCCTGAAACTGGGCTATGACAAATGGCAGGAAGATGGTTCCTTCAATATGTTTGGGGGAAGATAGTGACCTGAGACATAAATAACAATGATTAAGAGTGATGACAATTAGGATTTGATGGGAAAGCAAATGTTGCGTGTGTGGGAATAGGATTTCAGACAATCTACACGAGGTAAGATGATCTTTTATAAATCCCAGTGGTGTTTTTTTGGTTGCACAGCCAGATTCAAATAGTTCAGGACTTGTTTTCTCTAAAATAATAGCAATTATCAGAGAAGCCAGGAGCAGTTGATGAAGATGGCTCTTTTAAAAAAGCCCGGTGAGGGTTCTAACTTGCACTCAGAGAGCTACTCACTGCTGAATTTTTAGTTTGATTTAGTCCCGTAAAACATAAAGTTTGAAAGCTAGTAAAATGTTTATACAGCTGTTGCATGTAGCTGTGCAGAATTAAATACATTAACTAAGCTGGGTCTTTTAGCTTTACAAACACAAGCAGGCAGAACTGGTAAAGATGCAGATGTAAAATCATATGTAACTAAACACTGTCCTTTCAAAAGATTACTTCTGTGCCTTCAATAACAACCTAACTCTTACCCTTAAGCCAAAAGGTTTTTTGAATAACAGATTTTCACGATAAAAAAACAAATAAACAAAGAAAGTCATTAATATTCCTCATGCAACAGATATTTAACCCTGATGTTACCTTTGTCCTTCATTTTCTGGGTAAAAACTACTTTTTGGATTTCTAATAAAAAGAGAGAAGACAGTGACATACACTGCTTGAGTGAAGTGCAGAGCGCTAAAAGGGTTCTGATTAAAATCTCCACTTCAGGGAATGAAAAGTCATCTTAGCAGCTTTGGCAAAAATAATTGCATGTTGGCATTTTCAGATTGTGGAAAAAGATGCGGGAATGACACGTCTCTCTCCATGTGATGTGTGGTTGTGATTTTCTGAAATGTATAAATAATCATAGACTAAAAATTGACTGTTAAGACACCTTGCATTAAAGTTGTGATTGTGGCAGGCAGAGAAGTGCAGTGTTTCTCAGTTTGGGTACTGGGTTATACGCTTAGTCATTATTGTTATTTTAATTTCCCAACCAAAAGATCAAGTCAAAAAAGGTTAATGTACATACGTATATACAGTAGGGACACTCAGACTGGACAAAAACTGAAATGATGGCAACTGTTTACACATAGATTATAGCCATATGGGACTGGATAATTACTCTAGTGATATCTATAATGACAGGGATTTGCTGATAAGAGCACATTTTCTTTGCGATGGGGCTCACTAACATGGCAGTGGGACTACACTGGTCTGATTCTCGGTTTGCTCGTGTGCAAATGAGATTTTGCATCCCATGCTTTCGGGTTCCCTTTTCTATGTTTTAATTGTTATGTTAGAAGGGGAGTAGTGTAAATGGAAAATGTATTTAGATTAGCTTAAAATGTGGAATTAAAAAACTGGATAGCAATGACAATTTTAACAAAATGGCACTTTAAAAAACTTTCACAAATTAAGGACAAAGGAAATTAAATCAGTGCTACAAACTCTGCCAAACTGTGGCTGACAGAATAATTACAAAAGCTAAGCTGTTAATTTAATTTTCTGTTAATTTTAATTTTCTCATGTCATTTTAGCAATTGTTTAATAATCATTCATTTTTTAAACAACTTTTAATTTTGCATTTGCAATACTTTAGTTTTAGCTACCCACAAATTCTTTTCAATTGTCAGGTCACCTGAGATGGTCCACAGATATTGTCTACAAAATCTATGGACCATCAAACAACGGGTCAAAAAAGAATCGGTGCAAATGCAGATTTTTGTACATTATTTCTAGCTACTGTATGCTCACCCCAATGTGAAAGGGTCCAGTGAAGTAATCCAAATTGGCCTGAATGAAGTTGATGTTTTTCAGACCAAGCTCCCTAGTCCGACTCTGTGCCCTGACCAAGGACTCTTCTTTGTTCTCTATGAGAATGACCTTGAACAAAGACACGGTTGCATGTGATTGCTATCCTTCACTTGATGATAATAATCACATGAATTATTATTATTATTGTTATTATTACTACTACTATTATTATTGTTACTACCATTATGCACAAATTACCTGACAATCTGGAAGAGAGTGAGCCACAACAATCCCTACATGGCCCTGAAAGACAGCACAAAAAAGCTAATGCACAACAGGAATATAGCATTCATCAAAGAGTGCATTAATAGAGTTATGATTAGTGCTGCCCTTTCCAACCAAGTATTGACCCTTTAGCTGAGCAGTGCCACCACTCTGAGTATGCGTTTTCATAAGGGTAATTACCAGTCCGTGTATACCGGCCAGCAATGTCATGCATTTAAAGAAGAAATTAAAATATGGGAATATCAGAACTAACTTCTCTGAGCTGGCTCAAATTCAGCCATTGTTGGGTACAGTGATAAATATAGAGAACATGCAAACCTGGATTAATGACTGAGTGCACGTACCGTTCCACTGCAGAAATCCACAATGGTGTATCCTGGTTTGGCTAGCTGTGCAACCATGGCAACCAAGTTATTCAGCTGTTCCTGCTTCCTGACTGCACGGATATTTGACATTTTCCCTGCAAAAAAGCACAGGTTCTTATTGTATTTGAGCATAAAGTGGAAATGCAACAGGCCTTTATGGTCAATTAATCTGATTACTCAGTTAAGAGGGAAAAAAAAAGAAGAAAGCTATCAAAATTAAATGGGATTTTGTAATAACTATAAAAGCTCAGTTCCAGTCAATATTAACTCATTACAGTAAACACCTTTAACAACAAAAAGGTTATTAAAAAAAATCACACTACACAACTTTCATTGCCCTGTAATGTCTTCCCTTCCTTTGCTGACAGTGAGCAAACAGGCTTCTACACCAACTACTCAAATTTTGATTTACAACCAGCCATTTCAGGTAATGGTTATAGCACACAGAAGGAAAAGGCCTCCACTCTCTCATCAGAATGTTTCCAGCCAACTGCCAACTAGGGAGCGCAAACAATCTTTCAGTATCTTCAAAAATAGCCTCTGAGCCAAAATCGTATGTTCCTGTTTTCAGCAGAACTTTCTGCTGCTATGCAAGCAGTATGTACCCCATTAACTCAAAGCACATTTCAGTCTCCTGCATCTTCCTCTCGCATTTTCAAGCATGCCACATTGGCAGTGACTTATTGATGTGCTGAGCTGAAGCCATCTCTTGTCTATAAATCTAGAGTGATGAGTGTTTCATTCACCGCCGAGTCACACCCTCATACCCACACACCAGGAAAATCAAAAAAATTGTATTCCTATGCTTTCCTGTTCACACTAGTTTGTATACAATAACAGGGGAGGTGGCAGAAGACACTTTTCATTTTGGTGACACAAATGGGGAATTTTATTCAGTCTTTCACAGTGGCTGGTGTTGAGCTGATCCCAGTTGTAGGGAGAACACAATAAAGAAATACTGGGGAAAGAAGTGGAGAGGTATTGACAAGTCTCTGCTCTTCATTTGAATGAGTAATTCACATGGGTGCAGACATGTCTGTGTATCCACAGCTCCAGAGGATGGCTGACTCTTTTGATATATCTGAACACAGTTAGATTTTAATCGCACTTTGCAAAGTAGAGTATGAATAAAACGACAGGGTAGAAATAGAAAGGCTTAGTGTGGAGAAATAGAATGCAATGTAACCACACAAAGAAACATTGTAGACTGTCAGACTGTCAGTGTAGGACTGAAAATGACTGATTCAATATACAACACTAACAAACACGGCCACTAGCTGGCAGCAAACAATCTTTAGACACAAACCTGGCATATTATTACTTAACTAGACAGCACTCAGAGAGTGCAAACCTCTGCCAAGGCAGATCACTGTCCCCATAATGCCTTTCCACCCAAAGGCAATATTCCCATGATAGTCTGTCCAAGCACTGTGGCCATAATGTATGGAGTAAGAAGCACAAATACTGAAATTAGCCCAATCAACAAACAAATGCCAGCAAAAACAGTACCTCTGCTAAAGTTGAGATGAAACTTGTTAACAAATACCTACAGACACATTCAGCAGGTACAGAGCAACATTATAGTCATATGGAGTTGTGTTTGTGGCAACCTGTCTGAGTCCAGCAGTCATTTTCCTTTTAGCTCTGTTATTATCTCTACCAACCCCTGAGGGAAACAGCTGGCTCTTTAGCTCTTAAATGCTTTACTATGTTCATTTTCTGTGGTGTGATGCTGGGCAGGTAGCAGTTACTTGGTTTGGACAGCTTTTGAAATTAGCTGCCTGCTATTTCTGGAAACGATGACAGCAGTGAAAGTGAACCAAAACAGTAAAGGTCTTGGCCTGAAAATCAAAACAATGAGCTGAAAGACACTATAATGCCCAACAGAACTGTTGAGAACTTCAGAGTACAAGTACGTTCATCACTACAAGTTGCTAATTTCACAAAGAAGCAGTCATGTGAGTAAAAACACTTATTAGCTGCTTTAAGAACAGAAGGTCTTGTCCAAAATCTAATCCGGGAAAAGTCTTAAATTTAAGAGTGCTTTCCAAAAGATCCTTGTTCACTGTAAACTATGATTTGTTGAGGATAATTGTGGGTGAGGATTTGCAAATCCTGCTTTATGCTGCTGAGGCAAGCACTGGTGTAGGGCCACACAAAAGGTGTTTACAAAAGTTCAGACACAGCCTGAATGTTAATACGTGCAGAGAAACAAAGGACTAATGCTAGTTATACAAGTAGTAACAAAACAAAACTCAAATGCAAAGGGTGAGTGTTTCTTGTATAATAGAGTGCACATTGATTTTACAGTCTCTGTGTGTGTGTGTGTGTGTGTGTGTGTGTGTGTGTGTGTGTGTGTGTGCCTTTGACTTACAGCATTTCTATTCAAACCAGACTGTGCTTAATGAAAGGGCACTACACGGCTTATGGCTTTGACCATAAGCCGTGTAAAACTGAGTGGGTGCAGCAGAAGAGCAAACCACATGCCAGCTGACCTCACCCTTTGTTTTCAATTTCTTTTTTTTTTTAAACATGGGCTCAAGGAAAGAAGTAAATATAAGAGAGGTCTTTAAAGTTCACACCCTGGGTCACTGTAACTGCATCAAATTAAATTTCAGAGGAGCCTCATAAAGTATGTGTCAAACGGGGTGGAGGTCAAAAAGTCATAAGAATAAAAAAAAAAAGATGAGTGGCAATGCGCTGCAGAGAATACTAAACATTTCCAAGCTTAATAACACAAATAACAAATGTTCCTGCAGTATAATTCACATAACCTTTTATAGTGGACACCTAAGGGGAAAGAGACATAAAAGTGTATTTTCTTTGATTAAAAGATGGATCATATTAAGGCTGGTACATGTGAACTGTATGTGGCGTATTTAGCTCCAGACCAGATATAGACCTTTTCCCCTGCTCTTTGCGTAACAGACAGTGCACCCAGATAATGAGCCCATGAGGTAATGCTGCTACACTGCTTCTTTGCTAAGAGGGTCGACCAGATATAACTCACAGGCCAGCACCTCCCCCCAGGGTCTTCATGAGACATCATCTGTCTTGCAGGAGGACCTCAGCGCTGAGTTTCATTCAACTTGCCAAGCAGAATGGTCACACTGGGCGACTGTGAAACCCTCGATTTATAATTAATTCATCGATATTTATCAGGTACAGTATAACGTTTATGTTCACCATCATAGTTTAGCATGCCAACATTCACTATATAAGCAAAAGTACAGCTAAGTAAAGATTAGGCTAAAGGCTAATTCATTACATTTGCAGGCATTAGGTCATATAAACCATATTTGGACCTAACGGTGCTGCAAGATGAGAAGAAACAACAGTTCATTTTGATGGAAACGGTGAATGTACAGTAGATGTCTGCCAAAATTTTTTGGAAACACTGGAGTGGAGAAGCTTTCTGTTGTTTGGAGTTCTTATCCCTGAGAGGAGAAGGTTCAATCTTCTGAGAAAGGGGATGTTTCTTTTTCCAGCAGTACAAATGATGACAGCTTCTCCTTTACCACCACAACCAAGTGGATGAACGGATGAGCCATGACTGGCCTGTGGTGCATCGTGTGTATATGTGGACCCTCTTTTAGACCATCTGCAGACAGCCCTGTCACCACTGTTGCCTTTCAGGTGTATAATAAATTCTATGCAGTAGCCCTGTCACCACTGTTGCCCTTCAGGTGTATAATAAATTCTATGCAGTTGTAACATCTTTATGTTACACATCACTTTCCTAATATGAGACACCAGGACACATTATCTACAGGGTTTGACGGCAGGTCTTCTGATTGAAGGATGCTCTCCCTATTCACTAAGCAAATTACGTAAAAACAAAGCTCAAAGCTCGGAGCTTATGAATAAGCCATGATATGTCATCTAGCATTAGCCTTAATGGCAATGAATACAACTACTGCCTCCAGAATGAAGCTCAGGAGAATAAAATACAACACAGTTTTGGAACTGAGATCTCAGAAGTTTTATTCTAATGCCAAATCAGAAGACAGAAGCAATCACAGACGTAATTCACTGAGGTCTCAGATGGAGACAGGCCTATCCAGACAGTGATTCTTTCTCATGTACCATAACTATTTCGGCTGTCTTCCAGCCGCGTTATAAACAGCCATAGCAATCACATGTGACAGAAACTGACTCCAGCTGTAATCTAGCTGGGCCCAAACGATCCACTAGCAAGAAGAGATGTTGGAAGGGACAGGTGGACATTAACTCGACTCTTCTTATGCCTAATACTGTATGTTAAATAAATAAACAGATAATCATCTGCAACTATAACTACAACTGAAAGGATGACAATTGAGACAACAACAATATATGTCTGAGAGCATGATATTAAAAATTGAACACAATAAAAAGCTGGATTCAAACACCCTTTCAAATTCAAGCCTGGCGTGGTGGAATATAATCCCTTCTTTGTATTAATCAGTGATAATACACTGGCAAAGGAAAACACAAGGTTTGGCCAAGCCTTACTGAATAATAAAATCTTAATCTCTTAAAACACGCAGAACCAAACAATCCACCAGCATGACAGCATTCCTCTACTTGTTTCCAATCCAAATTTCATTACAGGTTTCAACAACTTTCTGGTGCTGTTATTTGCCTGTGTAAATTTTATTTGATGGCACTCATTTCTGAATAAAATCCTGAAACAAGGGAAACTGTAATAGGAAAAAGTGGGACTATTTTAACCAAATAACAGATGTGGGTTTTTTCTTTAAGGGTAAGAAAAGCCTGAACATATTTTTACACTGTACATAAGGACAAATGTTTGCATTTCCTGCAACATAACTACAAGACTTCCTTTGCAGTTTAAAATGTTATGACTTCCTTGCTCCAGCTTAGATTTCCCTGACCTGTCACTATATTCTGCTGGCATGTTCCACTGGTTGGAATCCGATGTGGCTCAGGTGTTTGCCTCTGAAAAACCTTTCTGTTTAACCTCCTTGCACAAGCTGATATGAACCAAAAGCAGAATATATTGACACTGGTGGTGTTCTGGCACAAATCCAGAGATGCCAGAACCAGTAAGAGTCTTTGAGAAATGAGTTTTCTGGGGTTTTTTTCCCAGCAGGTCGACACTGCCTTGACATCCACCGGTGATCAGTAAGGAGAAAACATGCTATGGCTGTGTTATCGTGTGAGACTAAGGATGCATTAACCCGTGTGTCCTCTGCTGTTAAAAAGGTGCCTACCACTTCTGCTGCTGGCACTGAGCCCTGATCTATTTATTTTTCCCCTGATGCTGCAGAATTGCCCATGGCCTTATCAAGAAGGTCCATCACACAGATTAAGAATGTAAACACACCACTGTGGCACAGGGCGGCTTTTTAGGATCCAACAGGTACTATCTCCCAGAGGACATGCTGGTTTAAAATGCAAAACATACGAATGATTCGAGATTAAGGTTCAGATTAGGTTTTTAAATATACGACTTCTGTTTTATAAATTTCCCCCCGACTTTTACTTACGCAATTTTTCAGTTTCACAATTGGCATATACACAGTGGTTGTTACAGCAGTGCATAGCTATGAAACTGAGAAAACATGTAGTAAAATAACCAATATAGAAAGAGCATATGAATACAATGCTATAACCATGATGAACAAGTGCAGGGAGAATAAAAGTAAAATGGTGGAAAAACAGGGATACCCCGATCTCCACTTAAAATTAACAATTTTTATATAATCCACAAAAGGAAGTAATACCCTCAGGAATTTATCTCTTGTGAGCTATTTACTCAAACCGTGTCTACCTGTAGCCTTAATGTTAAGCTCCAGAGTTTCCATATGTTCATTTGCTGGCTTATGTTACGTGTTTTGCTGCCACAGCGGAAATAAATTCCTTTTGGGTGGCAAGTGTCTCCAGACATGTTTACTACAGAAATGTCCAGGCAGAGTCATCTGTCAGTGGCCAAGAGATACGGTGTCACAGGACGTGTTGTTAGCCGATGACAAGCCTAAAAACACAGCCTTAAAAACACTTAGGTTACAGATGAGCTCTTTGCACGGTTCTACAATTTACTGCTTCCAAGGGTGTATGGGTATATGACTAAAAAGCACAGTGAATAATATCATTTGTTTATTTTATGTCATTAACTCATGGTTTTTTTTTTAATGGCACAATACACTAAGATTTTCTTGGTTAATTAGTTTTTTTTAATGGCACAATACACTAAGAAGACACTGAATAGGGAGGGAATGTCTGTCTGATTTGTTTAATTCAGTGCTTCTCATTTTTTTTATCCAAAATGTCATTTTATAATCATCACCTTGATAGTGGCTTAAGAAAGTATTCAGACCTCTTCACTATCTGCAGTCTTTATTGTGTTTTAGATTTAATTTTGCTCATTAATTGATAGTCAATAACCCATAAGGACCATTTTTTTCTTATGAAAAACATTTTCACCTACAAAAGTATTCAGATGCTTAATTCTGCCCCTTTGGCAGCAGTTACAGCTTCAGGTCATTTTGGATAAGTCTCAACAGGCTCTGCACACCTGGATTTGGGCAGTTCATCACATTCCTCTGGGCAGATCCTCTCAAGCACCAGCAGACTGGATGGGAAGTGTCTGTGAACTGCGATCTTCGGCTCTCTCTACAGATGTTCTGTGAAGCTTAAGTCTGGATTTTGGCTGGGTCACAGTACAGTACAGTCACAAACCTGTCCCAAAGTCACTTAAGTGTCGTCTTGGCTGTATGCTTCAGGTCACTGTGGTGCTAAATGGTGAAATTTCATCCCAGTCTCAGGCTGTCTGGTGCTTGCTAGACACTGCGCTCAAAGTGCTGATGCTACTATGCTCCTGGGAACACTCAAAGCTCTAGAAATAGTTTGATACCCTAAACTAAGGGTCACTAGGAGGAAGGGAAATATGCACATACTACATCTGGAGTTAACAAGATTGGGCTCTTCTTTAAAGAGTAAACCTTTGCTTTCAGTTTCATACATATTATCATATGCATCAGTATAAATGGAATGATTCTGTACATGCTGTGCTGTGCATGATCAAGCCATATCCAAACACTCTGCATTCCCTATACAGTATTAGCACAGGGGCACATGAATACAGCATTATAAGCATTTGAGAGGTGAAACATAAACAGGAAGGTGTGGTGGATCATTATCTTCTCAGCCTGGCGCCTGCAGTTCCTCCGTGGTATCATGTTTGGAAATCTGGATCCTGCTCAAGTAGTCACGAATGTGCCCTTGTGTCAGTTCAGACAGGATCAGGTTGACTGCCCTAGTCCTTCTGAGGAACAATAACAAAGCTGCACAGAAAAATGCAACGTGTGTCATAATGAAAACAACTGAAGGGCAGGTGTGGGAGCTCTCAGAAAGGATAAAAACTGAAGCAAACACTACCCTCTAAACTCTAATAACTGCTGTAACTTACATAAATTAGTTAACTTTACTAGGTTATCAACATTATGAACTTACTAGTTTTTATTAAGTTAGAGTTACTTGCAGGGTGAAAATACTACTTAATTATAGTTCTGAGCGATGGTAACTTAAAGCAGTAGTAGAAGCACAGGAAGCAATGTCGTGACTACAGCAGTCAGGGGCAGCAATGCACTAAATTGTGGCCATGTCTGCCAGAAAAGGGGAGGACCTTATCTCGTAATTATGACTCACTATCTCCTGATCATGAGATTAGGATCTCGTAATTACGAGATCTTTTTTCTATCGTAATGTTTACTGAATGAAGCCATTTTGCACTTGTCAACCTGTAGATTCTATAACAAGCTTGGTCAATATTCTGCTCGTTCTTACAGAATTAAAGCGGATGTTTCTTGATTATATGTTAAATGTCAGGGTTGTTTTTTTTTCTCCAGAACGTTAATTTTGCTTTTATAAAACTGCATCCAAATCAGACAGCTTTAACTACATAACATGCGTAATTTGTCCTACATTTACGGTAATTCCTGTGAAACGGCGGCTGTTAAACACGATGTATGAAAGCTTTGCTAAACACTGCAATCTGCAACCCCTCCACTAAATTTCAAACATTGCACCTTCGAGTTTCTTTTCCACAAAGTATGACAGTATATCCAAAATATCCTGGACCTATTTGTTCATTAATGACTTACTGATCACTTTATGATTACACTGAAGTGAAACATGAAGGGTCATGGTTCAAGGTATAAGTGGAAAGATTCTGGCAGTAATCGGTTTTCCTGAATGGTCACAATATTTTGCTGTCAGGGTTTTAACTTAACTTTGGCATGGACTACTGCAGGTAACTTGTAATGTCTACCACAAAATGTTAAATTTGAAACGGTTTGTTGTCAGAAAGATGTGCACTGGTGCAGAGAAACATATAATTGACTACATGTTGTTCATTATGGAAATATATAAGCCAAAGGATGAGGAAATTAACTGTGGAACATCTATGGAAAGCATTCACGCCAATTAATAACAGGAGCAAACTCTCAATTCAGATTGCTTTTCTGGCAGCACTAATACTCTGGAGAACAATCCTGGAAGCTGTAACACCACACAACGTAACTGCAATTCTGCTGTGGGGTATTTAAAAAGGTTTGAAGCTACACAGCCAAACTGAGCAGTAACTAAATATAATCTTGTTGAGCTGGCTCAAAGTAGGAAAAAAAAAAAAATTCACAATAGTGAATGCTTCAATTGTTGACAACCTGTCAGGGGAAAAAGAAACGTGTGTTTTCATAGCAGCAGTCACTGAAATTTTTCTATGGATTTGCGTAAGACTGTGATGACAAGAAAAATGAGCAGTAATGAAGACAAACATCAGAGGTAAGAACTTCTCACTGCGCATCCTTCAACAGCTTGGAATGGCTGTCAAAACATGAGCAGACGTAGCTGTAGGCGAGAGGTTTGAATGATTATGGAACGCCAGTGGTCCCTCTTACAGGTCGCAGCACATACCTAATTTGTCTGCACTGTTTTGTTTCAAAATGGGCACACAAGCAAACAGAGACACACATTTTGCTCTTCCCAAAACATTCCAATTCCAATTACACATGTACAGACAAGCACATCAGGGTCATGCTTAACACTTCTATATAAACTATTGTCATAAGGTTGGTGTGTTGTTGGCTATTTAAATGTTTGTGTGTGTGGTTTGCACAGTCACTGCAGGAGCACCGATTCTGATGTTGTCATTCTGTGCCGAGGTGACCGTCAGGCTATGAGAGTGGGGACACTGTGGCAAGCTGGATGGAGGGAGCTGCTGGCCCAGGGGACAGGAGTGCACGTGAGTGGGATCCTGATGTTTCCTGGCTTATTCTCTTTTGTGTATTTAACCATTTTGTATTGTAATCTTATGCTAGTAGGATTGAAATGCTTAACAATAAATTGATTAGTCAGTGAAAAGCAAATTTACCAATGTTAGTTTTGATAACTGATTCATCGCTGTCGGTCACAGCTTCGTAAATAAAATTGGCCTGTTGTAAATTGACAACTGCTTGTGAATCCAGGACACCAACTAAAGCCTGACAACTTTTCATATCTCTTTGTGATAAATTTAAAAAAAGCCATTCCTTCCAGGAACCTTCCTATGAAATTATTAATAAGTTGCAGACTTGAAAAATAACGTTAGCCATAAGCTAATATGTTATGATTTGTAATATAACCAATATGCCTAATACTGATTTGTAGAGACCTTCAGGCTTTTCACATTGTTTTGGTTCATTTGTCTTGTCAACATAACCAACAACAAGCTAAACTGAAAACCTTTCTAACTCTACTCACATTTATCAGGACATCAAAGATGATTTGCTGTGAGGAACTGTGACATTTCAGCTACATACTTTTGACTGAAATCAAGCTACTGAAAATGTTTTAAAAGATTGGTCAAAGGAAGCCAAAGTCAAACAATGTTTTAATGCCGGCATATGGCTAGTAGATGGAACAGCGTTTCTCCTTTGGGCTGCATTCACCGTTCAGGCCGAATGGTGACTCGCAATCTGTCTCCTGAGTGCTATTAACTGAACTGTTTGAAGTGGACATGGCTAAACAACACCTACACTCCCCTGCTTTAAAACTTGGCAAGGACTGGAATCAATCTGTCCTGTCAGCAAAGACATATTTGCCATGGGCAGAAAAAAAAACAACAACAAAATGTTGTGTTTGTTCTGAGATGATAACTGAATTGAGCTGCACTGGTCCGGACCAAAACACTCACTGCTCAGCTCAGGTAAGAAGCAAACGACCTGAGGCTGTCCACAAGCTGACACAACGATAAACCACGGCCATAAAGAAAACACAGGTGTTCGCTCTTTCTGTAGTGTTAGGGTGGATTTTACACTTAATATATCAACCTGTGATATAACAAAAGGTAGAGCAACAAAAACCAGAATAAGATGTGTCACAAATTACTTTAAATTGGACTAAAATATCCACAGTTTAGTATTATCCTCTCTTTTCTTTATCCAGAAAAAGGCACATGTATCCAACTGATCAACTGGAAGAAAAAAACAAAAAAAAAAAACTTCCATCCTGAGCCTAGGACCATGGAGTTCCAATTTCAGTTCCCTGTACTAAAAAACTTCACATGATATAATGATATCTCCTCCAAAACTGTCTTCAGGGCATCCTAAAGTTCCAGATGTACTCAAAAACTGACTCACACACATGAATCTGTTCACGCTATATTGGCTTTTGGCTATATTTGTGCTGCAGGAGGATCGTCTGTCTGTTTTTATGTGGATGATTCGTGGATGTGGACAGATGATGTCATTTCATGCAGACCCTTGCAGCAACATGTAAAGTAACATGTAAAGACATAAATTTGGGCACTGGGGACTTCTAATGAGAATTTGTTATTAATATTTGATATTTTATGGATTAAATGAATGCTGAAACATCACTGTGCTCAGTCCAATATGCATAGTGAGGTGCTGAATCCTCAGAAAGAAGTTACAAAGGGAGAAGGATAACATGCCTCGGGAGTAATTTTTCAAGCACAGCACTTGTTAATAGATTAAATTAAATAATTAGTTTTTAGTTGTTTCCCTGAAGTTGGGTTTTATATAAGAATGGTAAGAAAACTAGCAGGCATGAGTAGTTATTACTGGGCCAGTGGTGGCCTAAAGGTTAGAGAAGTGAGCTTGTGACCAGAGGGTCACTGGGTCATTTCTTACACCACTAGGATTAAATCTGGGTGGGAAGGGAGTCAAAGCAGTGCTTGCCTCATCCTCATTAACGCCACTGTGGTGCCCTTGAGCAAGGGCCTTAACCGTAATAATGGACTAAATACTGTCTGAAAACACTTAACAAAATATTTGAAATTCAGTAGGATTTCCTGTTGTGTCTCCTGAAAACCCTCCCCTACAATTGCTCTTTCAAACTAACTAGTTTGCTTTTATTCAGCGCACACTCTTCCCCTTCACGCCTCGCTCTCTGTACTCTGCCAGAGCTGTCAAAGTCAAGGAGTAAGTGGCACAACACTGGCTTCCGTGGACAGTCGTGTCAACATCTTTTGGCCTGCCACCTTTGTAAAATCCTCCAGCCAGTGTGGCTTTTAGCCCCAGCCTTGCAGTGTTAACTCAAGGATAAATAAAGGCTGGCTGGAGTCCAGCCGGCTGACGTCCCATGTCCTCCTGTTTTTCTCTTTTTTAATGAAATATTGGGTTGTCAAAACCAGGGCCTCTCCACTGAAGGAAACAAAGGGATGCTCCCTTCAACTGTGCACTAACCTGATACTGTCACTGCAGAATTGACAGGTGTTTGAAATGGAAGTTTCCACAACAAATGTTATTTCTTGACAGACTGCAGACTATTACCCATTTAATGGTATTCTGAACAGATCTATCTCCTTATTATATCTGAAAATGTCCAGGCACTGCACATATTTAGAAAGCTGTGGCAAGAATCAAGGGATTGCAGATTGGCCACATTCACTACATATGCCCTTTGGAAAATATAGAGCATGACTTAGACAAATGATTATTGTGCCTTACTAAGTCACCAGCATCATAGAAAAGCACTTCATCTAAGTGACTGTTACTCTGCAGATCTTGTACAATTCTCAAAGAGCTGACCAAATTCTCACAAATTATAAGACCCAATGACTAACCAATAAGGAATGCAAAAGAAAAGGTTTGTGCCAGAGTTTCCACATTTTAACAGGCATGTATGCACAATTTTACATCTAAAGGCATTTTGGATTGTAGAAAGGGAGAGATGTGGATGTCACTGCATTTTTGGTGAATTACTGTGAAATGCAGAAACAGACAAAACATACTGACCTACACACACACACACACACACACACACACACACACACACGACAACTCACCCCTATACCAGTGAAAGTCAGCACCATGAGGGTGGAAACATGATGGAAAACTCTGCTAACAACAAGTCACAGAACACAGAGAACAGAGACATGCATGCCAAAGTCCAGACAAAACCTTGTTTTGAGCCAAATTAGATGGGGGCACTGGGGAAGGTTTCTTGTACAATAGGAGCACATCTCACGGTACCGTTGTAACCAAATATGACACATCATCTATTACAGTGTTTATCAGCTACAGAACATAATAATACGCCTTGAGCCTTTGTAGACAAAATGAAGAATTCTAGTAAAATCACAGTTCAATGCCGGGAAGAACAAATACAAAAGCAATGCACATACATTAGTGATGAGGATGGTAAAAGGCTTTAATTTTGTTGTCAGGACTGTGAAAATTTCTATTTCAATTTCAAAATATGTACACGTCAAAACAAAGCTCAGAGCCAGAGGCTGTGGAGGAAACTGAAAAAGTTAGGGATGTTAGGGATGTAATGAGAATGCAAGGAAGACAGGAAAAGGAGGAGGACAGAAAA
The DNA here is from genome assembly GCF_001952655.1 of Monopterus albus. Classification (NCBI taxonomy): domain Eukaryota; kingdom Metazoa; phylum Chordata; class Actinopteri; order Synbranchiformes; family Synbranchidae; genus Monopterus; species Monopterus albus. The sequence continues at coordinate 88,904 of NW_018127934.1, forward strand.
AGAGGTTAGAAATGGACATAAATAGAGCAATAAAACAAAAACAGAACAATGATAAAGAAAATCAGATGAGAGGGAAAGAAAACAGAACAGAAAAAAATAAAAGAACAAACGGAACAGAACAGATTTCCACTCCACCGATTCAGTGAAGTATGTACCTTGTGTAATTAACAACAGTTATGCATTACATAACATACCAAGCCCTAAACTGTGTAAGTGAACCTGGCAGAGGGACTGTATGGAGCTTCCAGATGAAGTATCATGTTACTCTTTTCAACTTTCACTTGCTAATTTAGGTTATTGAGTTGGTTCAAGAGGCTGTGGGACATTTAATCATCAAATCAGGATGTAACTTCGATTTATTTGCGGCTTTACACAGGCAACTCAGGATAACAACAAGCGTAGATCTGTTCACCTCTATTTGTATCTTGCTAGCGATGCTGAAGGAACCTAGAACTGGTTTAGGGTCCTGTCTGACAAAATCAACAAGGTTTTCATACTACAAGATAATAGACAAGTTATTACATTTTATCTGCTGTAGCCTTCAAACATCCTTCTACAATCCAAACATAGAACATACTTAAACTAACACAGCCTGTTGAATTATGCTGCAAAGAAAAGGCCTGGAGAGACCTTCGGTTTTGCATTCTGCTCAGGGCTGAAAACACTAATAAGTAATTAATTATAAGTGCAGTGAACTAGTGGAAGAAACACTATGTAATCCAAACCCCAGTGAAAGCCGGCTGAGCGTTACAGGCAAATTGTTCCTCCACCTCATACCCACACCGCAATGCCTCATCAGAGATTATGGAAGAAAACAAAACTAAGAAGACAAATGAATATTCATCTTATGACATTTGCAAGGAGCTCATGATGGAGGCAGCCAGTGGCTCTGCATTTAAATGGGCACAACTCAAACATCACTGCAAATAGCAAAACTCTGTGGTAACCCTCCAGGGAGTCGAGATGTGTTTGAACTTGAATGGTAGAAATAAAGCACCAATTATTCCTCTAATTGGGAGTAACTGAGCTAGTTGCCTGTTGTGCTTGGTCCCATGTTTACTGCATATCTTTAAATCTTCAATTTAAAAGCTCTAATGAGTCCAATTAATTGAGAATGAGAGGAGTGATCTGGAAGTCATATCCTGCTGTTTGGAGTCATAAGACCAAGGGAATGAGGAGTTAACCAAATGCCAGTGCAAAGTACAAACAGACAGCCCCACAAACGCTCAGCAGCTGCATTTTTAAATCTGTTTCGTGTTATATCAACATATGGTCTCCAAAAAAAAAAAAAAAAATCACAAATCTCTGGTTTTAACAAATAAGCAATTTAACATTAAATACACAAACATTAACAGTCACCTTTCCTCGAAGGCAAACAGAAAATATATGAACACACTTTTATACATGCAACTTTTAGCCATGCTAGTGGTGTAGTGGTTGACCACTGAGGTCCAGACTGAAATATCTCAACAACAGTGTACAATCCTTCATTGTCTCCAGAAGATGAAGCCTGCTGATTTTGGTTATCCTCTGCCACCAACAGGTCAACGTGTTTACTTCCAGTGAAATATCTCAACATTCTGGTTCCTTCACGCTGAAGTCAGTGAGGTTTTTTTTATGCGTTTCTGGTTTGACACCTGAATAAGGTCTGTGGTGGCTCATGATTTTTGTAATGATTTTACGTGTCTTAAAAAAGGCGGTTGCTAACAAGTGGCTAAATGAGACTACAGAGGCTGTCTGGGATATTAAACATCATCCCATGAAACACAGAGACTCATCTACTCACCAGCCCGCCTTTACAGCTTCACTATGTTTAAACATGTGCACTTGAAAACTGTCCTAACTGACACAACCATGATCGCTCAGGTCACGCTAAGAGAGAAGGATTTAGTCGAAGAGGTGAGTGTGCTACAACAAATTACAAGATGGAAGTCGTGGTGGTGACACTGAAGTCATGGGACCGTGGTGTAGTTCATTTATAGCCTAACAACGGCTTTTTACTTCTGGGGATCATATTTGGGCTTCAAATATCATAAAGTGGCGTTCATTTGTGAAGGAACAAAACATGCAAGTGTCATAAACTGTCACAGAGCTTATTTTCTACAATAATTCAAACGCCTATGGAAAAATCCCACGGGCGTTTTGTCGAGGGAACTAGGGTAATGCTAACTTCCAGGATGGCCTACAAAATTACGTCATCCCTATGGCACTTCATAAAGCTTAATGACTTTGGTGATCCCTTGACTTTTCCCTCTAGCACCACCATGAGACTGACAGGCCTGGAGAGAAATGTCTTGAAAATTATGGGATAAATTGCCATAACATCCTGTACAGACATTCATGTCCCTCTAAAGATGATCCGTAATCACTTTGGTCATATGACCTGACTTTTTGTCAAGTGCCACCCTGAGCTAAAACTTTTTATTAGCCCAATCATCACCTCTCAAAGCCACTAGCTTTGCTGTAGACTCTTAGTCTTCCTTTAGAAATCCAGAAATCAGCTCTCCTGTCTTATGGACATGTTTGAAAGGAGTTCAAGGTTTCTCTGGTACATTTGCTCTTGAGGAATTCCTACTAATCTTCCTTTGCAATATTCTCACACTCTACACAACACTTTGAGGTAGGATATTTCATCCATTACAGGCATTTAGAATGGGGGAGGTGATGTTCTTGAAAGGTGACATGAACCGGTAAGCTATATTTAGTGTTGGGAAAGTGGACACAAGACATCAGTTAGAATAGGACTCTGGTTTATATGAAAGAGACTTGGTATAAGTAGAATTTATGTATATATAATAAGTGTCTGCAGGGAAAATCAATTTCTAGACTACCCTTGACATTTGTCTGACAGAAGCCTAAGGATGCAAGCACCATCTGACAAGCATATGACAGGCAGACTGACTTTTTTTTTTTAAATCACTTCGCCCTATGCCTCAACTTTGCCCTTGTGGCTTGTTTTGAAATCACAGCCAACCCAAAAAGCACTAGTGTATTTCCAGAAAAATCACATAAAAAAAGGGGGAGAGAGGATCAGTCACCATTATCTCCAGACTAAGCTGATGTAGCAGTATGCAAGGCAATGGTTAAACACATCTGTGACTAGGCCTGTTGTGCATCTCTCAGCAGAGCTCCACTGAGCCCGACAGCTGGACAGGGAAAAACAACCAGATTCAAATTCAGTTGTATGACTGAAGTGTATAGTGCACAACATACACAGGGAAGAAAGAAATGCATTTTATGTTACAAATACATTAAACCAAAACACTTCAAATCAATCACATTTATAGTTCATTCCTGGAATTAGATTTCTAATGGCTTCAATATGTTTGATTAACTTAACAAAAACAACAGGTATATTATTATTTCAATTGATGACTATGGACTACTGTATTTTAACACCAGGCTAAGCTTGGATTTAAGAACTTAAAATCTAATCTAATACATTTTTGTTTTTACTAATGAAAGCTCAAGACCATAGGTGAGGGCTGGAACAATGGTCGATGAATAAACCGGTAATAATACACCAATCGGCTTGTGGATGTACCACTCCACCATATCCTTAACTCATAAAGAACACCTCAGGATACATCAGCTCCTTCATTTAGGGCAGCAACTAGCTTTGAACCAGAAAGGGACTACTCGTTGCTTTGTGTCAGAGCTCCTTGGAGGACCTGGAGGTGCTACCATCCAAAAAAAAAAACAACTATGGTAAATCCCAGTTCCCTTAATAGGCTTCTTTCATAATGAGGTCAGCAAATATTCCCAGGGTTACAGAGGATCCTTATGTTCGGTTTAGTGCTGCACTGGGGCGCAGGGATATAACGGCAAAGCTGCAGTCAAGTATCTCTGTGAAGATGTATAGAAGTTAAAGGCTGAAGCCAATCCCAGCAGACACTAGGCGAAAGGCCGGGTACACCCTGGACAGGTCACCAGTCTATCACAGGGCTGACACACACAGAGAGACAACACTCAGACACTCACATTCATACCAAAGGGAAACATACAGTCAATATACAGTCAAGTCACTAATTAACCTGACCTGCATGTCTTTGGGAGGAAGCCAAAGTACCCCCCACAAGCACGGGGAGAACATACTCTACAGAGAAAGGCCTAAAGAAAGCACTAGATGAACTACAGCATAACGTACAGCGCTGCTACTCCTAGAATTACAAAAAACTAATCACCACCATATTCTATTACTTGAAGATAATGATAACACACTAGTGTAAAGTGCATTGGAAAGAAACTGTACTGTGTCCTTAAAGCACTCAGTTAATATATAGGCTAATATAAGCAAATTAAAATGTAATGGAAAGTTCATAAATCTGTACTTGAATCAAACCCAGCTAATTATCTTCATCCAAGTTCAATAACAGTAATGATATACCAGAGGGGAAATTACATCCATTACTTATAGCCAAACTGATTTCACAATGGATGAAACTGACACAGCAGCGCTGTGTGCGAACATGTTTAACATCTTTAAATCCAAGTCACAGAAATGTTTTTAGAAACACAACAGGAAAAAAGAAAAGGAGAGAAACAGAATCTACCTACAACAAATTTGAAAGTTTTTATTGGATTGATATTTCATCTTTGATGTATCTTACAGACTCTACCAATTCCCAAACTAATATGGTAAATGTCTGAGGGGTATCTGAAAGCCAAACATGACAGATGTTTAACTGTCTTACTCATTAGACCTGTGCAGTGTAGAAACAAACAAGCAGTGCACTGAAAAAGCGTGGGCCAGGACTTACTGTATGGTGTAGCTAAGCTTTCTACTGGGATTTAAATAACAAAGAAGCTGATGATGCAGGCGGATGTCTGTGAAGGAGCAGGAAGTATAAGCTTGGCTGCAAACAAAAGAACTGTTTAACTACACAGCCTAGAATCGGCTATAATCAACATGTTCATATTAACAAAGGATCCCACACTGTAGCTACTGTTTGTGAAAGAGGTGGCTTGATGAACTCACAACAAATTATCACCAGATCTGGCAGGTCCTCTTCAGCCCTACCCAGATTCTGTTGGTCTCTTTCAACTCCCTGATTTGGCTTTTACAATTTTGTTGTTTTGAGCCACTCTCACCAATATGATTTTGGGACACACCAGGCAGCTGTTTTCAGCAATAGAGAAAAAGCTCTGTGCACTATAACTGCTTAGCCACAGCAAAAGCTGACAAAGAGAGAGGCTTGTTGGTACACATCAGTTGAGCATTTAGCAGCTACGGAATCAGATATTTCCTTCAGGATTTCAGGGACGAGAAAAACAAAGCTGAGGGGAGCATGATTACTGGACTTTATTATATTCACCAAGTGGCCAGACACACAACTCCAAATGACGGTTGTTGCTGTTCAGTATGTGCTGAATGTGTAAATGCACAAGAGTTCACTAATAAAAGATGATAATAAATGTACATTCAGCTTGTTCAGCTTCACACAAAGAGCAAACAAACAAACAGCTAGCTTCAGAGTGGAATGAGAAATGTTTCTGACAATGTAACATGCAATTCACAGTCTACATTAACAGAGAACCTCACACATACTGGATATTTCCAAAGGTTCATTTTCGAGAGACACACAGAGGGATTTACCTTTTGGAATGAAATCGCAACCTTTACTGAGTGTGCAGGATATTGGCAGGAGTTAATAAACCATAAACCCTAACGATCCGAGGTCGGACTTCCTTTCAAATTCAGCTGAACTGATTTATTGACACTGGGCAAGACAAATAATGAATATTTGAATACAAGTCAAAATATGACACTCAACCAGTCCCTACAACAAGTCTATTTACCACGAACGAGACTGATGTGGATTTCATGTTGGGATAATGCATCACAATTGGGATGACAATAGTGATGACATTTCTATAAATATCCACAAGGCACTGTAAGTCATTCAGCTTTTTTCTTGCTTACACATTTTCTATAAAACCACCAGGAAAAATAAAATCACACCATACAAGTGTGGAGTGAAATCTCAATCACATCTCTGCTGCAGTCATAGCAGAGACAGAGACAAATGGAGCCAGTTTTCACTCCAGCAGTTCAACTTCTGTCATACTCTTGTAACCTAAGACAAAGACACGGGAACTCCTCTCATCCCCTTGTACCAAAACAACCCTGGAGAACCTAATAACAGCATGCCTCAAAAATGACAACAATGCCATTTCCTCACCAGCCCTCCCTTTTTTATGCCTCATTGTCTCCTTCACTCCCTTTCCCCCCGCCTTGTTTTCTCCTGATAACCCTTGTCTCTCTTCATGCTGTCTCACCCCTATCTCAATCTCCCACTGTCACACACTCCATCATTCTAGCCTGCGTTATTCGCTGCCTACCCTCCTCCCTGTATTAAGTGAAGCGCTTGGAGACAAGACGTTGGCTGCTCTATACAATGGCCCCTGTATTCACAGTGCTGTTTACCTGTCTGCTGACAGCCCTCCCCATATTTAGTGAAAAAGCCCTCTACACAAGGAGAACAGAGACATCCCATTTACAGAGGCCCCTTTGTTCCTCTATACATTGTGCATACCTGTATATCAGTGTGTAGCCTTTGCTACCATGGAATGCAAATTAGATGCGTCAATAAACTGAAGGAATATATAAAATAAAGAGCAGAGATTTTCTGAGATGCATGAATGTGTTTTACACCTGCTTTGTAAAAGGAGATTTAGACTATTTGTCTGAAAAAATACACAGTGTAGTAAGACTACCAGTTCTGACTGTCAGTGTGAAGGGCGCTCGGGGGTATTCACATTCATACTGGGTGTGCAAAAACACCCTTAGAGGGTATGGATAAAATGTATACACAGTTCATTGAATGTGGGTGTAAACACTCAAAGCTGAAAGTCAGCACTTTAACCCCAGTCACCGCTCTGGAGTACAGAGCCAAAACAAAACCAGCCCAACTCTTGCAGACTGAACTGCACTTACATGAAAAAGATAAGCCAACACACGCACATATATAAAAAAACTATTTTCAATTACTTGTGTGTATTATATTAGTTTTGCAGGTATGGGAATATTTCTGCATATGTAAGGGGAAAATGCTGCTATTTTCCCTGTAGTACTGTATGTGTAGGCACGTGTGAAGCCATTTGTGTGTATTGAAAGAGCAGACATAGATGGGAAAGCCCACGCAACGGGGTTCAGGGGAAACTGGCTGCAATTCATCTCTGGTTCTCTTTAATTACATGATATTGAAACACAGGGGCTAGCTACTTACCAACCTAATACTGAGGGAGGAGATATCAACTGCACCGTTTATCATGCAGAGCATGACGAAGTGGGGCAACTAAAAATCTGGTCGCTCTTCATGATTCTCACTCTCAGAACAGACGCACTGCCCAGATCATTGAGTACTTCTGTTTAGATGTCAGTAAGGTATTTTGGGATAGAAACAGTTACAAAATTCAGAGGATAGTGATATGATAGTTCTAATTACCTTGAGGGGGTCCATCTGGGTGCTTGATATATAAAACGCAGCTACACTGTTTTATTTCAACACTAATGAAGGCTGGAAACATTTTGTCTTTTGTAATTAGTGATTTTTTTTTTTTTTTGTCACTGAGTGTGATCCTCCTCTGTAATCGTTAGTTAATACAAAAAGGATATCACACCGATTCCTCTGAGTATGGTGGAAACTCTACATGTAATGAACTTCTGCTTGAATGTTTAAATATTCATATTATGTATATATGTGCGCCTTTATCAACCTCCTGCATTTTTATCAAACAATAACACTGATATGTTGCAGTTGTTCCAAAATGAACATGCACATCATTTAGCATCACTACCGACACAAACGTCTCACTAATAAGGAGAAATACAATTCAGGCAAGAGAAAGGAAGACAAAGACACAGAGATTTCTCTTCTCTGCTTCACCAGTGCCACCTGGGGCGACAATCAACAAGCACTTCGCCGCCTATTAGACACTGTTCTCGCTGCAATCAGTACCCACTAAGGCATATGTACAAGTTTGACATTGCACATTAGTTGCTGGTGGTTTGTGTGTGCACGTTTCTGTGTGCTTCTGTTGTGCCGAGTCTTTTTCTGTCACAGACCTACTTCACACTTTCACCCCCACAACATAAGGAGTCAAGATAAAGCACTTAGAGATTCACTGGGGAAGCTCAAGGGGAAAACATCTAGCTGAGGCTGAACAGAAAGTTGTGTGATGTGTCAGTGGAAAATATTTTTCTTGTGGAGGGCTGCAAGGTGCCAGTAAAAATCACAAGGCCAGAGTGGAGCAGGAAGGTTTTATGCAAATATTTATGCACATCCCTTGCTCTTGTCCCCTATACAGTATAAATAATTGTGACTTTAACCATGTAATAAGGTGAAAAACAGAGGGAGTAGGGAGTCGGGGAGCTGAAGAAGTGAATATGTAAAAAGTAAAGAACAATAAAACAGGGAAAAAGAAAAATGCCTAAAGAGAAGGGCAAAATGAAAAGCAAAGAGGAGAGCCACAAGACAGAGACTTGACATTACCTTCAGTGGGGTTGATAGCTCTTGGTAAGCTATCCCAAGGGAGTGTCCAGGCAGGGCAAGGATGAGGAGTGAAGGCTGCCTTGATGCCATTTTCCTAGGGGAGATACACACAAGCACACACAAATACACAGGTTACCATAGAAACCCTTCTACAGCCTTGACGTTCTGTAGTCCAAATGGTTGTAATGAAGCGATTTAAAGAGAACTGCTCTTGAACAAGCCCTTTGTTACCTTGCTCGCACTGATCTGAAGCTATACTTGAGGAAAAACCACAGCTCTTGCACTTATTACTCTCTCAAGAGAGATCAGATGTTTAACGAGTACAGTACATACTCCTGCTCATCCAATACACTTTAGAGAAATGTAGGAGAAGCGCAGAATATTGAGTCAGACAAACTAAAACACTTTTTTTCTCCTTTCATGCCTTGATGATAAGAGGGTTAGAAAAATCAGTATGTACTTTGGCACAGTCTATAAAAGCAGAGAAATGGTGTAGACGTGATTGTTGAAAACAAATTAATGAGAAAAATCTCTTAGGAATACATCTTTTTCGACAGCTGCGCGTTTGGTTTCACAGTAATGGAAGCTTAGTACAGTGTGTGGATGGTTTTTGTCTGCTTTTTGCTTCACAATAATGGCCTTCCTAATTAATACTAATGGCTCCTAAAGGGGTGTGTGGCACAGAGCAAATATCATTCACATTATCTATATTTCCTGAGGTATAGTGGTTATGTAACAATGACTTGTTGTGTGGTTGAAATTACACTAATGTGTTGCTTTACTTAAGACTTTCTATTTACTAGAAATGATGGGGCATTTTTCCAGTACTGTATATTTGGTTATCACTACAACTCTATTATTACTGATTTCATGATTACTAAATTAAACAAAAAACAAGCATATACACCAGTGACCACAGAATTAACTGTGCAACCCTATAGCTTCACATGGTAGTAGTCTACGCAACAATCAGCCATAACATTATGGCCATCTACCTAATATAGCAAATGTCCCCCTTTGCTGCCAAAACAGCCCTGACCCCTTGAGGCATGGTCTCCACAGACCTCTGAAGGTGTCCTCTACTATATCTGGCAGCAAAATGTCAGCAGCAGATCTTTTAAGTCCTTTAAGTTGCGAGGTGTGGCTTTCATGGATTGGATTTGTTTATACAGCACATCCCACTGACGCTAGATTGGACTGAGATCTGGGGAATCTGGAGGCGAAGTCAACACCCTGAACTGGTTGTTGTTGTTCTCCTCAAACTATTCCTGAACCTTTTTTCCTTTAAGTTAAGTTTTTGGGCATTTTTGCCTTTATTTATGGGTTAAGTGGGTCATGGAAAGGTGGACAGAAAAGAGAGAAAACAGAGGAGGGGACCACCACACACTTTGCTTGTGTGTATGACGCGCTGCAGCATAACCATTCGACTATGGGGGTGCCCCGATTCCTGAACCATTTTTGCAGTGTCGCAGGGAGCATGTCCTCCTGAAAGAGACCACTGCCATCCGAGAACACTGCTGCCAGGAAGGGATGTACAGTACTTGGTCTGCAATAATGTTTAGGTTAAGTGGAACATGTCAAATTAAGATCCACGTGAATGGCAGGAACCAAGGTTTCCCAGCAGAACATTGTCCAAAGCACTGCCTCACCCGGCTTCGCTCACCAGGCACCTCAATGAGCTATGGGCATCCATGACCCTGTTTCCAGTCCACGGTTTGTCCTTCCTTAGACTACTGTTGGTAGGTACTAACCACTACAAATCAGGAACAGCCAACACAGCACAGCAGTTTGGGAGATGCTTTGACGCCATCGTCAGCCATCACAGTTTGGCCCTTGTCAAAGTCACTCTGATCCTCATGCTTGCAAGGTTAAGGTATAGGCAAGATTTCTTAATAGCAATCAATTGTCATGAACTAATGTCCGGATGGTCTAAGAGTAACTATGCATGTAACCTGCATATACAGTAGGTACTCATTTCCAGAGGAAGATACACCAACATTTAGTGATACCAGTTTCTGGAACACAGGTTTTCCCGTCCAAAAGAAAATATATGACTTTCTTAAACTTTCCTCTTAAATGATCCCATTGATTTAGTAATCTCCATTTCAGGATTACCCCTATTTTTACTGTCATCTTAGATTAAGTTGCTGTCTAATGTTAGCAACCGCATTAAATGACCTGTCATTGGATTAGTGAGTAATAGCAGACAAATTTCAATCTTACATTTTGGTAGACATTTGAATCACAGGTTGTGTGTCTCCAGCCCATTGCACAAGCAGTTTGACTTCCATGCGCCAGTGTGTGTTAAGTGAAACGAGACAAAGGCAGAGTTTATGAGCCATTTATATTGTGCACAGTGTAGTGAGATGAGCCCGGTGCCTCTGATTAGCAGCAGTGAAGAACTGCGTGTCGCCGTGTCAAATGACAGACCTCTCAGTCTCTCTGTAGTTGCCTTGGGACATACACAGTCATATATGAGGACCTATGTACACACACACACACACACAGGCAAATACAGGCACCTTGGGCAAAGCATCTAAACAGCTGCACTGCAGACACGATGATGGCGACACACAGCCAACCTTGTAATCCCCTTAGGGAAGAATGGTGGCCATTGTGTGTGTGTGTGTGTGTGTGTGTGTGTGTGTGTGCATTCCTCTCAGTTTTAATATCTGAGTTCAACCTGCCATGAAAACTGTCATTTGTGTACATCTGTGCCAGACTAAATTTCATCCGGCAACACTGCCCGCTTTAAGACACATCCCATCCTGACCACACAGCTCCCTGAGCCTCATCCAAACTCTCCAAACCCTGCTCTACTGTTTTCTCGCTTTCCTCATTTCCCGTCACTTAATATCGTGTTGTTATAGACTCTCAGCCAGCAGGAAATCACAGAAATATCTCTGCTGAGAGAGGACAGTAACAAAGCCAGGAGAACACTGGATGCTCAGTAGTGAGAGGCTAGACAGGGCGGAG
>NW_018127934.1:100455-117638 GCF_001952655.1 Monopterus albus
TACTGTGCTATGGAGCTAAGAAAGCAATAAATGTATGTGAATGTGTTTGTTTCGTGCCAGTGTTTCCTGAGGGAACTGCATCTTAACAGTGTGGACACATTATGCTACTATTGTGTGCTGTCTTATCTCTTCACACTAAGATTTTCAGCCATTACCAAAACTACTTGGTTTGGCTATATAATTTTGTATTGTTTTGGACTGGATTCATTGTTTTTATTGTGCCTGAAAAGGCACTGTCTGCACTATTACAAGTGGCAACAAGTGAAGGAACATTTTATAATGCACCGGGGGCACTAAAGTACTGTTCTTATAGCTAGATTCTGTTTTTGCTTTTTTTTTTTTTTTTTTTAGGAAAAGTTACTTTTGTGTCTAGAATGATAACTATACTGACATACAGATAACATACAGTATGTCAGAAGAACATTATGCATATCGACAAGCATCCTAAAACAGCTCACTTGAAATGTTAATCCTGTTACTAAAAGTACTTGATGTTAAAGCGCTGGCAGAAAGATGAAAAACTGTTAAGAAAGTCTCCCAGAAGCCAAAACATTAACTTACACTCATTGTAGGCACAATCAGCAGAAAATGAGTCCATGAAATTACAGGGATCATGGTTAACAACTAGTTGCAGGTCCAGTACTATGATGGGACACTGGAAGAAAGCTCCTTAAATTTATAGACTACAGTGTGTACAGATGGGTGACAAATTAAACACCTGAATAAATCAGTGCTCTCTTCAACAATGACAATGTCCCTATCTTCAGAGAACAAGGGGTCACTGAATGCATTGATGATTATGAAAATGATGTGAAACATATGCTATGGCCTTCACAATTGACATATCTCAACCCAGTTGAACAGCTATGGGGGATATTGGACCGACATGTTAGACAGCATCTGCACCACCATCATCAAAACACAATATGAGGGAATAATTTGGGGGGAAAAAAGATATTCGTCCTTCCAGTAGAGTTCAGACACTTTTAGAATCAATGCCACTGAAGCTGTTCTGGTGGCATGTGGTAGTCCAACACCTTACTAAGACACTTTACGTTGGTTTTCCTTTCATTTGTCTCCCATTTGTATGTGTGTGTTATAATAAAATGTGTTTGGAGAGCACACAGAGGCAAGGCGTGATGAGAAATAAGTAAAGAAAAGTAACCATTTACTTTGAGTTTAGTCATTGTGGGCCTGGGACCACCAACAAATGGAGACTGTGAGATCATCTCTTGGTTTTCTTCTTGCTCCAGTATACTAGCTGAGTTGTCCTCTGCTGATGTCCCTGGTAGACTGACTGTGGGAAACTGGGGGACAGAAAGAGCCATCCCACAGGTTTTGGCTGCCCGAAGGACCCCAGGTACCTCCTGAACATGGCTGTACCAACGCAGCAGGCAGGGGAGCTGATGTAGAGTGCTCGCAGCGTGAACTTGGAGGGAACACTATCAAAGACAATAAAAGATATGAAAGAGTGAAGAAAAGATATTGATTAAGTGACTCATCTGATGTGTTATTTCCAGTGAAGCGAGAGTCAGCAAGATGTCAGCTTCCACTAGAATTTATTCATCACACTGGTGAACAGACACACGAGAGGCTGGTAGGAAACACATCAAAACAACATTGGTAGGTAGAGAGTAAAGACACAAACAGAGACACCATCTGAGAAGCAGTATCACTGTTGTGCAGAGAACACAAGTAAATAAAAAAGAAAGAAAGAAAGAAAAAGGACATGGACAGAGAATGGGGCACATTATATTACGGCAAGGCGGGTGGAGTGGAAAGGATCTGCCATGGCTGCATGTGTCACGGACAGTGATGGCCGTTAAGAGGAGACACGCTAGGCTGAGTGTGAAACTGGAAACCACTGAAGCACAGCTGACTACTAAAAGCCTCATTGTGAGAACCTGAGTTCATTCCCACAGTTGAGGAATAGCTGGGAGACAGCTGAAGGGTGAAATGAAGGTTGAGACCCACTTCACTGCCTGACAGTGCAGTATTCCTGATCAATAACAATATACCACTGAACTAGACAGCCATGGTACATTCTCTGATCTTACTTTAAAATTACCAGTACCGACTACACTTGTAAAATATGCAATCATTGTGTGTAACAAATATTCAGATGATCGTGAACTTTTTAAGTCATGCAGAAAATATTTTGAAGTCAAGAGTGTTAACAACCCACAAAGTCTTGATATGTTGCAAAGAGAAAAGTGTTCCCAAATTAAAGTCATTGAAATGCATTTTAACCTGCTGCATTTAAACAGAAACCCTGCCATATACTGTTATCACTTTTAACCAGGTGGCTCCAGACCACCTTTGAGAGCAAAACCTGTGCCAAGCCTGATTCAGTGAGTCCTCTCAACTCGAGTTTCTGCCTCGATGAGTCTGAAAGGAGCTGGGTATACTGTCAGCTCACTCTGCCCAGAGTGTCAAAACCATAAGTCATGCATAATTTGACAAGTCATCATAATAAAGGCATTTTAAAGCCAATGGATTCAAGTAATGGGTGTTCTGTAGTCTGAATGGAACTGTCTATTTGGTGACATCTGACCTAAGTCATGCATGTTACTTCTTATGTTGTGAGAGAAAGTCTTGCTTGGCTTCACTTGATTGCTCAGGGCACAGATATAGGCATTTTGATGACATTAAGGTTTTGGAAAGCTCACAGTGTGCCACAGCAATGAAAACACAAGGATTATTAGAGGAGAAATTAAAAATAAATGAGCATTTGACAAATATTCATGATCCAAATTAGGCAATAAGTATGTAGTAATAAGAACAGGGTCCTTAGCCACAAGGGTTCATTACTGACAACACTCTCAAACATAAATTATCAACTCCTAGGCCCTTACCAGGTACTGATAGATGCATGGCAGTAGCACCACATCAGTCAGAGTGAAGTACAGCCCTTCGGCAAACACATGCTCCAGCAGAGGCAGGTCTGTGGTCTTCACTTTCCTGATCTCAGAGTTCTCTCTAGTGGTCAAAGCTGGAACTGAATTCACAGACAGCTTTGCCAAAGCAGCTCTGAGCTCAAGTCCATCATAGACTTGAGGCGACTGTGCAGCTTTAGACTCTGTGTCCACATGCTGTTTTCCTTCACTGGACTTGTCCTCTTCATTCCGTCTCTGCTCTTGGAGTTTCTGCCGCCGTATTTTGTCATCATTGTGGACTTTGACAGGCTCCGCTAGCCTTCGCTCGAGGGTGAGGATGGAGGGAGGCGGGTGCTGATACTGATGTGTGGAATTTTGGAGGTGTTTTTCAACAGCAGAGGGGATGTCAATTTCACACAGCCTGGTCCACTTGCTCACCTGAGAGCAAAGAGGGAAACAAAAAAAGAATGTTAAAAGATTTTTTTAGGTCAACTCCAGCTCATAATTGATAGACACTGGTTAACTGTTTGTGTGATATGTTATACTGATGGATGTCTCAGTATAACATTGCTGACACTTTGACCAAAATCCAATTAATGTGCTGTGACAAAAACAAAATCCGTCAACCTTGGTAACATTATGTGGTCGTTATAGTAAGGTAAAAATCAAAACTAAAACTTTGCCAGATTATGTGAAAAAAGATCAATTTAACTACTAGGGGCTTGAAATTTCATCAGCCAATGTATTATTACAGAATAGAGAATCACTGGAAACTCACAATCAACTGAACAACATGGCAGTGGTAAAACTGGTAATGCTTTATTTGAAAGGACCATATTTTCCTTGTTAGAAAGTTTCTGGTTAGTAATTATATAATATGGAACTAAAGTTGTGAGGTGCTTATCCAATTTTAGTTCTATGTACTGAATTTATAGCCTGAAGTAAATTCCCATTTTAATTGCTACTCTGAAACTCAAAGTTCTTCATAGATGATGGAATATATACATACAATTCAACACTGGACAGGTACAGAACCTTGGAAAAGTACTAGGCCACTATCAGTTTTGTAGCTTCAGTGTTTTATCAAGGTTTTAATGATAATTGATATTTATTTCTCAGTCTCTTTATTAAAATATAACCAGAAAATACAGGACATATGTACACAGTATTAAAACACAAAATGGCTTCTACAGTCCAAAGTCAGTATTCAGTGTCGCCTCCCTTTGCACTTAGCACAGCTTGAATTCTTCTGGGAGACTATCTTGAAACCATGACAGACCTTCCACCATGTTTCACTGAAGGCTGCTACACTCATTCTTCCACCTTCATCCAACTCTTCTTTTCACATACTGCCAACGACTGAAAATTTCAAACTTCGATTCATCACTCATAAGACTCTTTTCCACTGATCTTCACTCCAGTCTTTGTGAGCTTTTGCATGTCTCAGCCTTTTCTCCCTCCCCCTTCTAAAAAAGTGGTTTCTTGGCTGCTGTCCTTTAACAAACATCGTTCCTGATTAAGCTTCTTCAGACTGTGGAAGAACCAACTTGGCATCCAGATGAAGCTGCCAGATACTGACAAACCTCTCATCAGATTTTCAGTTTTCTTGGTCTTCCACTCCTGTTTTTTTTTCATGACCTCTCCGGATTCTTCATATTTCTTTAGAACAGCTTGATACCAAATCTTGAGTATCCTGTTTGCTGATATTTTTGTTTTTTAATACTCTGTGCCTATTTCCTATATTTTGTAGTTGTATTACGAAGCAAATAGATACCGTCATCATAGCATTGCTAAACAACAAATCTTATGGTGGCCTAAAACTTTTGCACAGTACTCTAGCTGTAGGCAAAGTTTGGATGTTTCCATCTAGGCTGCTGTGTACTGCCTAGAAATACAAGGTTATTCATGTAATTAAGATTCAAAATTAATTATATGGAAGACTACTAATTGGAACCTCTTAATTTCCCCAATGATTACAAACAAATTATATATCCCTCATCAGAAAATTCTGATGAATTTACATTTGCATATCAGTTTCTTCTTAGGTAATGTCGAAACCCATAAAATATAGTGATAATGAAATTTTGACAGGCTCACACTGATGTAATCACATTATGCCACTGTGTACACTAAATCAGCATGAACAGTTTCCTATTTGAGGAGAAAGGTTTTTTTTTTTTTTAAATATCATGTTCAGGTTTACTTTATATCAATATGTATGTATCTGTATTCGCAACAGTGATGCTGACACAGTTTGAACCCCAAACTGCACCTGTCCACGGTGATTGATGTCAAATTAGAGTCGAAACTCCCAGGGTTATACGTGACTTTATTAAATCTGAAACCATAGATCTCACAATAAGGTTGTTCTTGATAAGTTTTGACCCTTTAAAAGATCCTGTAATTCCCTATGCAACTTTCAAGTAGGTGAAATTGTGCTATCAAGCATCAGTCGTAGTGTCAGTGAAATAATTCAGGCACTTTCTATTTCTTTCATGTATACTGGAATTTTGTTTCAACACTTTCCACTAACCTCAGCACAGGCCTTCAGACAGGTTTTCTTGAAGCCCAGCAATGCCAGCACATCATTTCTAGATGGATCAGCCTCTAAGGTCTTGTTAATGATATGTCTCAGGACCACTGCCAGTCCTGCCCTGCACAGCTGTCCTGTTTCATCCAAAACAGCAGGGAGACGGCAACCCCTCACCAGCTGGGGCAAAAACTCCAAATGAGTATCAGACACATCCAGAGACTCCGGCAGCTGACTCTTCAGTGACTGGGAGCTCGCTGGTTTGGTGGAGACCAGGAAAACTTTGAAAGACTTGCACTCACAGTAGGACAGAAGAAACAGGACGATGGAGGTGTGCAGTGGGAGACGAGGCTCTTCATTTCGGGAACAAACTTCTAAGTAAAGCGATGAATACTGATGCTTTTCGTCCGAGTGATTCATTGTAAATAATACTGTTGGAAGGAAGTTGGCAAACAGTTAACTAGCTTTGGAAATGTATTCGTGTGCCTTTTAGAGGGTGGCGGTAAAGACACAGATCTAAGCTAAAATACAATTTTAATCCGGTGGGGAACATGACATTAATGAATACTCACAACTGCTTTAGAAATAAGATAATTTACCCCGACAATTGCGGCAAAACCACGCTGGTATGGCGCACACTTCCTTACAATCTTCTTTTGCTGTTCTGAATCTAAGAAGATTGCTCCATAGCGCCATCAGCTGTCAGTCGACTCAAAAATGACTAGTCGCTACTAGAGGAAATACACAGCATATTAAAAAGCACATATTACACAAAACATATACGCGATAAGTGTAATTAAATTGTGAATATAGAGAGCGACGTTAATTAAAATTCTCCAATAAAACCTAATGTCTACACAAGGTTCCGTGAGTGTAAATTCCGGACATATTTAACGGCTACACAGGTTTGTCTTCTCTGCTCCGGTCTTCTTATATAGGAAGTGTTTCTCAGCCGTCAGTTCCATACCAAAGCGAAAATACCATTTTAAGGGGCAGGATTTCGCCAGAAGAAGAGAGAGGTAATATAACCAGGTCGATCTTATATTTTGTTAATTTGGCTGACAGCTTCCAGGAAAGGTCAGTTTTGCCAGTGTGAAGCTATTAGTTACTGTCCTCTATGTGTCTGGTGGTTCGAACAGGTTAATAACGTTATACAGCGAACAAATTAACTTAGTCGACCTTCAGTGTCTTTCCTTCTCTTGAGAGTTTTTTTCTGTGGTCTGTTTTTTCTCTACTCTTCTTCTCTCACTCTGTTGTGTGTCATTGTGTCTAATATGTCACCTCGTGTAATTATTAATGATGATAGGTCTCAAACATGTAAGCTCGAGGCAAACTAGGGTCAGGCTTCACTGAAAATAAACAGAGAGACGGTTACCGATGAATATTTAAGTCCTCTTAATTGTTACATGTAAAATGAAACATGTTTTTTTTTATTTAATTTTAACAATCAAACGTAGTGGGTTAATACACCTGAATGTGAGGAAAAACCTGAATATCAAGTACCAAAATGCTTCCTGCTAGGATGCAGTAGATGCAAGACACCTTGTATTTACACTGTTACAAAGATGTGTAGACATTAAGGCTTTGAAAAGAATCAGTGAAGACTTTTATTTTAACATGTCATTTAATCTGTAATAATAGTATTTGATAAAGTTGTAATAGAAGCCTAATAAACTGGCATTGTTTTATGATTCCCAGTGTGTAAGCCATGGCTGGACCTGTCAGTCTGGAGTTGGATCCCATCTTCCTAAAGGGACTGAGTTACCTGCACTCCAAGAGTAAAGACTCAGCTGATAAACTCAAAGCTTTACTAGATGAGTCCCTCGCAAGAGGAAGTGACTCATCTTATCGTTCATCACAAAAAGTATGAAGCTTTTCTCATATTTATGTTGACGGAGCCTTTCTGTTTTATTGGCATGTAATTTATACAACTAAATGCTAAGAGTTTCTGTATTATTATTATTGTGTATCCTCAGGATATAGAAGTGTCCAAGGGGTCTGTGTCAAAACTGATCTTAAGCAAACAGGACTCCAAGTCCTCCTCAAGTTCCTCATCCTCCAGCAGCAGCAGTGGCAGTAGCAAATCCAGCACAGAAAAGTGCAAGAAAGAGGGAGAAAAGAGACCCTCTGAGAAGGTATGGGATAAATGATAAATAAAATTAGTCTCATGTTCAGAAAGCTCTTAAAGTATACCTCTGTTTTAACACAAAGGTGTGTCATTCATCCACTACAGGTGGAAATGGACACTCCTAAATAAATTAAATTAATTCAGAGCCACACAGAAATATGTTATACATTGGATTTGTCAGCTGTGTTTCAGTGCTGTGAACACGTGTTTCTTTTATGAAGTAAAACTAACCCTTTTTTTATCTTAACTGGCAAACAGCTCAGAGTTGACTTGGGGGAGGTTGACCCACCAAAAAAACCTCGTTTGGAGAAACAGGAGAATCGTTCTTCACCAATTACCGTTCAAACAAGCAAAGACCTCCTGTCAAACCTAAATGACTATGATGAGACCAATGCTGATGATTTTGCCATGGAAATGGGCCTGGCCTGTGTGGTTTGCAGGTACATATTAAATATTAATGGAAAAAAGAAAACATCATTGTCCATATGGATGGGTTTAGAATATCACTGCATATTTCATTTCATTTATTAATATTAATTTATTCAGTCTTCAAGCCTAGGAATTCAACTTGATGACTAACCCAACATGTGTTCTATCTACATGTTCACTTTCTTGTTGTGTTTTTCATTACCTAAGACAAATGACAGTGACTATGGGAAACCAGTTGGTTGAGTGCCAGGAGTGCCATAATCTGTACCATCAGGACTGCCACAAGCCCCAGGTGACAGACAAAGACGTTAATGACCCACGGCTTGTGTGGTATTGTGCCCGATGCACTAGGCAAATGAAACGCATGGTAAGGAAAATAAATTCAGTATCGACTTTGCAATTAATTGTAGCATGTCACTACTGACTAGGTTTCTGATGAGTGCAAAGTCTTGTTAATAGCGCCGGTGTTGATTCTGTCTAAAATGTGTTTGTCTGCTAGGCCCAGAAACCTCCACAGAAGCCATCCCCTGCATCTGCATCATCAGTCCCTGTTGTGAAAGACACACTGGTGAAAAAGACAGAACTTAAATCCAAACCTGACACAGCCAGCACCTTCCAAGCCTTCAAAAGAACAGAGGTGAAGGTATGTATTAACTTTTTTAATGGTGGTTCCTGCTAATAGGTAAGGAATCTGATTATGTTGACCTTTTACAGTGAGTTCTGGGGATATCTTAGCTCTAAGTGTTGCTAATAACCACTTCTTGCTTTTCTGGGTCCTATTCCTCATTTAATGCTGTATTCCTATACTGAGTGGCCAGCTAACCTTACTAATACATATACAGACACATTTTGATTTAAAGCAAAAGGTCAAACTCCTTTTATGATGGTTCAATGTGGGACCTGATATAGTAGTAGGTCTTGAAACCTCAAGGGAGATGGTTACACCAAAGTTAAAGAACCAGTTACATCAGGTAATATACTGAACATTACATATGGTAATTCATCTAAAGGTGGATGATCCCTCTTGCTTTAAGGTGGTTAATGAGTTTCAGTTAACACCAAAATATGTACTTTGATTGTTTACATTATTTTTGAAATGCGACAGAATTAAACCTTAATCTTGATAAAGGCCTAGTGCAACTGGAAACTTAGTGTTTGTCCTTTCAACACACAATCACATTGACAGTTGTGTAGGCTTTATCAAATTAATTGCCTTAATGAATACATGAAATTTGTTGGTGAAATTGTGGTTTCATCCTGTGCTCTCAGTTTTCAAAAACTTTAAGCATGATAATTAAAATATCTGTTGAATTGGTGTTGCACTCTGACAGTTGCGGTATTATAGCTGTTTTTGATTTTCTGCAGGCATCCACAACATCAGCCAACCCCACCAACAGCAGCTCCTCCTCCTCAGGCAGTGGTCTTACAGGCTGGGCTGCATTTGGAGCCAAGACGAGCCCTTCTCTTCCTGCCAGTTCAAAAATGGGTTCCTCGGGACCAAGTGGGAACAACAAGACCTTAACAACTTCCTCTGGCCAGAAACCTGTTGGGCTCTCTGGGCTAGCTGGAACCAAGTCAGGACTAGGGGGTGCAAAGTTACCCGGGGGAGGAAATGGAAACGGCTCCAGCCAGGTACCTCTGAAACCTCCTCCACCCCTGACTCTCGGTAAGCAGCCACTGAACCGTTCATCGAGTGGTGAAAACCAAGGAAAAGGCTCTGCATCATCAGGGGCCAGCTCCCCCAGCAGCTCCCAGGCAATTGCAGGAGGGAACGGAGGCAGTAACGGAGGGAGTAACGGGAACAATGGGAATGGGTCAAAGGTTGTACTGGGAGACAAAGCACCAACATCTCAAGAGTCTCAACTTAACGCCATGAAACGGTTACAGCTGGTGAAGAAGAAAGCAGCACAGAAGAAAATGAAGAAATGAGTAGAAATAGAAACAAAGAGCAGAAGAAGCTCTGAGGGAGTAGAAAATAAGTACTTAGACGGTGTGAAATTAGTGCCATAACACAGTTTGTATTACATGAGAGCATCTGTACGTGGAGTAACACCATCTCATCGAATACTTGAATCTTACTTTGTATAAATGCTGCTGGACTCTGTTGTGTGCCTGGTTCTGTCCTAACAATTCTAACTATTGAAAAAGTGACTGTCACTTTTTATCAACGACCGTTATTAAATCTCCTCTTTCTAAAAACTGACAGTAGCAAAGACTTTGTAGCATTTGGTGTCCTTGAATCATTATAATCTGCAGGAGAAGCAGAGCATGGGTCACAATAGTTATCATAGAGGACATGTTTATTCTTGACATAATTGTTAAAATATAAATGACACTATAGATTTCTTCATTTAACATTCACATAAAATATATACTTAGCATATAATTCAGTTCACATAACATTTACTTCATCTATAAATCATTTCACGTATAACATTTACTTCATCTATAATCAGGTCACATATAAAATTTACTTCATTAATAAATCACTTCATTATGAATATAAACTCAACACTGAAGTACAGAAAGTGCTCAGCACAGTGCCCAGTATTCTCCTGGTTCCCATATTCCTCACAGATTATTGGTCAAGTCCCATTGGGGATCTCTTTCGTGAAGGTAAAGTAATTTCATTGTCAACACTTTTGGTATGAGATCTAATAATACAGTAACAGCTATAGTGACATTCACAAAGCAGAGATATTATTTGTTTTAAAGTCAGGATGCCTTCAATTGTGTATTAAGAAATGAATGGGTTTTTTGAAAATGCCACAGGTAAGTTCTGGATAGATAAAGGCTCTTTAACTATGCATAGGACATTCTACCAAGGTAGTTGGCAGGGACATATCCCCTCTGTCCGTTAGCCTCAGCTAACCACCACTCTTTATTGCCTCCCAGGTCACAAAACTGGATGATGCGTACATGCTGGTACTCCTGCAAAGTCAGCTCCTGGTCACAGCGGGCTTGAAATGCATAGACGGCATAAAACTGTGGAAACAGACACAAGTCAGATGCAATCGGAGGTATAAAAAAATGTCTGAGTAGCTTTGTTTATTTCAGTGCTATTATGAAACAGTTAAACCTAACAAAGGCAAATATTAAACTGAATTAACAACATTAAATGCAGTTAAAGTGCAGACTATCATCCTGTGAATCCAGAAGGTGGCACTGTTTATTAGCTTTTTACAAAGACACACTCCTAATTTTCACTGGTTACAATTTACAGACCCTGCTCAGCTCTTTATATTTTATACCAATGACTGTTGCATGTTATGCAGAAGATCAGAGGCATATTGTGTCATAATAAATGAAAACATGACCTCAAGGAAAACAAAGTGTGAAGCCCTGAGTGGCAATGGTATTTTGGTCAGCTCATTTAATATTAATTCAAGTCAGGCAGAAACACTGTAAAGCTATCAGATATGCTTTTGTCACAACAGATCCTGTGATGATCTGGTCTATATATGATATTTATGGTATACATGGTTTCATTTCATTCTGTAATAGCTCTCATATTTTATAGGTGGACCCTTTTTTGTGAGGATGTACTCATGGCCATTTGAAAGCCCAATTAAAATGATATGGTTAGCCTGACCTTTGTTGTCATTACCTGTCATTATGAGGGTAATGTGGTGTTTAGTTTGTTGTGTTTCAGTTGTGGGTTTTTTTTCCTGGAATTTCTGATACTGCTTGGTACAGTTTGAAAGTGTTTGTCTGTACACACACATGTGTGATATGATCGAGGCACATTTATTCTGCACTTGGGAAGGACATTAATCTTTGTGACCTTAACTTTTTTCAAGATGGAAATTCAACTGATGTGACCCAGGACTTTTTAAGTAGTCTAGTATCTTAAAATGACATCCATATGGTGCACGAGTGGTTCAGAAAAGCACAGGCAGCCCCCCCCCACACACACACACACCTGCTGAGCCTCTGTGTCTAGCGTGTCCTCCAAGTCTTCAGGATTCTCCAGCTCCCCCTGTAGGCCAGAGAGGGTTGAGCTGCTGTCAGCAGTGTTGAGGCTGAAGCTGCGCAGACTACTGCTGCCACTCCCAGACACAAACAGACTGATGTCGTCAAAGTCCTCATCCACCATGGCAGGTGGCTGCTGCTGCTTTTGCTGCTCTTTCGCCATCTGTCCTGCTCGCTGTGAGTCCCTCAGAGGGTTGTACTGCTTCAGGAATGTGGAGTAGACATAGCCCTGTGTACCTAACAGTGACACACAGGGACAGTTTGTCAGGAAACCTGACTTCTGGACCACATTTAAAGGTTACAAAACAGTGGTAGTGGTATCTAGTCATGCCTGCCTCCACCACATGCGGTCCAGTTATTTGAATAATGAATAATCCACCAAACACACCATAACTCATTTTTCAGTAACACATACTTCTAGTAAACACTGTTTGCAAAACGTAACCAGGATACTGTTTCTAAAAAAGCAAGTTGTTTTAGTTTTTCAAATGTGTTTTTTTTTTCAGTTCTTCAAGCACCACAAGCAAAGTTCTAGTCACAATATTGCAGCCTAAATCTCAGGGATGACTGACAAAATATAGGCAAAAGTAAAACTTCAAACTAAAATAAATAAAACAAAACCTCAGACTAAATGAGCATAATTGTCTTACATTAGGGCCGTAAGCATAAACTAGAGTATTTGCGTGCACAATCTTAAATCCAGTAGGAGTAAGCAACCTGAAGAGTGTGTAAATATGAGGCAACCATACTCATAGTCTTCAGATCAGGAGAGGGATGAACAACAACTTCCTGGGAATGCTTGTAATCCCAGAGGAATAGACAAGTGTGTGAATAATGTACTTTATACCAAGTAACACACACACACACACACACACACTTTTTTTAGAGCTCACAAAAAAGAACTTGTTATTGCAGAGTACAGAGAGACATGCAAGCATCATCTCTCCATCCTTGTTTTTGAATACCCAGAGGTATTCAGAAAAGCTTTGTACTCTAAGTAAGACTGCTTAAAACACACAGCGGCTTGTTCCAAACGAGACATTGGGATCTCAGGTGCTGCTGTGAGATGTAGAAGGGAGATGGAGACAAGCTATGGAGCTGGCCCTGTTGTGAGGCAACCATCTCTAGAGGCAGGCAAAGAGGTACCAGCAACCATGACATCAGAGGAGCTCCTGGGACTGATTCTTGTGTGCTGACTTGTCGGTGTCGGAAAGAAAAGTTTGGTGTGTCTACAGAGCCTCAGTCATCTAATACACGGCCGGTACTGTATATTCACAGAGGAGACCTATATTGGCCATACCTGCAGATGGTCTAGTTTGATAACTTAATTCATCCGTATGTCTTACTAAAGGATGTGTGAAGAGCTACCTCTGCCCTGAGAGTCTTTGTCCTTATACATACACAAACTCACACACACACTTGCCTCCGGTGTGAACCAGCCAGCGACTGCTGCTGCCTAACGGGTCTGTGTCCTCCAGCAGAGCCACCAGTTCTCCCTCCAGCAGGCTGAGGTCCTGTTCCTGGCAGCCATTGCACTTCCTCTTTAGCTGGTACAAACGACTCACTGGGTATTCTGCCAGCAGCCAGGCACGCTGTTCCTCACTTTGATGCTCCACCTCTGGCAGCTGAAGAACAGCACAGCACAAAGGAGTGTTTATTTAAATATTTGGAGTGGTTGTGGTGTGTGGGCACATGTTGGTCTGTGTGGGTTATCAGTGTATAGCACTATTCTAGGTAGGGTGAAAGGTAATAAACTACTAGGGCTAGGAGTTTCAAATAAATCTGTTCACAGGTCTAAGCACAAATACACTTTAATAAATGTACAGATGTGTATTGATACTGTGTATGTACACATACACATACACATACATATATATATCCAAACCTAAGGGGACAGATACCTGGTGGAGCTTTATGTTGCCAAGTGCTCCACATAATCACAACCTCTGCCTTTAATAGAACTTACATATACTCATTTAATTGGCTGGAGCCTCAAAGGAATATGTGGAGCTTTCATTTTAACCTGGAGTCGGTGAGATCTTTACAGAATAACATGTTTTATTCTCTAGATGTGAATAATCTGTTTGAGGTTATTTCGAGTTTCTTACAAGTATTTTCCTGTCTCGTTGTCTCTCGAAGCTGACTTTGCGTTCCATTAGCTTTTGTGCGTTATCCTTAACAAAAGTCAGATTGTTCAGCTCATCCATGATGCTGTTCTGCACTTCAGCAATGTTTGACAATGGAGCCTGCAAAAGAAAACATTACACATGTAATTTGCAATATGCTAAAATTAAAATGTATCTAATAATGTGTGTTATGATCAGGTTTCTCACTGGTAGCTGCTGTATGGATGGCACAGGAAGTAATATTTTAAACATCAGCTCTCTGAGCAGGGCCACTAGATACACTATGCAGTTGGTCAGAATAGTTTGGGAGGCCATGTTGAACCTCTGCAACTCCTCCACTAGCAAGGCATTGAGGGCTTCATAGTCCCTCCTGGCAGGACCGGGTGGGTCTTCTGACACCAGTGAAGCAGACGAAGAAGTGGTGGATGAAGTGGATGAGGGTGTAAAAGAGGACGAACGCTCCAGGTGGCTGCAGTAATCCAGCAGTTTGTCATAACGTTTCTGAATGAGCTTCTGTGGGCCTGTGAACATGCTGTGCAGGGATAAGAGGGGGGCAAGGACCAGGAGTTCCATATTGTCTTTCTGGAGGAAGAAGTCAGTGAGGTGGCAGAACATGAATAGAGGGAAGAGGGAAAGCTGGACAAAAGCAAAGTAACCTGTGCCCTGAATAAAAGTGATACCATTTTTGTTGTGAAGTAAAACAAAAGTCATACTTACAAAGTGCATATAGGGGTCGCTTCCATTACTGGGCAATGAGCAGTTTGTGCCATTTTCGTTTGGACCCTTGATAATGTTTTCCAAGTCCTGGGCATTCTCGACAGCTACATACACCATATCCTGCAGAAAATATATTAAGAAAAAAACCCCAGAATGTTGATAAAATATTAGCATTAAAATAACATTAACCCATGCCCATTTTGATTTGCTTATACCATATATACCTACCTGAGTGTGCTGCAGGTAACACTGAACATTTCTGATTAGCTGCCTCACAGCCTTCTCCAGACTCCTGAACACTTTCTCCTCTCTATCAAAGACTTCATCTCTCACCTACAAATGAACAAATTACAAATGTAGAAAGCCTTTTCCTTACTCTAAATCTGGAGTTTCTGCACTTGCAAATCCCACCAACTGCTATACAAATGCACCGATTCTTATGTACACTTTATGTAATATACACTTGATCAAGAAAACTCATAATGCTTATTCCATTAACTTGTTTTATTGTATTTAGAGGAAGGGTGGAATGAAGTCTAAAAATGTTCACTGTATCTTACTTGTGGTTCAACTCCAGTGAGGATTTTGAGATAGCCGGCAAACCTGTCCCCTTTCTTACGGATAGAATGCATGTTAAACTTGTGTAGTTTGCCCCTCAGTGTGCCTTCATCTTCCACCCTCTTATACTTCATAACTGAGATTAGAAATGACAGAATTAAGGTGAAAAGACATGGAACAGACAGAATAGCAGATAAATTAGCAGTTATCAGTTGATAAGTGAGTAATACATTTCACAGCAAACAAAACTGTACATTTGAAAAAAAAAATATAACAATAAAAAATCTCACCTATATCCTTGCGCCGCTTGAACTCATTGATGTTAACATTCATGATCTTGGTGGCGGTGAATGCCTCCTGGAGCGGCTGATAGTCAGGGTGGTTCTCAGGTGTGGCCTGCCACAGCTCCCCAAGCAGCAACGGGTACTTCATAATCCTCTGAACAGGTTTGATGAGTAATGAACCCATGTCCAGCAAGTTGGGCTTCCCTCTGTGAAAAATAAACATAGATCAGCATAAGCCATTGTGACCTCCAGAACAGAGATTCAGAAAAGAAAACAAAGTGTGATAAATGAAACATAACCACAACTGCTAAAGCAACACAATAATCAAGATGTACTTGTGACAGTATATCCAGTGCAGAATTGAGTACATTTTAAATGCCAATATCAGTTTTTCATTAAAGGGTACTTACTCTTGGTCATAGATTTTCCTGCAATTACAAAGACAAAGAAATAGAATTACCACCAAAGAATATCAGAAGTTACACAATTTAAATGATGTGCCTATTGCTTGGAAGACATATCTTGACTTACTTCAGTGCTAAAATGCATGTGGTGAAATGTTGCTTTATGTCGTCCTCTTTCTCGTAGGATTTGAGTGACATGTTGGCGTCATCATGATGGTAACAGTAAATCTTATATACATCTTCTAAAGCTGCCTTCGCCTGGATGAATACTTCTCCTTCAAATAAAAATGGGTCATTAGGTTGTTCGTCTAAAATTACCTAGAGCAAAATAAGTCAACAAATAACTACAGTCAAAATGGATTACCTATGACAACTGCCTCTGGATCAGGGTCAGCCATGGCCTCGTGCAGTCTGTGCAGGAGTGCTGCAGATACCTCACACAGAGTCTCCATGTTGGTGAACAGCCGATCTACATCTACAAGCTAAAACAATATAAAGAAACTATAGTGAAATATATGAATTTGACCAACTGAAAAGATTAAAGGTCTCCAAATGTCAATTCAATTTATTTATTTGCTGTAAAAAAATTAACTCTGGTTAATCATTTCGAACATACAGGTCACACTTTATTTGGCTGTTCTGGTGTCGATTCCAGACTCCATATTAAAAAAATGTCCCTAAAGTGCAATTCAGATGTTAGATGTGTGGACCAATGTTACTGTCATACATAGGGTTAATAGTGGAAATTATATATTGTCAAGGTCAAGGTAAGATTTATATTGTAAAGTTGTTCAAGCTGTACTAGATAAGCGACAGCCTGAGCAGATAGCTAGTATTAACTTTGGATTTTACTAAATTAGTTTATCTAAGTAAAGCAATCATTTAAAAAAAAATCTACCTGCATGCTTCGTAGGGGCTGGACCACCTCTCTGATGCACAGCTCCAGGTCTGTGAGGTAGTCTTTTTCAGTCTGCTCAAGCTCCTGAATGACCTTTGCCCTGCGGTTCATCTTCCTCAAACGGATCTCCTCTGGGTCCAGTCCTGGGGAGGGGGGTGTGGACTGATCATGTGGTGCCATTTTCTCTGAAGACAAAGACAAAAAAAAGAACTTTTAAAGCTAAAGTTGTAAAATAAACACAGATTTAAATGTTTTTCAGTA
>NW_018127934.1:117651-122763 GCF_001952655.1 Monopterus albus
TATATACACACACAGCATTTCAATGCATCTGCGGCACCTACACATTTGCTTAAGTGCTGAAAACGTGGCCCTGTGGGATGTGCCTGCTTGGAAAATCATATATCTCTTCTAACACATCTGCTTGACACCTCAGCAGCCCTCAGTATTTCACAGTGATCTAATTATTTTGACTCAAACGCCAAAGGCCTCACTTAACATGCCAGTCAGGCTCACTTCTCTTTTTTATTACTCTGCTGCCTAATCAGTCTGTAGCCACTCTGTGCTTTGCATGGCAGGCAGCAGTGTCTGTTCAGGGAAGAGGGGTGCTTCCTTTCTGCCTAATCGCCGCCACACACAACTTCCTCCTCTGGGGAGAAAGAGTGATGAACAGAGCGAGGTGGAGGGAGTGACAGAAGGCTGCGAGGCCTGTGTCAGATTACGAAACAAACTGCGCCGCTGATGTAATGCTCTGGCCTGCTGTGACATTTCATCTTGGCTGGATGGACGTGTGTGGGGGCAGGGACACACACTGATTATCATACACCTACATACGCAAGGACACACAGACACTGACGCTGATTCACACAAGTGCAGGCAGAAAGCTAGCTTCAGAGTACAGAATCTAGTTGACTGCACTCGAGGAACTATTTGCACAAGTTTACTATACAGTACATATGAGCTATAGAGCTAATGATTAGCCCAGTTTACATGCAAATTTTTATATGCTCTTGTTAAATCTGGGTTTACAGCAGATCTAATGTTTTTTAAGTAAGTGAGGAAGTTGCAGTGTCAAAGAAATGAGTATGGCAGTTGTAGCTTCCATTTCCTCAGCATTTCATTTTAATCTTTTTTTTAGTTAGTTTTTTAATCGGAATACGACTGCAACACATTGTCAGTTGCAGATGTACAGTAATAACCTTTTGCTGAATTGAATGGCTTGTGTTTCTGGCCAGTGGGCAGTCCTTTCTTATATGAACACTGCACATATTGTGTTCACATGTGGCAGAGATCTGGCCATATTCTGCCTGCAACCTGTGTACACTTACATTTTTCCCTAAGATAGATACAATAAAAACATGGATTAAATAAACACCTACAGAGGTGATTCATCATTTTTCTGACAATATCTAATATTATAAACTTCACTATGCAGTCATTGTAGGATCGTAAAGCTTTGTTCATGGTTTGTGTTCTCCCCTTGTACCTTGATGAAGAACCACATTTTAATGTGGTATAAATTGCAGTTGCATGTTGTAGAGTGAGTGTATGAACTGAAGTTGCTATAACCTTATCACTTTTGCTTTAAACTCCTCTTTTAAGAGTTTGTACAGTGTCCTTCTGAATTCACCTTTTCAGGCTATAGGATAGTAAGATCATGTTTGGTAAACTAAGCCTATTTACAGTGTGTCCATTGTGATAAGACTGAAAATAGTTGTGTGGCCATTTTTCCTCTGCAGTTATTAATTAACTTGCCTGTGCCTGATAGCACCTCTGTAAAAAGACAAACTTATCTCCTTTGTGTGAGTGTAATGCAACTTCAGAGAAAATTCCTTTCAAATAAATTTTTTCTTTATGCTGTGGATGAATACTTTCATTAATTCTAGTAAGACGATTAGAGACACTGTTGTGGAACGAGTTGAAATGTCATGTACACAAACTATCATTAAGTGTCACATGGCCTTTTAGCATGAAAAGAGATCCCAGAATCTCTAAAAGCCTCCACCCATGAGACAAGTCTCCTTAGAGATAAGCTGAGGGATCTTGATGCCTCGCTTCACATAAGCACATTGTATTTTTAATCAGGTTTCTGCTCTTTTCGTGCATCATCACACAAAAGAAGTGACTTAAAGATTCTCTTAAAAGCTGTTTGAATGATTTGTAAAATGCTTCTTGACACTGACCTTGAACTGGCCTTGAAAACATTCCTATACACAAACACATTCACAGTGTTACAAAAATAAAGTGTACCGTAGCCTTTCAGGACTCAACAGCAGAGCTCAAACCATGCTGACTTTTCCTTTTGCCAGCACTTTGTCTGGTTAGGTATGGTTTCCGACACAGAAGTTCCCACGAAAGTTGATACAGGGCTTTTCACTGTTCAGCCCATTGAAAGGGATCCATTAGACAGTTCCAGAACAGAATACCAGGTATGGTGTATCATGTATCGCCATCAAGAAAAATGACACATTAGACTTTGCCACACAGCAAAGTGCACAATGGAACAAGAATACTGAAAATATATTTTGGATAAAGTATACTGAATTTGAATAAAGCCTGAAGATATCAAGTCTATAAAAATCCACTGAAAGGATTTGTTTTTTACTTTAAAAAAGATGGAGGTTTATTTAAATGTATGTTGCCATGTATCATGCATAAACACCACAAAATGTGTTTAATGCCATAAAAATCTCATGGTGACACACACAGTGAGGAAAAGGTTCAATCCGTATGTCTTACTAAGTGCGTTGAAGTCACTGCTTCATGCATGAGTAGTACATACTGTAAATACATAGGAATATCTGGTTTATTACTGTCTCTTCGTGTGAATTTAGTGCTGGTAAATCATTGTCAGAACTATTACATTTAGTTACTGTAAATAAATAGACATATTGATGTCATGTTGCCATGGTTTTGTGGCTTGACCAACCTGTTTGACAAGCAGATGAGAACTGGTTGTTTAACATCAAGTCACATGTTTCCTCTTTCAGTGAAGTCATCACTCTGTCAATATTTGCAATGGTAATACCACTGCAAATATGTATTACTGCTTGTCAGATGTGAGACTAAAGTTGAACAGGGAGGAAGTTTGGTTTACTGAAAACATAGCAGCCTTTTTTTGGCAACCCTGCCTGCCTTGACGCAGGTTGGTCAAGAAGACAAAGTGCCAAAATGTAGGCTGTCTCTGTGTCAGCTAAGCAAAGCTGCTGCTGATTGAAGGCAAGTGTGTGTGTATGTCTTATCAGTACAACACCAAGTGAGAAGTAGGTTGTGATTATTTTAGATGATGTGCAACTGGCAAATTTGGCACATGATAAGTGTTGTTCATTAGAAAGGAAACCCAGGAACAAGTATGACAGGAAAACCTACATTCCGGTGGTGGAAGACATACTCAGATTGTTTATGTAAAGAAAAGTAGCACAGTGCAAAAATACTCTGTCACAAGTAAAAGTCCTGCATTCAAATCATTACTTAAGTAAAAGTACAAACGTATTAGCATAAAATAAACTTCAAGTACCAAAAATAAAAGTACTCATTTTGCAAAATAGCAGAGTTTACACTGATCATCATGAGAAAATATATACCTTATATGTTTATAATTTGAATTACTGCAGGCTAGCTTGTGAATTTTACACCAAGGATCAATAAATCTTGTGATTATACTGTATTTTGTTTTATTAACCTCATTCTGAAAAGTAACTAGCAACTAAAGCTATCAAATAAATATAGTGAGTACAAAATACTATATTTTTTCCGAAATGTAGTGAAGTTAAAATATGAAGTAGCATAAAATAAAAATACTCAAGCAAAGTACAGATACCTTAAAATTCTAATTAAGTATGGTACTTGAGTAAATGTACTTAGTTACATTCCACCTCTGCTACATACTTTGTTAATCTTAGTAGCAAACCCCTGCTGACACAGTGATGTCAGTCATTTTGCCTGAAGTGCAGCATTCCCTGTCACTGACTGCACTCCATGGACAGGTGAAGCCAGTTTTATGAATCATGGACATATGTTAGAGACTGTCAGCAGCTGATGAAGCAACCTAAATTTGCATTTTTTTTTTAAATCACAACCCATCTTCCCATTCCAGCAGTTTTTACTTTCCAGGTCAAATGCAACAAATTCTTTTGTTAGATATTATAATCACTGTGAACTATACTATAAGGTCAACTGTCAGAAATATCTTGGAAACTCTTTGGCTAAATTTGGGGATGAAAAACAAGTATAGATATATTTAATAAGCCTGTCATCACACGTGACTAGTGTCTAGGTTTTGTTTACAAGCTGCTCTGGAGCACTTCTAAAGCTACTCCTCTGCGCATGGGTTTGGAGAACAGTTTGCATATGTGGCCTCGTCCCTCTGGGAGTATCACCTGCTCAACAGATAGTAACACAACAGCTGCCCAGTATCCAGCGCTATAGAGCAGTACATTACCAGATTATAACCAATTATGTGTTTGTGTGTGTGCGTTGAATTTTTGCCCTCATACCTTATATGCTGCACTCAGTCCATCTGTAATGGACACAAGCCTCTGAATGTTGTGTGTTATAAAAAAATCTGCAATGTAAATAGCTAAGAGACCTGGTAGACTAAGTGTTGGGTCAGGTGTGCGTAAATTGTTGCCATAGTTTTGATCCCTGGGGAGGTCTTTAGCTGATGTACCTTTAAGTTTAGCGCTGTACTCCGTCTTGTCAGACTGACTCCTCCTCACCAGTGTCCCCAGGTTGATGTCACCTTTGGCCATGTCATCAGCAACAATAGTGTCTGTCCTTCTCCTCTCCAGGTAGCGTAAGAATACAGGCCGGTTCCGCCTCTTTATCACTCTGTCCTTTTCTTTTTCCTTATCTTTGTCACTCCCGCTGACCTCCTTGGGATCCATGATAAGGTTGTCAGCTCCCTGGTGCTTTCAAGGAGAAAAGAAGGGGAAGAGAAGGGGACAGGAAGAGGGAGAGTGAAATAGAGAGAGCCTGGGAAGTGCAGCAGGTGTACTGTTCACTGTGCACTGACTGCCTGCTCTACACAGGTAATGTAGCTCCTCCCATGTCTACCTGTAATGAGAGCTCTGGAACCACACCTCTGTAGTGCTGTGCTATGCTTCTTCCCTTTAGACCATTAGACCTAACCAGGGAGAGAAAGTGCACCTGATCATTTTACTTTTAATAAAACTAAATGTCTTCAAAATAAAATGAATGTATAATACTGAATGAATGAATGACACTCATGATGTGCCAGACACTGACAAAGAAGTATTTATGTAAGTCGCCCAGGTGCTATAAATTACACTTAGCAATATGGAGATTTATATTCACACATTAATCCATCCATCCATCCATCCATTTTCCTCCGCTTATCCGGGACCGGGTCGCGGGGGCAGCAGTCTAAGCAAAGATGCCCAGACTTCCCTCTCT
>NW_018127934.1:126236-170586 GCF_001952655.1 Monopterus albus
TGGCTGCGCCATGCCGGGTAACGTCACGGTCCTTGATTTTAATCTATTCATAAAGGGCTTTTGACTCGCTCTCCGTCTGACCCGTCACCCAGGACCTGTTTGCCTTGGGAGACCCTACCAGGGACATTTAGCCCCCGACAACATAGCTCCTAGGATCACTCGGGTACTCAAACCCCTCCACCACAATAAGGTGGCAGTTCAAGGAAGGGTCACACATTAATGAATAGCTCGATTTCAAAATAAAATCATATATGTATATATTTCATTATGTAACTGCAAAGATAAACCCCTCAACAATGCAAACTGTAAGTAATTGGTAAATACGATAAATGGACTCTGGAGTCTTCTGAAATGTACGTAAAACAAACTCATATATGCGCTGACAATAGAATAAGAATAGGGTCTGTCTGTGGGTTTTTTAGATGAAGAAATTTCATTTCTAAAAATATTCTTATTGTTTTACATGATACATTTTTTGATACAGTTTGTTTCTTTATATGCATTCTTCCTGTCGTAAGCTATAAATGATCTTCCATAAAAGGGTGGTTAGACAGGGAATTCATCAACTAAAATGCTGTCACAATGATTTCTGGTCATAGCAACCAGATACTGCAAGACCTCACCTGAACAATGAATGAATGCAATTCCTAGCCATTGAGGTCCAGGTAATGAGGGCTCCCATTGTGTTTTCAGATCACTATGCAGAATGCTCATAGCACACCTGTTTAACTTCTATTAACCTATATAGACACATATGGCTTACAACTATATATCAGCTGGTCATTATCATTGTCTTTGTGTGTATTTGGGAAAAACGTAAGACATAAACTATTAAACAGTATTTGTTATAAAAGTATTGTTAAATTGCATTCAAATATAACATTCCTCACAATTCACACCTAAGAATAATGTATTAAAATATAGTCATTAAACTTATACTGCACAGAATAAAATTAATCAATTTTTCAATGTATTATTTGGTCTATAAAATAACAAAGTACAAAAATGCTATGATCTATCAATTTTAGGCACATACAGTACTATATAATAAATAAATAATACTGTCATAAAATCACAAGCTTAAATGTGATTATGACCACCTAAAGCATTTCTTTTCAGCTAATATATCCAAAATGAATACTAAAGGGACAAAAAAGATGCTACCAGGTCATTTTTCAAAGCCTGTTTGGTAAGACAAAGTAAAGTTAATCTTATTTTCTCAGCAGCAGCCAGAGAAAGTAGCTGCCTGAGCCAGGGGAGTGAAAAGAGAGAGAAAATAAAAACACACTCAAGCCTGAAGCCTGTTTTTTTTTTTTTTTTTTACCGCCACAGACAGTTACTACTACTCAATTGGACACCATCACTGGAAGAGTCGTGACTGAATACTTTGCTTCTGGGAACTTTGATAGAAGTTAAAGGAAAGGACATTCACTCTCAGTTTGGCTCTCCATCCACATTCTTCAGATCGGTACAGGTGACAGAAATGATCAAACACATGCCGATTTAGTCTTTTATGAACCTTCCACAGTCTTACTTCTTAACCCAGCATTACTGTCTAACATGAAAGAATATAGCATGAAATGTTTTCTTGTACTATCTTGATTAAGATTGGTCAAAACGCTCCTGTAAGTTGAATCACACAGACCTAATGTGATTTTGTGCACAACAAAATCAAAGCCCTTTGGCAACAAAATCAAAGGCAAGCATGCACTTTAAGATTTTAATAAACTAGCTTTTTATGGCTGCTGATAAATCTGTCATTTGTTTGAACAGAGACTAACTTATACAACAGTAAAAAACACAGATCAAGGCGGCTGGGGTGGGGAGTTATGGCAAAATGGATACATATGGACTTTGATCTCATGACGTATTGTAGAGATTACCTCCATCAAATCCATTAACGTCAGGTTGGAAAAACAAAAGCAAGGGGACATTACAGCAAAAGTGTAGGCTCAGTTCTCCATTTAGAAAACAAATATCATAGAAGCCTTAATGTGCATTAGCAGAATTGGACAAGAAAGGCCACAGATCTACGCTATTAGTCAAAAATTGTAACACACTCTCTCATTCACTTCAGTGTGAAAGTGTGATCAGATTTTTGACTGGTAGTGCACCTGCTTTATCTCCCTCTTCATTTTAGTTGTAGTAGTTATATATGTAGATTGATCAGATAAGATTATAAATATAATCAATACTACAATAACTACAGTTGTCCTACTATTATTGACATTTTCCCCTAATTTCTGTTATAGAAATAGCCTACTGACAAAGATGAAAGACAATAAAGACAATAAAGAAAAAGTCGGTAATTGGCACTGATGTATTCCCATGCCAGACATACAGACAAGTGACAAATTAAAGGAAAAAACTGAATAAATGAGTGATCTCATCCATGTTGACAGTGCCTTCATCCATAGGGCATCAGGGGTGACCAAATGGTTTGATGGGTATGAAAATGATGTGAATCACATGTAATGGTCTTGAACACCTATGGGAGACTTTGGACCAATGTGTTAGACAGCATCTCTACCACCATCATCAAAACACCAAATGAGGCTATATCATTTGGAAGGAATGGTGTTCATCCCTCCACTGGAGTTCAGAGGCTGGAGAATCAATGTCAAGGTGCACAGAAGCTGCTCAGGTGGCACGTGGTGACCCGGAACTTTACTAAAACACTTTATGTTGGTTGTCATCCCTCTGTACTCCAGTATTTGTGCTGAAGAGCAGTAGTGAAATGAGGTGAGATTAGCTAGGTGGCAGTACTACACAGGAACAGCATACAATGGAAGAATAGAGAAGTTAATATAAAAAAACAACATTCCAGTTACAAAGATTTTATTATCAAAATAAAAGTGCAAGGTTAATACCATGGCAAGCAGCTAAACAGCCTATTGAGGTGTAGTGACACATGCCAAAATCTGTTACTGCAATATTGAGAATACGGAATAAAAATACTTTAATCATAGGCCTATTAAACATAGGTGATCAATGTTTTCTGTGACTAGGCTACCCTGTATGTCTTTCTAGGTTTATAATTTACATAGCAAATACAAACACTTGGTCATCCAAAAAGGAACCCCCTGCCTTAGGAGCTTTTTCATAGTGCAATCTTCAAACAAAAATGTCAGTTTTGCACTGGTTATATTAGCATATTGCCATGCATTTAATGTTCTAGTCATACACCCATTAGACTAAATAAATTCTTTTATTTATTTGGACTCATCAACTAGACTTTCCTTTTTAACTTGCATTAACAGCTAACGGTTAGCTTTTTAAAATTGTTATTTATTGCTGACTGTTTTATGGTTTTTATTGTTTTTTTTTTTGTATTCATACATCTGGACCTTGAGTCTGTAATAAAGTATTTACTGTATCTATCTATCTATCTGTTAGCTGCCATCTCAGCATTTCATTTAACCTAATTGTTTTCACAAACGCCTTTTATATTATTAATTATTTATAAAAAATAAACATGTTTTAGCCATGTGTGTACATGAAAGTGTCTTGAATTTTTAATGGTTTATAGAAAACAGCAGTCTCAGCCTGGAGCGCCTCGCTACCAATGTGCCGGCTTTTATTTTGTAAACACCGAGCGGAAGTTTCGTTGGACTCTAGCGGACTTCACGGTTCTGGATGTGGCGTGAGCGGAACTGAGGGACGAACAAATGTTTATAATGAGGCCCCTACTTCTGCGCTATTCGCTCAGCTGTTGTGTGACATCGTTCGGTTCGTTTTCCGCTTCTCGCAACAAACTCGTCACACAAT
Organism: Monopterus albus; assembly: GCF_001952655.1. Taxonomy (NCBI): domain Eukaryota; kingdom Metazoa; phylum Chordata; class Actinopteri; order Synbranchiformes; family Synbranchidae; genus Monopterus; species Monopterus albus. The sequence goes on from NW_018127934.1 coordinate 130,005, forward strand.
CAGTAGCTCACCTTTATTATTTGAGAAAAACGATGCACTATCAAACGGAAGAGAGAGGACACCCCAATTCTCCAGACTACCGGATTTATTTTAGTAAGTTAACTGTCGCAATTACGAAAGACATCATGCATTGCATGGTAACGTTACTACCGGGGCCTGGTGTTTGAAAGGGAACCACAGAGGTAACCTTTCACAGCACCTCAGGTGACTTGCAGACATGTGGTTTTCTTAGTGTGACACAGTCTTAGCACTTAGCGTGAGCTTTAGTCACAACCCCATTAATGCTGTCCCCCACCTTCCAGTATGGTGAGCTAGATTATTACATGTTTCAAAAGCACAAAGAAAGGAAGAGGTTTTTCACGTGTTTTACTTCCGGTTGGACGGTCACGTGAACATATAGGCTACACACAAACACCAGCACATAAAGCCCCACCAGGAAAGAGAGAAACAGGTATTTCCCCTTCAACAGTAGCCTATTAAAATTTAGCTATACATTATCAACTGTGATGGGTTCTGGCTATAAAATGTTAAGGAATAGTCGGGAAAGGCCTATCGTTATTCCCTGAAGCACAAAATCAAATTTCTGCCCCTCAGGAGGTTAATCCAGCTATGATAGTGATGCAGTATTTGCAGCATAGCTGAGCAGCTATATCTTGTAAAATAGCACATTTTTGAATGTTATAATGGTATTGTGCTTGCAATATTTATTTATACAGCATTTGAGGGGGCACTCCACTGAAATTACACATCAGGTTCAGTTTACCGCTTGTGAGGAATATACTACTGTAGTTAACTAGTTGTAACAGCTGTATCTTCTGTGGCTTTGAATGAAGCTTTCTATAGTCAGGGTTAACTCAGCTTGAGCTTGGAGACAGCAAATTCGAGAACAGGCCTGTGGAGTCTGAAAGATATGGGCTTTTACCAGGCAGAAAGTTGTAATGAAAGATGCACTTGCATCATGGGAGGAACAGGACCCACTATTTTGCAGGTCAACCCATACATGGGACTTAAAGTAGCATTATTTTGGCCTCTGCTGCTTCGATTTGAACTTATTTTTAGTCTGATTCTTGTGACTTAACAGAAATGCTGTAATAAATAACCCGTTTCCCAGATGTTAACAACTGTTAACAATATATCATTCTCAGAATAATTAGTCAATACAAACTGTAAATCAACAGAAGTTATTTATTTTTAATAACCTCCTATAAACAAGCTGGCAGTGCCTGTAACTAAACAAGAAATTATTTGACAAAAAAAGCCTAACTCACTAGACTTTCTCTTTCAGTTGTATCTCACAATCTTCCTTGGTGGGTGGAGTTTCCTCAGTTGTCACAAAGAATGTTCTTGTCAGTCTGACCTACAGTATCTCAGTATCTCAAACTCTTATTGCAAAGGAAAGCCAAGAGATGTGATTGAAATCCCTAGAAGAAGTAAACCTTGACTTTTTGTGGTCACATAGTTGTTTTGTTGGGGAAGAGTGATTTGTACTTAAAATATCAGTAGTAGTATGATAAAAACAGCTACACTTATGAAAGGATGTTTGTCAGGACCTTTCTTCAACAATGCTTCAAATGCTATATTTGCCATAATATTCAATTAATCCAAAACAAAAATTTTAGGATTTCTGTCTCATGTTAAGATTAGCAGCCACAGTATTCTTGTTTTGTTATAATGGTGTAAGTTATATACATTTAACTGTACTGGCCAGATATTAATATGCCGTATAAACATGTAACCTTTAGTAAAAGCTCTTCTGGGATTTTATTGTGCCACGCATGTGTATAGTTTTGTTTTGTGTTTTTACTGTTTTTTTTCCCTTTCTTAGAAACCTCAGAAGGGAAATACATTTCACCATTCCATGACATTCCACTTATAGTGGAAACAGAACAGGTACAGTGACTCTTTCAATAGTGGAGGTTTTTAGCTTCTGTTTGATAAACGCTGGAGACAGTTCATGACTCCTTTTTGCTATTAAATAAACTGCATGTCAGAAACGGCGCACGATGCTGCCGAAAAGTGTTAGGTGAACTCATTAAATGGCGGAGAAAGAAAAACAAAACCCCAAAGAACAAGACAACCACAGGGACCACAACACTGACAAGGGGAACCTGGACCAAACAGGCAAAAGAACAAGAATAGAAAAACCACCCGAAAAACAAAGTCCTAGTCCATGGGGCGACCCCGAAAAACAGAGCCAGGCAGGAGTCCGGAGAGGCCGCTCGGGTGGGCGGCCGCGATGCCAGGCAGGAGACCAGACAGGCAACTCGGAAGGGCGGCCGCGATGCCAGGCAGGAGACGGTGGTTGCAGCGGCGGCTGCTGAAGGACCGATAATATTGAAATGGAAGGAGTATCAGACCACTGCAAATCTACCAAGACCTGGCCGTCCCTCTAAACTTTCAGCTCATACAAGGAGAAGACTGATCAGAGATGCAGCCAAGAGGCCCATGATCACTCTGGATGAACTGCAGAGATCTACAGCTGAGGTGGGAGACTCTGTCCATAGGACAACAATCAGTCGTATACTGCACAAATCTGGCCTTTATGGAAGAGTGGCAAGAAGAAAGCCATTTCTTAAAGATATCCATAAAAAGTGTCGTTTAAAGTTTGCCACAAGCCACCTGGGAGACGCACCAAACATGTGGAAGAAGGTGCTCTGGTCAGATGAAACCAAAATCGAACTTTTTGGCAACAATGCAAAACGTTATGTTTGGCGTAAAAGCAACACAGCTCATTACCCTGAACACACCATCCCCACTGTCAAACATGGTGGTGGCAGCATCCTGGTTTGGGCCTGCTTTTCTTCAGCAGGGACCGGGAAGATGGTTAAAATTGATGGGAAGATGGATGGAGCCAAATACAGGACCATTCTGGAAGGAAACCTGATGGAGTCTGCAAAAGACCTGAGACTGGGACGGAGATTTGTCTTCCAACAAGACAATGATCCAAAACATAAAGCAAAATCTACAATGGAATGGTTCAAAACTAAACATATCCAGGTGTTAGAATGGCCAAGTCAAAGTCCAGACCTGAATCCAATTGAGAATCTGTGGAAAGAACTGAAAACTGCTGTTCACAAACGCTCTCTATCCAACCTCACTGAGCTCGAGCTGTTTTGCAAGGAGGAATGGGCAAAAATTTCCGTCTCTCGATGTGCAAAACTGATAGAGACATACCCCAAGTGACTTACAGCTGTAATCGCAGCAAAAGGTGGCGCTACAAAGTATTAACTTAAGGGGGCTGAATAATTTTGCACGCCCAATTTTTCAGTTTTTTATTTGTTAGAAAAGTTTGAAATATCCAATAAATTTCGTTCCACTTCATGATTGTGTCCCACTTGTTGTTGATTCTTCACAAAAAATTACAGTTTTATATCTTTATGTTTGAAGCCTGAAATGTGGCAAAAGGTCGCAAAGTTCAAGGGGCCGAATACTTTCGCAAGGCACTGTAGGCGAGGCCCCCCAGTCCCCAGTGTTTGTCTGCTGGGCCCATACCTGGCTTGCTCTTCGGTTTTGCAAGCAGGGCTGTGGGATGACTATCTTTTCTCCCTCAGCCGGATTTCCCATACAAGGATAACCTCCTCTCTCTGGACTCAAGCTGTCTGCTGCTGTTTGTGCTTGTTTTCTTTGCCTTCCTCATCATCCTCAAGGTGAAATAATTTTTGCGTCGTAGTTAAAATTTTTTATTCAGCGTGCAAACTAATATAAGCCAAAATCTAAAAACATTGATACTTCCCTGTATGTGGATTTAATGAAGTGGTGAGGTCAAAACGTGTTCTTCTGATGTTTTTAATTCATATAAACAAGACAGTGTGGTTTAACAGGCTCAGAGACTGAAGCCGTTTACTGTTTAGTCACATGGTGTGATTAATCATACAATTACAAATGCAGTCATTGCTCTGCTTTCCAGGCGTACTTGATCAACTGTGTGTGGAACTGCTATAAGTACATCAACAATAGGAACATGCCAGAGATTGCTGTGTATCCTGCCTTTGAGACCCCTCCCCAGGTACGCAAGCCACCTGAGACACTGATTGAGGTAATGAATTTTATAAGCAGACTCTACTAACACAAAATATCCAAACTGTCAGAGCTGAAAGAGACCAGGTAATCAGAAAATGTATTTACCTAAACTGTAGGGCTGAGCAATTAGTTGTAATTTAATTTCTACTATGATTTTGTCTCCCAAACCAATGTTAAGATAAAAAAAAAAATTTAAGTTCACTAAATTCATGATGTTTCCAAAGTCGGTGAGTAATCATGTTATCCTGATCAAAATAATCGTCATTATGATTTTTGCCATAATTGTGACGCTCTACTATAACCTCTGCACTGCAAATCATGTATACATACAGCAGGTCAATAAGCAGACTTTTTTCTTTTTTACCTCCCTGGCCTTATTTTGGAATAGTTTGTCATGTCCTATCTGTATTGTTGATACATACATACATGATATTGCTGATATAACCCAGTTTCTTCACTGTGTCAGTCAGCTATTATACAGTGTAATGATTGATTAAAGCCACCGGGAATCCAAAACGCGTTGTCCAAAGATAAGTCCGTTAAGCCGATACACTGAAGCAGTCCGAAGTAAGAGGGCAAGGCAGAACAGAATAATCCAAGGAAGCAGTCCGGGTCAGAAACACAAAAATACCAATACCGAAGAGAATGCTGGAAAGTCAGAGCTGGGGTCTAGAACAATGTGGCAGCGTCCTGGTGGGAGGACGCTGCCTAAATAGAGGTGCAAACAATAACAAAACAGGTGAAACCAATGTGAGTGATGAAGAATGCAAAAAGACTGAAACTAAGGTGAAACAAAAACAGGAAGTAACGTCAAAATAAAAGCCGGACAGGAAGCAGCGGAACCGAATCATGACACTGCATAGACAAGATACCGATTCTCAGATTCTTTTTTCTGTCTACAGGACAATGATGTGCCAGCTAAAAAACCCAAGAAGAATGAGGTTGAGGTACTGTCAGACTCAAATATTTGATGTCAGTTTTACAACAAAACTTTCACTCCAGCACATACTGTATATAACTTTCCTCTTTGTATTCAGGTGCTCTTTAACATGGTTGTGGAGGTACCTCGATGGTCAAATGCTAAAATGGAGGTAAGTATAAATACAGTATAGGCTTTAATGCTAGTAAAAGCATGCATGCTAATGCTGATGTAATTACACAGATGTCTGTCTGTCTGTATGTACATATGTATACATATATACAGTTTCATAATTGCTTCATTTCATTTCCCAGATTGCAACAAAGGAACTCCTGAATCCAATCAAACAAGATGTAAAGAAAGGCAAGCTCCGATATGTTGCCAACATATTTCCCCATAAAGGTTACATCTGGAACTATGGGGCACTCCCACAGGTGAGGAAAGTACATGGTTTGAAGGGCCTGGATTACATCAAACCCTAAGCCATTGATACTTAGAGTTTTATGTATATATGTCCATCACGTTCATTTTGTGTTCATAAAATTCATTATTCATGTTTAGTCTGGTTTCTTTAAGCTTATGAGTCCATTATATAGTCATTTATTTATTTATTCATTCATTCATTCAGTTATTCAATTAAAATGTTAGTTAAAAAAAATTCTTATGTTTTTGACTATTCTATTGAAAAGACATGGGAGGATCCAAACCACACAGACAAAGAGACAACATGTTGCGGTGATAATGATCCCATTGATGTTTGTGACATCGGCACACAGGTAAGACTGGCTTGAGGTTTTCTGGTTCTATAACAAATTATATCTAAATGTATAATTTATATTATTTTAGAATGTTTTCCAATTATTTTATATTTGCTTTTCAGAGATAACTTTCAGTATTGTGTGATTGATTGATTTGACTGTTTGTAATTTGTTGGTCTGTTCTTCAGGTGTGTTTTCCAGGTCAGGTGATCCAAGTGAAAGTGCTGGGCATCTTGGCCATGATTGATGAGGGAGAAATGGACTGGAAGGTCATCGCTATCAATGCTAAGGACCCAGATGCCAAAAACCTGAATAGTGGGTGTTCACAGCTCAAATAATAGAAACTGCCTTGAACTGATCCAACTTCTCCCTTAAAGAAATTTAGTCCAGGAAAACCTGCATGACCATAATTCATGGAAGGTACAAATTCAAGTCCAAATGTAATGCCTTATAATACAATGGAAGAAATGCAGAGCTTTTAACTATGAGCTGTCTTATTAGCATTTGACCACATATTATTAATAATGTATTAATGCACCTTATACTGTCCAGTTAAGATTTAAGTGATTGAATTTGGAAAGAAATGTTTGTAGACACAACCCAGAAATTCACTGAAATGGTTGGCAGCTCAGACAGTAACTTCAGCTTGGCTCTTTGAAATTGAAACAGCAACCTAGAACATACCCTGTGAGGTTTTCATTGTCAACATAGTTTTGTTTACATTAAATGTTTCTCTCCAAAACACATTTCTCTCCAAAACACATGCATCAGAAAGCCTGTTTCTGAATATTTTCAAACCTGCTTTGTTTACACCAATTGCAAAGTACAGTAAAATCATCTTTACTTTGTTTTAATGGGGTGTTGCTGCCCTGTAGGAGCCATTATATAATTAGGTAGGTAGGCAGGACTTTATTGATCCCACAATGGGGAAATTCCTGTGTTCCAGCAGCAATAAAGAGCAACAACAAAACACCATAAGAACAAACACCACACACATATCTTGGGAAATAAATTCCAAAGTACCTAAAACCAAACAGAATATAGTATTTGAGAGACAATCAAGAACAAGAATGATCCTCCCACAATCCATGAGGATCTCTGAAAGACTACTCAAAAATACCTAAAACAAGACAATATAAAGTATTTGAGAGAAATCAAGAACAAGATTTTACATATGTGCATATTTACAATGCATTTGAGTATTGCACCTCAGTTGACTATTGCATAGTCCCTCATAATTTCACCTATCTTATCACTGCAGTGATGTGTTGTACAGTCTGATTGCTGTGGGGAGGAACAACCTACAGTAATGCTCTTTCATGCACTGGGGATGTAGCAATCTTGTGCTAAAAGAACTGTTCAGAGTCTCCACTGTGTGGTGCAGGGGATGGGAGGGGTTATGCATGATGGATGTTAGTTTTGCCAGCATCCTTCTGTCCGCCACCTCCTGGATGGAATCCAGAGAGCAGTCCAGGACAGATCCAGCTTTCTTAACCAGCTTGTTAAGTCTGTTTCTGTCCCTGTCCGTGCTACCTTACCATTCCTCTGCTCTTATTCTGTCGAATATGTTTGTGTTTTGCCTTTTGCTTAGACATAGAGGATGTCTTTAAGAGCCGACCTGGTCATTTAGAGGCCACTGTCGACTGGTTTAGGAAATATAAGGTGCCTGATGGAAAGCCTGAGAACCAATTTGGATTCAATGGACAATTTAAAGACAAGGTACTGAGACCTTTGTAATACTACATACAGTATGTGGTGCTGCAGTCCATTGCAATTTCAGTAGCTCAAATGGTTTGCATCCTAAAAAATTCTAATGATGTCTCTCATGTTCTTTGTCCTGTTTTTAGGCCTTTGCAGTAGAGATCATTAAGTCCACCCATGAGCACTGGAGGGCACTAGTGCAGAAGCAGATAAATAGTGCAGGGATTGAATGGTGAGTTGGTGGAGGAACAGTAAGTGTGTGTAATATACAGATTTATAATTGGTTGTGTAAGTGTCATCATTTTTAAATTTGGACAATCCTTCTTTGTCCAGCAAAAATATCTCTTGCTGTGAGAGCCCTTTCAAATGCAGTGACGAGGAGGCCAGACATGTGGTCCAATCGGTAAGAACATCCATATGCTGTTGATGATGGCAAATGCAATGATACGTAGCATATAAAACTCTACTAGGGTTAAGTCGGTCATTTTCCTGTATGCTGTATCTTGTGACTCTTCAGGCCCCTGCATTTGGTAGCGCACATCCTGTGTCTCCAGATAGTAAGTAAATGATCACTGACTCACACTAAATGTGGTTTGTTTGACTTGTTATATGCTTTAAATCATATATTTTAATGCCATTAAAAATCTTTTCTTGTACAGCGGACAAGTGGCATTTTGTCTGACACCCCAAAGACAATATGGAAACCAACAACACTTCCTAGCATCGTAGAAGCAGTACCAATAATGCTGCATGTTTTGTATGCAGCTGGATTTATATTTGGTAAGGACTCGTTTTTAGCTGTATAAAGTACCATTTAGGTTTACCGTCAAACAATTTGTTGAAAATGGATAAAGAAAAAAAAACATTAGGTACACTGGCAATATGAGCCAGTGATCTGTACTTTTGTTGAGTGAAGAACCACAAGTGAGCTGGCTTTTTGGGTGCCAAATTCTTCCGTTGCTGCTGATACCAATTATTTTAACATGGAGGTTAATTAAAAAATCATTGTGATTATTTATGACTATTAAATGGAATTGTATGCTCTATTTCTTTTGAAATATTTTTGTGGCTAATGACCAGGTCCAGCCTCTAAGACTGAAAGTCATGTTAATTGCCTCTGATTTGGCTATAATTTCTGGCTATAATCAATTTGTACTTGCAACCACAAACAAAATACAATTTGTATGTACCAAGTAAACATTTGTTTTTTTGTTTTGGTAAATAAAATTAAGACATGAAGATGACAAGATCTCCTTTCACTAATTGCACAATTAAAATCTTCAATGTGTTAAAAATAGCATGTTAATTATTATTAACTTGGAGTAACAATTCAGTGATTTAAATAAATAAAGATTTTATTTTTTAAAAACACCCAAATCTCAGCAATGTCAGGAATGATATAATAAACAGCTTTCAGATAAACTGCATTCAATAGATTACAATACTTACAGTAATTACCCATTCGTTTTTCCATTTTTTGTAGCAAACCAAACTTCAGGAAAACAAGAGAAGCCTTAAAAAGAAAATGAGAAGCAAAAAGTTGCACTTTTTGTTATAGTTTTAGTGTAGAACTGCAAAAAAAGTGTTTATCAACTGCTAGCTTAACCTTTGAGCTGAACACATATAGTGCACTTAAGCCCAAAAAATCATTCAAGTAATGTTGAAGCACGAAGAAACACTCTGAAGCATCTTCAAGTATGGCTATGCGTTTAACCTGCTGTATCTTAGACACCTCAGCTTTCTCAATCACAACTCGCTACTATAGCTGGCTTTTATACAATGAAATTAAACTTTTTTTTTATGTAGATTTATTTTAGAAAACTGGAACAGTAAAAAAAAGAAACTAGTACTAACAGTATACTATAGCTGTAAACACTGCTGTGCCAGTGAGGGTAGTATTTACAAAGAGTTCCTAAATAATTTAACCATGGTCATTTTCTTGACCAGAAAAAGCGAAAAGATATTCTAAGATATAATTAGGATAGCTAATAGAGAGGCTGTGGGTCAGTTTGACAAAAACAACAACCCCTATATATCATCAAAGAATGAGTTGTGTTTATGTAATTCAAATTCTTGTTATATACAATGTGACATAATTTATTTTTAAACACATTTAACTCTGTTTAAATAAAACATTTTGCAATTCTTTATCACATTTTCTCATAAAAAAAATAAAGAAAGAAAGAAGTGCTATCAAAACATGTGGGGGGTGAGTTGTTACTGTAACATGACAATCATTCCATTTTACATCACAATAATTAAATCAAATGAGCAGGGAAGAAAAAATCATTATGCATTTGCTTAGTGGTGATAATTAAATTGAACTGTACTGTTGTACTTTTAACTTGGTCAATATCACGTCGTCCCTTTAGGTCAGTTCAGGGCATATATGGTCAAATTACTTTTAGAAGATTATCAACATCCTGCTATCGAAAATATATGCCAAGAAAGTATTTTTCCTGAATGAGCAAAAGATACAGGCTGTAAAGATGTATGCAAAATCAGTTGGAAACATCCCTGATTTTATACTAATATCAAAGATTCAAGTTCAAGTAATACTTTCTAGCAGATTAATAAGAAAGTAAAAAATGAACGTCTTTTGGTGGTCTGAAACATTTTGAAAGTTCTATACAAAAGAAGAAAAGTAAATGTCTTATATTACTATTGCCAAACTAGTTCTGAGGTATATGACAGGTTTGGACTGTACATTATTAAAAAAGCCTTCTCACTGCCCAAAGAATCTTAACATTGTATATTTCTAGTAGGTTGAATAGCACCTTATGAAATACAATGAAAAAGGCTAGCATTCTTTACAACAAAAAAATTATAACAGTGATTTCAAAAAGGGAAATTAATTTACTGTACAAATCTTACCTGTTTATCTTACACTTAGATTAAAATAATTAAAGACCCCACGGCAAGCCAGCTGCCCTCACTGACACTGAGCTTACCCTGTTTCATGTTCCTCAGTGTATAAAAAGGGCATTCACTAAGCATCACAGACATAAAACTACATGTAATTCACAGTCCAGGTTTGTTCAATGAACCTACGGTAAGGAACACTAAAAACAGTCGCAGACAAAGTAAACCTGGGAAACAGTAAATTAAACCAAACATGTAGATTGTATTCCACAAAATGTTAAAAATGCACCATTAGAATGGCTCAATTTACAGTAAAGATGACATGAAAGTGAAAGAAGCACCAACAGCAGGGTAGTTTTAAAAATACTGCTTTTTCATAAACAAAACATTTTCATGGGTTGCTCATACAACTGTCTGTTATATATTGATGAATTTAATTTTACTGATGCTTAAAAATCAACTACTGTCAGTGTAGTGATACAGTATAACCACATTTTATGATTTAAAGGTATTGCCAAAACATTTCAATCTCATTATCAAAAAATTGCTCTAGAAAGCACCGACTTGCCAAAGTCCATCATGATGCTGATGATATGACAGTAGGATGATATTTCCATTGCCATACAGTTAGTCACTGAGTGTTAGTTGTTCAGTGTGTTATGTTATAGTGTGAAGACATTTGAATTAAAATATAATAAGCACGTATTTTAGCACCACGAATGTTGTCATTTACAAGGTCAGTGTTTTATGCTAAGATTACATCTCTAAAGTTGTGTAAGAAAAATAAATCCACAAAAAATGAAACTTTTGTTTCCAGTAAAAAAATAGGTCCTTGTGTATCAGACTAAAAGCACCAGGGATTTTGACAGCGTATCTAGCAAAAGTTGCCAGACAAAAATAAATGCATCCTTTGTAGGGTCAACTAGTAAAGCTCAAGTATTAAAGAGGTGAAAAGACCTGGTGTGAAAGGTCTACCCAATACTGTTGCTGACCTTACAGATAGGAAGGGGTGTTTAGACAAGGCCAGTGGTGCATATGAACTTTGTATTTTCTACACAAAGTGACTGTAAGGCCCTGTGACCTTGGTGAAGGCATATGGAGATGTACTGACATGGGTATTTGTTGTACATGACAAGGACCTCTCCGTTAGTGCCTGGATAAAACGCTTGTAAGGAGGTTCCCCAGTGATTTCTGATAACTCTGAATGATCACGCTTTACCCCCTTCTTGCCACCTTTGCTAGGTGTCCCCTCACCACCATTCTTTTCTGCGTCTTCCTCCTTTTCTCGAGCCTTCTCTGCCATTTTGGTTTCCCACAGTGCCAAACCATGCTTGGCCTCATTCATATTTTTGTGCTGGTAGAAAACCAAGGAGATACGTGTTGGGTTATTGCGGTCTGGATTTTTAATAGGCGTTGTGGCATGGAGTTCCCTTTTTGCACACTCAATGAGGACTGAGCCATGACTTGGTGCCACTGCCACACCACCAATGTCAGGGTCCAAGAAGTTGTGCTCATTGTCTGACCACACCTCGGGCTTTTGTGGTGTCGTGGTTGTCTGTGGTGTTCCTGGTTCTTGCTTAATGCCAGAGCCTATGAGATTCCCATTATGCAGACCTAACCCTGATTGCATTTCATGGTTTAAACAGCCACTACTTAACTGAGAAGAAAGCATCTGTGGGCCAGCCATGCCCATCTCTGTCTTGATTTGCATATGGAAAGAGTCTGGGGAAAGGCTTGGGGGTAAGAGTTGACAGCTCCCAGAGAGGTATGGATTTGAATAACCTCCAAATTGACCACCTTTACTCACAGAAGCTGTATAGTCTAGACCTCCATGGGCTGAGGGTGCTCTTGAGAGGGGGTCTATAAACTGAGATTCTGAGGCTACATTAGAACCATAAGGGGTGTAAGGTCTGATGCTGTGAACTGGTCTCATGTTGCAAGCATTGTAACCACTGACCTGCAAACCTGGCTCACCATACCTTGGCAGATAATTGAACTCATAATGTCCATGTGCACTGTACTGCTGTTCTGAGTAAAGTGCTGGCCGTTGTTGTCGATACATGTCCAGGTGCTTTGGGTTTGAAGCATAGTATGGATGGTAATTGTCTAAGGGCATTCCTCCACTACATTGGTAACCTTGGTTTGATCCATTAATACATGAGTTTGGTACCTGGAACCGGGAGGTATAAGGGCTGCCTGGTGTCGATGGCCGAGGAGGATACATGCTGCCTTGCTTGGAAGTACTTGGAAAAGACCCAGGGTGGTTGGGGAACCTGGGGTAGACGGCTGCATTTGCTGAGCCAGGATAACAAGGAAGAATGTTCTGGTGCTGTTGTTGCTGAGGATGGGCCCCAAGGGGGTGTGTTGGCTGACCTGCCTGTAGGGTTGCTCCCACAACACCTGGAATAGGTCCTGGAAAACAACCCCCCCACAAAAAATAAAGGCCTAAGCAACAGTGGAAAAAATACACAAATCTCCAATCATGTAGGTATCACATCTGATTAAGTCATTGGCCTTGGCTTTTTCAGTGTCACTTTAATATGCTGGTAAAATGTCGCTACTGAGACGCAACATTTTTAAGATATAGTTTATAAAATGCATCAGAATAAATGTTACCTTACCTGCCATATGAGTGCTCTGAGTGGTATTCTCATAAGTGCTGGCTTTGGACTTGGCCAGGGCCTTCTCTGTCTTATCATTAGAGCTGTCCAGCATGGCATTCTTGTTGGCAGCTGCCTTTTTAGCTTCCAGCTTTTTTTGCCGGCAAGATTTGGCTGGCTCTGCAAGCATGCGCACCTGGCGGCGGAAGGCACTGAGGACTTGTATGGCACCTGACTTGATTTTCTCTTGCTGACCTTCCTCACTGCCAAATTCATCTGTATTTGAAGCCTTATAAAGTGGCAGGACATGGAGTTGCTCATCCTCTGGTATCTTTCCAATCTCTCGGTTATCCTCTCTTGTTAATGTACAAACCTGGAAAGGGTGAGTTAAATGCTTTTTGTGGGCAAATCATGGACATTAAATAACAAGTCTACTTTTTGTATTCACTTATCTCATAGCTCACTGTGCGGTTTCCACTTCTGTATATATTCCATCCTCAAACAAATACAGCAAACTTAGAAATGTACATTTTCTGGGTTCTGCTTACCACAGTGCTACCACCCTGCATGTTGTGGAGGTCTCTGTGAGCATGGGCACAGAAATCCAGACAAGCAGTGACCCCAGAAAAGGGACGGCCCTCTTTGACCCCCAGACGACAATCTGGTGCCCTGTTTTCATGTTCCACCTGTGTTCAGGTAAAACAACAGGAGGTAAAATATAGTTTAGTTTCTGAATGTCACTGAACTAGATGGGTGAGAAATCTTTACTAAACCACTTTATCATGTAGATAATTTCAAAAATAACATCCACATAGTAAATTTTAACCTACTGTTGGTAACGAATTTCTGCGTGGATGTTGCATCACTGATGTTATTAATGTATATGTGACTTAAAAACACAATTGGTTTATTGGAAAATCAATTGTGCCTATTGGAAATAGGACATTTTCATTTTATGTATTTACTTTGAACAAATTAGACATACATGCAGCTAGACGAACAGTCTGTACAATGTCCACATATACTCACCTGGGTTCCATAAGCTTCAGGTGCTAAAGTTTTATACAGGGGAGCCAATAAGGTTGCTAGATTTTGAAAGTTGTTTTCTATTTTCTCTTCCTGAAAAACAAAATGACCAGTCATGAGTTGCTTTAAATGCTATATCCTAATGTAACTATAGAGCACATTGTGTGTGTGTGTGTGTGTGTGTGTGTGTGTATGTCTTTCTTTTTACATTTATATGACATACCTCTTTTGCATCATCTACTAGTAGCTTGAATTTTCTTGGGATTTTGCTCCTGGCAAACTTGCAGCCATTGTAGTACATGCTCCAGGAGCAACCAAAAGAGAAGGATGCTCCACAGGTGTCAGGATTTAACCCCTGGCATGCACAGGTCCTCCTGAAGGAGAACAAAAAATTTAAGTGTGTCATTGTTGCCTAGATTAATGCAGTGGTAGCCAAAATTGATGACTGAGGAACAAACTGGGAATTGAAGATAAAATAAAATCCCAAAATTAAATAAGGTGACATGGATTTTGTATAATAAAAACAATTACTGTGATCATCTTAATTTCTGTGTTTAGTTATAAACTGCTGTAGCTCACAGCCAGATTTGAGTTCTGTAGTGTTATAACTTACTCCTCATTGAGAGCACAGCGTCTCTGGGTGAGGGCTCCATGCTTTGTTAAAGTTTCGCTCAGCTCGGCGTAGAGGCGGTCAGCCAGACTCGGCTGGATGCCCTCCCAGAAGAGGATTACCACAATGATGCAGGCTGTCTCACATGTGTGACGAGCACGTTCCCTTACCAACACCAGTAGCTTTTCTTCTACACTGGATCGACGAATCACCTGAAACATGACAGATATAGGTATTTTTTCATATGCAGATACAGTATTTGAGTCAGATATAAGGGCAGCTGATTTGCCTATTTCTCAAATGAATGGAAAAAATGGTTCTTACCCATTTGGCTATTGGACAGCCCTGTGTGCTTTTTCCTTCCTTGCCGGTGTATACTACTTTCTCGATCCTGATGGCACGACCAGTTAGACCAGACCTTCAAAGCAGCATAGAGGCAATTAAAATAGTACACAACAGTTATGTTTGCAGTAATTTTTTGAGAGGTCAAATTTGTGGTTAACCTGTTCTCCATCAACTCCCGTATACCGGCCACAGTAGGCGCTGATCCCAAGTGAGTGTAGTATGGGCCTTCATCCTTCTCACAGATTTGTTCTAAATATCATAAAGGACCAAAAATTCATATTTGCATACCAGCTGATCAGTCATGTTTGATTTGATTTGATTTATTCTTTCAAGCATGTAAAAACAGTTGATATGACAACACACATAATTTTACACATAATCCAATATCAATTTGCTTATACCTAGTACATGCTTGAATGGAGTAGGAAGAAGTCAGACTTATCCAGTCCTACCCCATGACATCATCTTACCATCATTGGTTTGCAAGCAATAAATGATTCACTTCTATTCTCTTCTACACCACACAAGTAATATACTAAAGATTTTTTATGTCCACACTTAAATTATTCCATAGTTTTACCCCACTTATAGAAATACAAAATCTTTTTTTGGTTGTACGTATAGCCTGAATTTTTTAATTTAACTGACCCCTTAAATTGTATCCCCCTTCCCTTTCATTAAATAGTTTTTGAATTCCACCAGGTAATAAATTGTTCCTGGCTTTATACATAAACACAGCAGTCTTATATCTCACTAAATCAAAAAAGTTTAACAATTTAGACTGTATGAAAGCTCCAATGGTGTGATCCCTATACCCCATCTTATGCACAATTCTTATCGCTCTTTTTTGTATATATACAATGGTTGAAGTGCGCTTGTGTATGTGTTGTTTCACAGCCAACATCATGAGACTCACCAACACAGTGGCAGGATGCAATGTCATATTGTGTTTTCATGGGGGTATCCAAGAGATTCTTTAAAGGGGTATCCAACAGCTTCATAGGAGAGTCCATAAAGCTTTGTAGGAGGTGCTCCTTCTTAGAGGTAGAATCAGGTGATTTTTTTAGAGCTACAGTGGCTGAGGCAGCTGCTGGTGATTCCACTTCATTCAAGTCAGTGTTGGTTGAAAGGATAGTTACAGGCCCACAAGATTCTACCTTGACTTTATTTGATGAATTGATGGTAATGGATTTTTTTTTAAACACAGGTGAAAGCTGGTACTGCCTCAGGCTTTGTTCCATAGAGGCCAAGATGCTTCCTTGTCTCTTGCTTTCGTCACACAGGGACAATTGATTTTCCTGCTTGACTTGCATTCCACCTATACCTGGCTCTTGCATCTGTATCCGCTGTTGCTGCTGCTGCTGCTGCTGCTGCTGTGGACCGGGCAGCTCAAATCTGGGTTCATTTTCCATTTTCACAGCTCTCTTGCTGTATGTGGGGTCACTAGTGCGCTTAGGAGAATGAAGAGGGCCTTGGCGCTCCTGCTTTTGTAACAGGTGCATACGAAGGGCTGCATGCTTCTGAAAGTCTCCATGGGGACCTACAGGTTCTTGAGGTAGTTGAGGTCCCCTTTGAAACTGCGTGCATGATGTCTTTAGCTGCTGTTCAGCTTTAGGATACATCTGTGTTGATACATGTTGGTTTAACACACTTTGTGGTAGATGAGGTTGTGACTGTGTAGAGGTCTGGGGAAAGTCTACATGGTTGGACTGGTGGCAGTGGTTTTTAGGCTGCTGTGGTTGAAATTGCTTGAGGTTATTGCTGCATGAGTTTGGTGGAAACTGCCTTTGATGTTGTAGTTGCATGTCTGTTGGGTTATTGTAACTACATGTTGCCTGGTTGCTGTGCTGGATATGTTGTTTGTTGGGTTGAAAATAATTGTTTCTCAGAGGCTGGTTAGGCTGAAGCTGCTGCTGATCTGGCTGAGGCTGACTGTGAGGTCTATAACTGGGAGATTTGAGCTGCTGCCCTTCAAACTGTGATGGGTGGGGCAGTGAAAGATGACAGTGCTGCTGTTGCTGTGTTGCTAAAAACCCAGGTGACAGTATATCCTGCATGTCAGGGTCTTCGCATAAGTGCTCGGACTGCATCTGGGTGTGGCAGTGACTGTCTGCCTGCTGATTTTGTGTAAAGTTATGCTGCTCAGGCATTTTCTGGGCTAGAGGCTGCTGCATTTGAGGTGCTTTAGAATTTGACTGTTGCCACTCAGGGGCAGTGTTGTGCTGGACTGGAGCACAGGGTGTTTGAGCTGGGAGACCTTCCTGCTGCTCCTCGAGGGTGCTAGATCCCTTGATGCCATTTGTGGACCCCCCAGTGTCTGGAATCTTTGCCGTGGGTTTTCCTCCAACATCTGGCCATGGGGGTTAGCTGTCTTCTGCTCAGACTGGGGCTTAGCAGGGAAGCCTCTCCATATGTCCTGCTCATGTGCCTGAGATGCTGGGCCACTTGCTGTTTCCTGCTGGGAATGTGAAGAGTTCAGCTCCATCCATTCTCTCTGGTGGGTAGTTGAACATGATAAGCTGCCGCTCTGTTGAGGTGTGTTCTCCAGCCCATTTTTTAACTCAGCATGAAGTGGCTGCTGGCGACTGGGCCTCATATTTCCTGTACTGTCAGCTTCACATGAGTTCCTAGTATTTGGTGTAAAGTTCTTGGGTTGAATCCCATACTGATGGCCCTTGTCAGTGCCATGATGCTGACCAGACCCGGGCTCCTCACTTTGTCCCAGTTTCTGTAGTCCAGAGTTGGGAAAGAGCCCATATCCACCTGCCTCTGCTGACTGTATAGGAGCATTACACTCCAAAAAAGAATTCTGGTTAAACTCCTGGTTGGCATTTGCATATATACCTTGAGGATTTTTGTCACCTGAATAACACTGTGGGCCATTTTGATGTTGGTGTAAACTATTGGCAGTATGTGTTGGTGACATTATGCCAGGCAGCTGACGTAGGGACAACTCCTGACCAGAGTGAAGTGGGGGCTGCTGCTGATGCTGTTGTTGCTGCTGGTGGTCTGCTCCAAAATTGTTGGAGTGTCCATTCACTACATAAGATGATTTGTAAATGTTACCTCCTTCATTATTACCAGATGCCCCAGGCTGTTCTTGCTGTGAGTCAGGCATCTGACCTGAATTGGGCAACCCTGAGGTTATAGAGCAATGTTTAGCACCTTCACTGGGCAGCTTATTTGCCAGTGAACCATTGACACCATCTAATTGTGACCCAGGTGTTTGTGGTGCAATTGATACTTGCTCAGGATAATACTGAGACAAAGTTTGCTCTAACAAATCACCTGAGGTACTTTCAATGGTTGAGGGTGGTGATATAGCACCATTTAGAAGTGAAACTTGTTTATTCCTTGGTAGACAGAAAATATCTCCATTAGGAAAATTGCTGTTCTGCTTGTCTAACTTAATTTCAAACCCTGCTGCTTTTGTCAGCTCAGAAATGTTGTCCACCAAAGGGGATCCTATGTTGCCATTTCCTTTAATCTCAGAATCTACTTTTAGCTTCTTGGGTTGGTGGACAACTAAGGACTGTTCAGTGAGTCCATGCTTCAACTCTCCATTGATCAATTTTCTATTCATCGTGTAGGACCCTTGATCAAAAAGCCTTTGCCCTGAAGCAGAGTTGTTGCAGTTCTCTCTGTGCCTCTTCATGGAGCTGGCATCTGCACTGGGCTTGAAATGGTTCCAGTTTGTATCCCCAGTGATCTCCTGAGAGTCTCCCTCTGAAGAAGGACCTCCATTCTGTAGTTTGTGAGAGATGTTGCGAGATGTGCCAAATTGTGCCAATATCAAACTTTCTTCCGTCTCATGTCTGGCCTCTTCTGTTTCCATCTGGCCTGCTCAGAGTCCATCCACAGGGCTGCCCTTTGTCTGTCCTGCAAAACAGAAAGTGGCAGATAAATCTTTTGTCTTTAAACAGAGTTATGTTTTCAGTTTTATGCTATGTAATACAAATTGCTGTGTTAAGGGAAAATTATGTTTTGTTCACATGCAGATCCCCACTCAGTGAACGTGGAAAAATCGACACCGTAAAATGTTCTGTACAGGTTACATTTAAATATAATTTATTATGCACAAAGAAATACAATTATTAAGCTACTGTAGAACATTTATAACAGGCACAAGCTAAATGGGCCAACAGTAGGACATACGGAATTTAACTGATTTGTTTGGAGGACTGGATTATAAGGTGACTATATGGTCAACTAAAATTTTTACTGATTTGAAATAATGTTCTTATTAAGGTTTGTGAATATCAGTAGCCAGTTAAGTGGTGGTTAGTCTATGAAATTGTTTAAGGTTAGCTAATTCTTTTTCAGGAAGCCCCATCTTTTTAGTCCTTGAACACCAACTTCACTGATTTCATGTGTATCACCTGATCCTGTCACAATTAGATTCACCCTGACGTCATCCTCTAAATGGGCAGCCAGTAGAAAGTGTAGAAGGAGATGAGTATACAGACTAGAGTAAAATACAGTCTGTTTTGTCTGACAATAGACTATGTGTCACCATTTTGAATTTAACATGCACAGAATAACAAAAGGTGTCCTCAGTGGTCACATTCTCAGTGCTGAGTATGAGGAGTCCATGCCAGTATGTGTGCTTTCTTTTGAAAGCTATTATCTCAAAATGAAAGCTGTGACTTTGTGTCATGTAGTAAATCTAAAAAGTACCACAATAGATGAAACAAAGTAGTAGTAACAAGGTAATATTCATAGTGTATGGGGAAAAAAAGATTTCTGCAGAAGGTTAGGCAGCAAGGTGATCCTATGGTTTCATTTTGCTTTCTCTGCCAAAAATAATTAGATTCAAGTAGAACATTGATTTCTCTCTGCTGCCCCCTGTTTTTAATGCATATCACATTCACAGCATCTGCAAAACAATTGCAGTGCACAGACACAAAGAGCTGCAGTCTAATCCATCATAATTAAGAGCCACGCTCCTGCAGGCGCTGAAGGAATGGCAGCTGATGAGCACCAAGAAGGACCCATAGTGTTAAGTGTTAAAATAAACTAGGTTGACAGAAGAGAGAGACAGATTCAAGGTTGGCAGCAGATGAAGGGATTTATGCAGTCCTTTCATGTTGTATACAGTATTTCTCAAACCAGTTGTTTAAATGAGTGCCTACAGTTCCTCTTCGATGAGCATTCTGTTTACATCAAAGCATAGTTATGACTGTGTTGCATGCATCTCAATCTGTTTACTTTAATGTTCCTGGTTTTGACATATCTCGCTATTTGACATGACTATTCAAAGTTCAAAAAATGCTTGTTAATAACCTTTGCTAGGTGGCAGGCGGGGCTAATTTACAGACTGTATTTTGACAACATCGGGTAGAGAATCTGGAGTAACAACAGATCGTAAGTAGCAGACTGTCATGGCGGAGAGTTGTATAGCCAAAAGACACATCTTGTCTGATTTTCACTTGATTTCTCAGTATAAAAATCATAGTTAATGAAGTTACCATGTATCTTATTGTTACAGCATGTGCACAATAACAAGGGTTTTATAATAAAAATGATTTTGTTGATGACACACATGCCTCTAAATTTGTGCGACAGCTTTTGAGCTTTTAAAGATGGTTTTATTTTAGTATTTAAATCTGTGGTCAATCACTGCAGTCTACCAAGTCAAATGACTAAGACAAGATTAAATGCTGAAGTTGATGAATTAAACTATCAACTACAAGCTGGTTGGGCAACAAGTTGCAGAACTAATGTCCCTTTTGTTGCTTTCAGACACAGGCAAATGTAAAGAGCCACACGAGGCACCAGCACTGTAATCACAAGTGACACTGAGCCTCTTTATGATTATGTCAAGTTAATAGATTGAAATGTGTTATTCTGACAGATGAGTATACAAAATCCATATGGGAGTTGTGAAACAAGCATGACTCCATTTGATGAGTGGCAAATGATCTTTGTATCCAGAAGGCATATTCATTCATACAACATGACATTTGGATGTCCTCATCTGTGGCCGATCTGCTAATTTTACAATGTATTGTTTGGATCAGCATCAGTTTCCATGTGGCTTGTGAAAAAGAAATAAAGGGAGTGAAAATACATGGGGCGATATGGTCAGTCATACACATGCACCATATAGTATATCAGTAGTACTGTATATATGGCACACATTTAACAAATTAAGAGATTAAAACTTTTTTTATTTGTTTGTTTCAGCAACCTATTTGTTTGTTTCCTGTTTGTTGGAAGTCAACTCTCCACTCAGTGTGGGAACATGACTTCAGTTCAACTGGTTTGAGAAGAAGGGGCAAATGCTAAGCCTCCTATCTTTTTTGGACTCCTTCACATATAAACCATGTGATCTCTGAAAGAATAACAATGAGGTAAGTGGCTGAATACCACTTCCCAAACCCATGTGACTACTCCTTTGTTTTGTCTGGCCCTGAGTGTAGTCTGTAAATCAGTAACCAAGTCAAGAGGTGAACAGGGGCGCTAAGCTGCTCTCAGTGCAGCTCCATTCCTATGGGACACTCCAGGCTTTACAAAGAACAGAGCAGAGCCAAGCAGCCTGTCACAGTTGGATACACCCACACTGACAAAAAACAATCTTTGTAATCTCAGAACAAAGCCAGAGATCGCAGCTGAGTGTGTGCACATCTATATGCATACAAACACTGCCACACACTAATTGCACAATACTGTAAGTCCAACTTTGACTGTGCTCGCTTTCAGAGATTTGGAGTATTGACTGAATGTTCATCAGTATATATTAGGTGCACAGGGAGATCTATTTTTTCCTCTGGAAGTAGAGCACTAAACTAAACCAGAGGCCACATGTGTTGCAGTGGTTTTAGTGTGGGTGCCTGCTGGTAGTTATAATGTTTTAATCTATTTTGGTTTTATTTCTAGTAGCCCACGTCCACCAGGGAAATGAGGACTCTGTTTCAGTTTATGATGTGACTCAACTTGGCTGGCTTGAATTGGACTCCTAGCAAAGCTTCCATTCCCCCCCAGAAATCAGTTTCTTTGTCTTTATACATGTATGTTGTTTGGTTTCCCTCCCTCTCCAACAACCTCACATCCAGTCCTCTGCCATGTAATTACACCTCAGGTTCAATCACCTAGCCTGTGCAGTGGTGAACCTGGGAGCTATGCGCTAACAGTCATTGTCCTCAGTTGTTGCCTCTGTAGCAATGTATTTGCTTTCATGTGGCTTTAATGCTTTGAACCCTACGGGCAAGGATGGACTCTTGGACAGCGTGATCAGTTGGAAAACAACAGTTTTCACAAGTCATTTAAAGGGAGAGTTTAATGCACATGACAGAAGAGCCTAACAATTTTGTTTTTAATATTGCTTTAGTGTGCAACTTGTTTCTGTTTATCCATTTAATTGCTTAAAACTCATCTTTTTTATCCATACTAGAATATGAAAAATGAGCTACAAACCACAAGTATTATTAACATTTATCCCTATTTCCTCCAGCAGCATAATGCTTTGTCTTCACAGCATTATTGTTACAAAGTTTAATGCAAAGCTTGGTTGTTTTGTTATTCCCTGAGAGGGCTAGTGAAATATGAGAGCTGTCATAGTAGATGGGGTCTATTTGGCGTGACTTGGCAGCCATATGTGACATTCAGCACTAATGACAGCTGCTGGGAGGTTCAGGTCTGAGACCCAGGTAGCTAGGGTAAAGAGCGAGACAAGTGGAGATGTGGAGCAGCCCTGGAATATGCCAAGCCACACTGGTGCTGTTATGTTGAATAGGCCCAAGAATAAGCCATAATCTCAAGTGTACATTTCCCTTTCTTTGCTGAAATGGGCCTATTTGCACTTTCCTGTTTAAAAGATAAGCACATGGAACATGCATCTAGCCCAGAGACTATAAATTTTCAGCCTGCTTTGTAAGGGTAAAACCCACATGCCGTACGAACTGAATCATAACAGAGTCTATTCATTACTAATGTTCTTATGATATTTAACATCATCTGACTGAATATTATAGCTAAAGTTGCTACCAAATTTCTGCATCTAATGTAACATTAACCCATCTGTGTTTGTCATTAACTGTTTATTTTCAACTTTTATTAATTAATTTTAATTAATTTCACTATTCTAAAAACACAACATATATTATTGGTAATGTACTGATAGTGCAAAGGGAACCAAAGCATTGCATTTGTTTCATATGACACACTTTG
The DNA here is from genome assembly GCF_001952655.1 of Monopterus albus. NCBI lineage: Eukaryota > Metazoa > Chordata > Actinopteri > Synbranchiformes > Synbranchidae > Monopterus > Monopterus albus. The sequence continues at coordinate 153,015 of NW_018127934.1, forward strand.
ATTTAAATACACATGAAAGTGTCAAAAATAATGAAAGAATTTCTTAACACAGAGTCATTTCTAGCAATGCAATTTCTCTAGGATTTTGCTATTTTTAATGGTTCAGTGCTTTACAGAAGTTCTTAAGATGTGATTATGGATTAAAATTAAACACACCAAAAAGTGATGCACAAGTTAAACAGTGTAAATTTGTGATTTGTGTTTTTTAACCAGTAACCTCTGGTCTGATGTAACTCAACACTACAGCAGCAATGTTTAAATGTTTGAGTCTCACTGAAGCCACTGTGAAATACAGTAAGATCCCTTACTTTAAATTTCAGAGATGAGCTAAGCCCTCTCATTTTACCCAACCAAACAAAACGGTAAATCATGATATGGAAAAGTAACAGAGGTAGAACTAAGTTATTGCCCTGGTAATGGCTATATATGCTGGCAGTTTGCATGTGACAGAGCTCCAGTTGAAACTTCATCCTTAGCAACCCCTACCAGTGTAATTAGGTCAGATGACTTGCCTTCTACAGTGTTTCAAATCCCTTCTATCTATGTAGAGCTGGACTCGCTGCTCTGCAAACATGGTGACCTGTGGCAACATTTTCACAACTCTGCATTCCAAATGGCTATGAAAACAACAAGGGCTCAAAACAGCACAGGGTCTTGCTGCTGTTGTCACTGTGATCTTGGCACTAAATCATACATGTCGCACCTTCAAACTATGTGTGATAGATCCAGTTTTATGCTGTACCATTGAATAGCCTGAAACAGCTCTGTCAGTAAAGACAAGAGGCCTTTTTATGCACACAGATGATTTAAGGCACTGTTCCTTTAGACTTCTGTGTAGACATTTTGGCTTGTGTTCATGGCATATGGTTGGCATATGAACTGAGGGAGGGCAGTCCACTGGAGAGAGCGTTGGGTAAAAGTTAAGGGGGTGGGCTGGAAAGTCTAGAAGGTCATAACTCACCAAGTCATAAAGCCCATGGTTAAGTACAGCCCTAGTAGCATGTGTTGTTACTGACCGTCAAATGTTCATCAGGGACAATTGGACAGATGCTAATTCATGTTCTGAATCTCACTGAGTGTCTCAGTCAGGCATCTCACACATTCATTTATTTATGTCACATGTGTACAGTGTACCCCACATGGCTGCTCATGCCTTGTGTCCGTCTTTGTTTCTGAACACATGACAGCCACCATCCTGGCTAAGAAACAGAAGCCCGCTGTGTCTGCAGTCATTTGTGTAATCCTCCAAATTTACACGCTAGGCAGATCATGATACCATTTTCTTTTGAGTGCTTGGATCTTGTTGCAATTTGAAGAACATGAAGAACCTCAGCAACCTGTGGTGTCCACACTCTGATAGTACGCCAGCCTGCACAGAGAGGTATTAAATATGAAAGTTCTAAAATAAGCCTATTTAAAATTAGACCACACATATTGATTAGAGCTTTGTGCCATTTTAGACAAGCCATACCACTCTCTAGTCTTCAGGGTAAATATGAAGCTACAGACAGCAGCTGGTCTGCCTAACATAAAGACTGGAAACAGCTAGTCTGGCTCTGTCCAAAGGTTACAATCTGTACACCACTCATGAGATTCTGATCTGTACCAAAAAATAAATTAAAAAAGTGTAAAAATTACAAGTTGTGATTTTACCGGACTTATTTGCCAAACTTTTTCTTGACCAGACAGAAAACTTCCCACAGTAGCTTCATATTCATCTTACAGATATGACAGCAATTTTGACCTTCTCATCTAACTTCCAGGAAGAAGTGAATAATTTACCCAAAATATTGAACTTTTTGTAAAAACACTTGTTTGCTTTCTTGCCATGAGTTATACAAGAACACGATCAATCAGGAACACAGCATTCGTCCAAGAACAGAACAGGCTCACAAGCACAACTTGTCCTTTTATGTTAATCAGTAAACATTAGGTATCATTGGTGGTTTGCTACCTTTGAACAGAACCAGACTAGTTGTTTACATGCTATCCACCTGCTTACTGTAGCTTCATATTTATCCTATAGCTACAGGCATGATATCGATCTCCCCATAACCCTTGGCACCTGAGCAAACTGGCATATTTATCAGCCACAAGTTTCTCTTCTGTGGAATAGGCCTGCTTTAGATTGCAAGGTTATCTGAAATATTAACTTTTGGCATTGGTTTAGACCACAGTCTTAGGTACAGCAGTGCAGTTTCCTGTTGATGCTCACTGTGACTTGATCACTACATTGTGACATAATGATGGTTGCATCACATGACAGTCTGGAGTAACTGATCTGGTCTTTCGTCCCCCTTCTTCTTTTCCTCATCTAGATATCTTGCCTGGCTTTCGAGGCTTTTTCAGAAGTGTTGGAGGATTTGTAACTAATGAATGTATGTAAATATACATATGAATGTCATGCAGTATCTTGATTTTCTTCTTTGAATCTAATGACAAGATTAATAGATTACAACAGAATCAAAGAGGACATGCAATTTTGTTTGTAATTCATTCGCTATATAGCTTCCTCCCCCTCAGTAGAAGGAGGGATCTTTATAGTCTACATTGTTCTCTATGTCTAATGAAAGACAGATGTGGCCAACATACGGAGATTCCCACAGCACTCTTTGTGCTCTCGCTGCTCTTTGTCTCATTGCCTTCTCGAGCAAGTTAATTTGAACAATTTAGCGTTATTTTATTAAATATTTTCTCAGCTTTTACATTAATAACAAGCCATATCCAAGTGCTTATAGCCATAATTATGATTGGTGTTTATTTAAAAATGTTGTACAGGGTTCAGTGGGCTTTGTCTCTGTGAAGCTTTGTAAGCAGTGGGCAAGACACATACAAATCTTTACTTATAAAGAGCCACAAGTTTCTCTTCTGAGGAATAGGCCTTGGTGACTTGTGGGAACCTAATCAGGACCCAAGGACATGACTGGTTTTGGCAAATGGGCGAGGTTAAACTGGCTGGACTGCTGACAGTTACTCAGACAAGTCCATAGTGTGGATCATCGGATGAGTTGGTACTGCAGATGGCTGCCTCGGTTCTGTACCGGAAACAGATTCCTTGTGTGTAACATACTTGGCCAATAAAGGTGATTATCCTCAAGAGACATCAGACAAATCATATACTGTAGGATCTTTGTCTTGAGGCAGTTCAATGAGATAGGGAAGTTCAAAATACTGTTACACAATTAATACAATAGTATAGAATTTGTATAATTGAGTTTGAAGATATAATTTGTTTTTGTGATTTAAGGTTTGTGGTCTTGTTTGTCTGAGGAATCAGTGAGTATTAAGGAGGTTTAACCATCATACTAATGGCAAAGATGAGAGATAACAAAATGTACGTTCTTGTGGATGACATTGCGGTGAGTAATTCAACAGCTAAACCTCTGCCTCTGTTCATTTCTGATACAACTTGTTGAGCGGGTATTCTGGGAAACTGCAAACACTCAGGCCCAACAACAATATGTTTGAATGTGCTACTTTTACACATTGTCTGCTTAAATCAGCCTGATCTGTTCAGCATTTTAGCATATTTCTGAAAAGTATGCTTTAAAATTTAATGAAGACAAGAGACTAATATATTTTAGTTTTAATTCCAATAAAGTAATATAATAACTCTACTGATACTGAAACTACTCAAATGACTGCTGTCAGGACACACTGTTATAGATCATATCTATTAACCATCAGCCCTGGCTATTAATCATTCCAGCAATACTGCCTTTTGCTCAGAGATGTTAATATTCACACCAGTGTAGAATGTTTCTATGAAGAGGTCAATCCTGTTAGTAGACAGTAGTCGAACATTAGCCCAGACCCGACTTCATAAACTTCTTGGATTTTTACAGTTTAATCAGCACAACCTGAAAAACAAGCCTACACAGTCAGGAACCACCTTGTGCAAAGCTCGCACACAGAGTCTAAACCTCTTTCTCTGCCTTCAAGCCACATCACATGGAGACTCTAATTAAGTTATATGCTTCCTTCTGAGCGTACAAGCCTGGTAACAGGCCCACAACTCTTCACTATTCCTTCCAGGCTGCCTGTTTTTTTGTTTTTGTTTTTTCTGCAGCAGTCATGATATTAGGCTAACGTAATGAATTGTGTGTGAAGCAAAGTAAATTTCTTTCAGAGTGCATGGTAGCCATGGCAACCATCTTAGAAGCACTCCATACCCCATCTGGTCTAAACATTACCCCAGCATGGCTGAGTGCAGAATGGGCTGCTTTGCCATGGTGTGCACATGTGCTTTATGCATTCCAGCCAGTAAATCAATAGTGCCACAGATTCCGAAGCCTATATTTGCACTTTTGCAGATCAATGCCTTTAAAATTGCATTTCAGAGATGTGTTGGACAGTGAAACCTTTAATAGTAAACTTCTAGCCAACGTTTTATTGAATTAATATTACTAATGTGCTCCTTGTCTTGAGCTACTGCATTCATTTTCAAAGCACTGTAGTGTTTCTCAGTTGAAATAGAACAGGCGTAAGGGAAGAAGGCTTGTTATTTATTTTTGTCTCCCTCTTCACATTATTTTTCCCATTCACTATAATGTAGCATGTGCTGGAAAACTTGTACACAAAGCCAAATGATGTGCAAATGCTGTTTCCCATGTTTCCTCAGTTTACCCTCTAGTCTGCAGGTCTTGGCATGTGATTAGCTCACAGGCACGTTTATTTAGAAAATACTTCCTTTCTATTTGCATGGTCCAAATTCAAACCAGCTTCCAGTTAAACAGGAAGCAGAGGTGAGCAGTAAACAGAGCAAATGGAAACATTAATGTAGGAGGGCAGTTAAAACAGGGCATACAACATGGCAGTGAAGGAATTCTAAATGGACTCTAGATTTCAAAGTAGATGTCAGCTTCAAGGAAGGCTGGCCTATAGATGGTGGGCTATTGTTAAGTTTGGTCATCTAGCTTCAGTTTGTCTTCTGATCATCAAACTCATATAATAGCAGTGACCAGAATAACTTTAAGATAAATATGCTATGTGCTCGTTTGTCATCTTCCTTCTCTCATTGGTGTCTAAGGTGCCCAGCCTACGTAAGCTGTTGTTGCTAAGCTCTTATCTTTCTGAGTATAGGGACACGTGGCTTTCGATGAGTAGAAATAATCAATCCTGCTTAGTGAGGGATATTTTCTGTAATTCATAGCTTTAGTGTAAAGATGTATAAACCCTTCTCTGCATTTCTCACACCTCAGCAACTGGCAAATGTCACTGTGCTTAACATTATGCTTCTGTGCTCTGTGTTCTGTGTTATCCAATGCAGTAATCTATCCATTCAGACTCAGAGCTAAAATCAGACTTTGAAACTTTACCAATATATTTACATATATAGCTGTGAAACCAGTCTGATTATCACTGAGCAGTCCAGCTCAGAAAGACACCAGCTGCTGGACTTGTACCATGCATTCCACATAGGAAACCTAATATTGAGCCTAAGCAACTCAGACCTTTCAGAAGTAGTTACTGATGTCAGTCAGAGCCTTTGGTTGGATTTTACTGTACTTGTAAATGACATTCAGGACCAGCTGTTGGTCTTTGTGCTCCTTGTCTAGACAGCAGGAGGCCATGGGCCCTAACCTTTTCGATGGCAGCTTCTAGCAGCTTATACAGTATCTGACAGCCATTTTAGAGGCAGGCAAACAGCCACCAGAAGCAGTTGTTTTGACTTCAGTGGACCCATCTAAGATTGTGCTATCATGACGGGGCTTTGCATATGATGGGGCATTAGTTATGGAAATGACTTTTCAGATATTGACTGAGATGTTTTTTTTTAGTAGAAGATGTATTTTGATGAGCTATATTGTCCTGAAAACAAACCATTTTTTCACCTTTCAGGATTAAACCTCTTGAAAAACATTGTCACAGATTTCATTGACATGGAACTGACCTCTGTACAGTTTGACATTAAGGGTCAGACCCTAGCATGAGGTTGGGTCACTTCAAGATTTGTAAAACATCTTTGACAGCCTGTGTCTAAGTTTGTTCACCACATACTGTTACACCTTTGAAAATGCCACATTTTGCATGGTAAAGAGGCATCTTCCATTCCCCAGTGTTTCAAGAACTCCAGCTTTGGTTCCGTGTCACCTTTATATTCGCAAAAGATCATGATCACTTTTAGAATCCATACAGGTTCACTAGATTCTGGTGAAACCAGGTTGTCAACATAAAAAAGGTCATATAAAGCAGTGCATCACAAACGAGCCACTGTAGAGTAAAATGTGCCTTAGCAAAATTCTGTGCACATTTAGGTGTTTGTATGAACTACATGCATTGAGTTGAAACCATGAAACCTTGCAAATATATATTATTGTTATATAAATATATAGTATTGTTTTTCTGCCCCAAACCTGGAGCTGTAAAGGGAGATCAAAAAATCACTTGGCTTGACAGAAACGTTTGCAGACAGTTTAATCTGGGACTGTTAAGGCCTTCACCTGTGCAGGAGTTATGAGCTGTCGGAGGGCCATCAACATAATAAAAGGCCTGCTCTCAGGCTCGCTTTGTTTCCGAGCACTGTTGTGGCACTGTTTTAATTTCTTTTTATAATCCTAAATTATAGTAGCGGAAATGGCGAACATGGCATTGAAGAAAATTGACCAAGTGTAGGAGGAGCGGCCCGGCAAGAGGCGGGAAGAGACACTATTCACTTTGGGGTGGTTACGTAACATCTCACTTGCCTGCCTCTCTCTGCGGAATGCCAGGATAGTGTTTGTAAACAGAGCGGCCATGTGCAAGTGCTCACGTGGAGGAAGCTTTTGAGTCGCTGTCCTCTCTGTCTCACCCCAGAGGTAAACCCTGACATCGATACATGCTCACAGGGCCAGCAACACTCCAACAGAGCTTTATCACTCCCGTCCCATAATTACGCCTCAGTCTGGCTATCAACGCACAGCCTTGTGGAAAAAACAAGGCCAAGAGTCATATCTGGCACTCACATTGTATCTGCAGTAGCAGCTACTGATGACTTCTGTGTCTCAGACATTATTAAACAACTCAAGAATTATTGCTGTTACATATTTCCAGTGATTTCCAATACACCACTCCCAGGTCATAGTTATATGGATGTCTCTCCAACCTGCTGCTATGGGACAGAAATCTTGTCGTGCTTTGCAATGGATCTGGTTTGGAACTGATTAGTAACTGATATTTTTGTGATTTGGCTTCAGTTAGAAGACATTCAATGCACAAGTACATAATGCTCTTCAGTCCACAATGTTTTAAAGTCAGTGATCAGTATATACAGCACTAATAACTATCTAGTAATATCAAAAACCCCATAGGGATCACTGAGTCTAACACTTTGCACATTTTCAGTGTTTAGTTTGCAGCTTTGCATTATTAATGGTAAATTCTATGTAAATGTGGGTAATTGAATGTATTGTTTTGTAACTGAATTGAATAAATGTGATAAAAGTGTATAACTGAATCACTGCAGTACAGAACTCAGATTTCATTACAGAAACACCTGATTGTGGTTTGCTCCCTCTCCTTTGTTTTCCATCTCTTAAAAAAACCCTCCAGACTAGAGGGAAATCAATATTGCAGAAATCAATACAACACTCAGCATCTCGCCATTTTGTCTCAGGAAAGTAGTTGAGCTATAAGCAACCAGCGAGCAGGTAGTGAAATCTAAAATGTCTAACATGCCAGAGGGCCTGTTTCTCTGTGTCATTTGGGCATCAGCCCCTGCATGGAAATATGATGCCTGGGGCAGACTGATTGGGGTCAGAGGTGAGGGCTTGGCTACGGGCTTGGGAATTGTAAGTGGGAGGCATTGTTGTAGAACGCTATGGCAACTAGAGATCCTTCCCAAAGGTGATATTGTCTTTACTTTAGGAGTGACATAAAGCGAACTTAGGGCCATGACGAATGAGCAATCCAGCCATGCAGCTTTATCTGTAGGTGTGGATAGATGAGAGAAGCTATGTTCATGTGATTGATCTAACTGGCCCTTCCCCCACTCAGGTCCCTATAGACTCATTAATGTTCGGTTGCCTTTTGAACTGCTGGCGTCACAGCAGCCATGCAGAGATTCATAAAATCACCTCAGTAAGATGATGTTTTTATTTCTTGATGTTATAATATGGAGTTATTATGCGGGTTCAGGTTGGCGTTTGTAAATCCTACATACAGTGAAACTGAACACATATGGAAACACAAATTTAATTAAAAGCCATTAATATTGTGCTTCCATTTGCCTGCAGTGAACTGGATTAGATGTAATACAAATAACTTATACACTACACAATATAATGAATTAGCTTGTTGTTGGCTAGTTTGAGCTGTTCAAGAAACAGTGTTGCAGATTTTTACTTCAAGGTTAAATAAATAAAAACAAAACTGGTATAACCTGCTTTGGCCTTTCCCATGAGACAGTATCTACAATGTCCTAACATCATGACTGGGGCACACCCATACATGTACATATACACAGAAAAAAACTTGGATTGCCAGCTCTCGTGCATTTACACCAAATATTATGAATAGTATGAAGAAAGTGCTTAAGTGCTCGTGCTGACACTACACAGTCAGTGACCATACCTGACATGTCAAAACAGTCATAGCATTGCATCAAAGCGTCAAACCACTGGTTCTCGGAGTTTCCTGACAGTTCACAAGCTCTAAAAATGGGCTTCTCTTCCACAACAAGGAAGATACTTTTTTTTAAAATAGTATTTGCAGTGTAGGAGCTACATGCTCTGTTGCAACCACAGAAACAACTGACAAACAACTGACTTTACTTTGACTTCATTGCTCTATTAACTGTTTTCTTGTTTTATCCGTGCATTTCATTGTGTGCTACTACTTTCATGGTTTTCCCCTTGTAGCTTTAAGTTTCAGAAAACATAGATGAAGATAAAACTAAAAAGTTCTGCGTATAGGCAATTCCAGTGTTAGTTTAAAGTCAGTCACTGTTCCCCGCCTTGTAGGCATGCCTTGACTTTGTGTTTTACCTAAGGCTATGCTGTGGCTCCATTACAACTGCAGTTAGTAGAATACACAAACCAAGGGGTGAGCTGTTATAATCTAATGGACTATTCAGATGTTAATCTTAGTGACACTTAGTGACTCAAATAAAAACTAATAACAGATTAGTTATTTGCTAATTGAGCAGAGCTTTAACAAATCTGAGTTTACGTTTTTATTGTGTATTTAAACACTGCATGGTAACACAAAACCCTAAACTGTCTAGGTATGTAGGGGACTATCTCACTGCTGTCACTCTATTATTGTAATATATTTCTTCATCATTGCAAGTATTAGTTCACCATGATGTTTTTCTAAACCAATTCCTTTAAAAATGATAACAAATCACACACAGCCACACATTCCTCTTTGCACTATCAATAATCTATTTGACAATAAGCCTTTTTCTACAACAACACACCAGCCTAATTGTTGTGACCCTTCAAGCTGCTGTTGGTTTAAATGTAGTCAATTTATAATCTATATCAGTAATCTGTTGTTTAACCTTTAGTTAAAAACAAAAAAAGGAAAACCTGCTTCAGAATTACCATCCTTGTTCCCTCAGTTAATGGTTTGGTAGGATTAAGTTTCAGTTCCCTCAGTGCATTCTGACCTTGTCGGCTTCCATTACACTCTGCCACCACAATTTTCTTCTCTTTTGCTTCTTGGGATTTTCCTTTGTGCCTGCTTGTCATTCACCGCTGAAAGCAGTGAAAGGTGATTTACAGAGATACACAAAGCCAAAAGCTGTTCTAGCTCCACTACTGTGCAGACACTATGGAATTACTGCTGGACATGTCCAGGTTGGACTTTTAATCTTTGTCTCCCTCCTGAACAGTACCCACTGTCTGCCTTTAAACATAGTTAATGAAAAATATTATCTTTCTGTAATGGCCATTAATTAGACATAAATATTTAAAATGTTTCTCCTCTTAAAACAAATGCAGTCATACAAAACACATGTATTACACACTGAAACATGTGTATATAATAAAATTTAATTTAAATATCATTTAAAAAAGAGAGCATTACACATGCATTTACTTTATGTTTAAAGAAAAACTCCTGACCAAGCAGTCTACATGAACCATTTTCTGTGAAGCATTCAAAATCAGCAAGAATGGTGAGTGGACGCAACACTTAGGAAAACACAGGAGGTGTCTTTCACTTTCAGCTGGCAAAACAAAAAAGAAAACCGTCAGCCATGTTGGAGTAGCTTTATCTTATATCCCCTCATTATTATGTTGGCTCTTGCTTTTATGGTGTGGGACATTTGCTACATCCCACCTGATACAAAACCCACCAAAAATACACACAAGGTCGAAGGGGGAACAGGGTAAGTGGTCCCTTATCCCACTGAACAAAGTCTCACCTCCTTTTTACGTCCCTCCACTTTGTAGAAATTCCAACAAACCGTCTGGGTCTCCTCTTTAACCAATCCTAAAGGGCAGCCATCTTGCCTCCTTCTGTTCTTCTATGAAACAGACTATCCTCCACATCAATATTCATGGAAACCAGTCTGACGTCGGCTCTCATCATCAGGAGAAACCCGGGTGTCGCTGTTCGCCGGCCTCAGAATCACACATATGTGATTCTGGTGTAAGGCAGCAGAGTGGCCAAAATATTGTTGGTCAGTGGAAAGTGCCTTATTTTGCTGGTAAACTCAAATAACCACAAAAATCACTTTCCTACTGAGCCCTCCCCACACAAAGAGACAGGTTTTCTTTGCCCTTTCTGCTCCCTCCTCTTTTTTCTCCTTCCCTCAGCCGCACACAAAAGTGAACACTATGGCTATGGCTCTCCTGAAGCACTGGAGTGGATTAAATGAACAGAACAGGACTCCACCCCCAGTGCACTTTATGTTAAATATTGCACTGGTCTCAACTGTCTTGAGTGTGGCAGAAGAGAAAATGCCTCCACCCCCTTTCTGTTCTCAGACAGGAAGCCAAGTGACTCAGGGGTTTTCCCTCCCTTTTCGCTTTTATCTTGACTTACTTCTGTCATTTTCTTTCTTTTTCTGTCATAGGTGACAGAAGTTTCCCTCTGGTGTAATAGCACTCATATCTGAGTGCATTAGCGCAACAGTCAGGTGTGGGCAGGTTGGAGTCTAACCGGTTGAGCAATGCAGTCATTTCCAACGGCTGTGTCTTATTTTGGCACGCTTCAGCTGGTTGGCTGGCTCATTTTTAGAGTGGGGTGTAAGATAACTCTCCAGCCTGCATACAGGCAGCATACTTTGCTTCATATGTCTGCCAAGACGGACTTCCTGTTGACACTGGCCACGTGGGCTTAAAAGTGATAGAGCAGTGTGACAGAGAAAAGGACAGAAGGTGCTTTAAAGACAAATTCAGCCATGAAAGGTTGTTAGAATAAGATAAGGAAAAGTGCATTTTTAAGAGGCAAGTGCTAAAATGTAAGCTGTAATTTCTCTTGTGGTGTCTGTTAGGTTCTTATGCAGAGCTGTGGGTCTGAGGTTCAGTTTACAAAGTGCACAAGAATGTGTTTGTTTTTTGAACTTTAAGGTCATAAACCTAATCTCACAAACTGTTGCAATAATTCCATTTATAATACTGGGGGAAATATGTTTAAGTGTTATTTATTAGCAGCAATATGTTGAAAAAACTGCTACATAGTAACATGTGGTTACAACTTTAACCAGCATGTATAACAGTCAGTGGCATCTTCATTCACTTCACTATTAAATTCCTTCTTTCCTTTTCTAACAGGTGGGTCTTGTCTGAAAATAATCTGCCTTTAGCTGCAGCAGGGGCTTAAAGCAAGAGCCCAGATCCTTCCTGGCAGCCTGTGCCTATAGCGGCTGTGATATTTGTTGACTCAATAGTTTCAGGCTCAGAGCAGAAAAGGAGATTTGTTTTCATACAGAATGGGGGAGGGCAAGAGCCAAAAAGAGGAAGGAGGAGTTGCTCTAACTGCAACACATATCTTGCAAAACAGACCGTTTTACTTCAGGTCTGTCATTTTTCTTTGTATGGCTCATTTGTTGCATATGGATGTTAAACTACTTGAGTGTAAATGTCTTTAAACCTTATACACTAGGAACCAAGTCAAATTGTGTCATTCTTGCTGCTTGTGGTAGTTCACAAACCTACACGGAAATGTCCAAAATATCAGGAACATGTATTTAATGTGGAGGTGAATCCTCATTGAGCCCTGTTTAAATTTATAATGAAGGTAAAAGTCACTGTTATCTTCATTTCACATGCTGCATTATAGTATTTAGCCTTTATTAAGCTTCCCACTGTTTCTTTGGCAAAGAATTGTATTCAGTATTATTTATTACAATTTGTACAGTGTTTGTACAGCAACTGATAAGAGAAGATGGCCTCTAACCTTTTTTTCTGGATAATTTGATTCTAATTTGATTCATGTCTGAGCAAAGCAGGAAAACTACAGCTGCACCAGTGAGGTGTCCCGATGCGCTGCTTCCTTCCCTTTCTCTGCTGCTCAGGCTGCAAACAAGAAAAACAAGAATGTCACAGTTTGTAAGTAGCATTTAAACTGATGCTTTCCAAACTGTTGTCCATATTAGTTGTCTCTGTGTTCGGTCAGTTGCACAGAGGCTGAAAATGCAGGTAACTTCCGATGTACTCTGGATTTATTTGTTACTCTTTAAATTTGTAGCTGTCATTGCATTTATCAGTTCTTGTCTTGAATGCAGCTTAAAATGGCTGCAGTCACTATCGCCACGTGAATTGTCAGCCGCCAGGCAGGAGAGCTCCTTGCCGGGCTGCTTCCCATGAAAGCTACTGTAACTTGTAAATCAGAGATTATCTCGTCATTCCACTCACCTTGTCACATTTCAAAGGAACGGCGGCGTGTGTCGTCACCTCATCTGTAAACACAGAGCTGTGGCCTCATTCTGACCCAGGGCCATCAGGATTTAGGCACACTTGTCACTTGGCTGATCTCACACCTAAAGATTAAAGCACTAGTGAGGAATTTTAACTGTTTTATTCTTGCTGGCCATGTGCTCTTGTTGATTTATGCCAAACAAAGCAAAGACAGGATCCTGCTGGCTCCTGAGGTCAAAGATCTAGGCCTCTGGTCTTAAAATGTGTGTTGTATGAGTGTGTGCTTATACTTGCTACACAGTGAGGACCAAATTATTATTATTATTAGCTATAGAGTGAGGACATTTTTGGAAAATGGGGACGTTTTGGCCAGTCCTCACTTTCTGATACAGCTTTTTGGGGGTTAAGACTTGGTTTTAGGGTTCAAGTTAGGATTATGTTTAGGTTAGGGTTAGGCATTGTCTTCTGATGGTTAAGGTTAGGGTTAGGGGAATGCATTATGTCAGCGAGGGTCATGTGAACAGGGTGTTCTGGAGTTTTCTTGTAAAACAGGCTGGAAAGCATGAATTATTAGTGTTATGAAACTGGGTGGTTACACTTCAGAGTGAAATGAGTCATTCTTTTTAATGTAACTGGCACAAGCCAGAAGTTCTACTAAATTACTCTTTAATGTTGAATTCCTACATTTCCCAGCAGCTTATAAGTGCACACACTGATATACAGAGGAGAGAGATCCACATGTTTTTACCAGTTTAATAAAAAGCTACTAAATAAATGGGTGACACATTGCATCTTGCAAAGGTTGCCATTGTTGTTGGAGTTGAGGTCTTTTTCTTGCACAACCTGACGTGCTCCAGGAGATGTAAAGTTCCTGTTTTAATGTCAAACCTCAAGAAACCACCACATGATATGCACCTAACTGCCTTTGTCTTTGCCCACAGTCTGAATGAAACAGCTGACGTGCCAGTTGGTTTAACCTCCTTGTACTCACTGTGTTTTCATTTGCTCCTCACTTTGGCAAAGGATGCCTCCATCCTCTCATCCCCGTCGCCTCGTTTAACTTTCTCCCGCAGTGACTGTGATGCACTGCCTGTGATCATCAATTGGATATTAACCTGTAGGCTCTGGTCTATTCGGATCCACTGGGGTCTTGAACATACTGACACACAGACCCAAAATCTGAGACAGTGAAACGTGACCCATCCCGGCCCAACCAGAATGAGCACAGTTTCAACCCGACACAAATCGGGTCCTTGGTCAGGTCTCAGGTCCTCATACCCAAGTGGACCTGTGAAGACCTCTAATCTAAAGTCTATCATTTCCATAACAGCAGCTCTTTTTTCACACAGTGACCTAAACATTTGTAATGTGGATGCAAACTTCACTGTATGTCAACATAGTTTTAAAACGTACCCACATCACTGAGGACCTGACTTCACTTTACTGCCCACAAAAGATTTGCTTTTATATTTGTTGTGACTCCTTTGTCTGTAAATAAGGTGGAGTTTAGTTAATGATTCATTGATTTACAGCTTTCTTTATTGGTCTGAAAGTGGGAGAAATGGGTGGTGGGACACAGCTATTAGGGCTCATTATGAAGCTGAGAAAAGCAACACTTCTCACAAGCACCACATCTCACCTGGGCCAATCTAATCACAACCTCTTTATGTAGGGCAGTAACTCCGTATCCTCTGCCTGTGCCCAATCCACATGTGACTGACCACAGGATCCCCCCTAACAAGATGTCGCCCACTGCTGCCCCTCCTCCTGCAGTTATCCTAAGCAGCAAGAGAGAGTCGTTAGTGTGGTTCTCACATAGTCTGATTGTTTAAGCCACAGCCAGGGGTCTAGGGCAGGGGGATGGAGATGCAGGTTTACAGACAAAGAGTGAGAGTAGCTGGAAGATTTGACATTAGTGAGCTGCTGAAGCCACGAAATTTGAACATTTTTTTGCACTTTTAGACTATTTCACATCTGTAATTGCAGGACTTTTGTCCCGCTTCACAGTCTTTCTGCTGTGTGTGCCATCTAACTTCTCCTTGGGCACACCAGGGTTGGACAAGGCCAATCATGGTCTGCTGCTGTTCCCATGGCGACCAGCTGCTTCTGAGAAGTGGTTCCCGCATACAGGCTGTGGGTGCTTCCATCTTCCCCTCACAGATCGCCCTCAGCTGAAGCCTCCATAGGTACAACCCTCTATTAAGAGCAGAAAACCCCTTTTTACAGGTTTCTCACCCTCCTATCTGACCCTTGATCCCAGACGAGAATCACTGCGAAGCCCCCACTTGGTTAGGTCGCTGCTGTGAGCCAGTTTTTTTTTTATTTATTTTGGTGCAGATTGAAGCATGTAAGTCTTTTTAAACCAAAATTTGAAAAACAGCAAAATAACAGTCTCCAGGTGTCCAAAAGGGTTCACTTTGTAAAGTACGATGTCTTTTCATATACATATATATATATATATATATGTTACACTTATTAGCAATTTATTATGGGCTGGTCTTGCAAATCAACAACAGACCTTTTCTCTATCAACCATAAATAAGCATCAGATTTGGGAATACTTTTACCCACTTTCATATAAGAATCACAGTTCAGTGTCTATCTGACAGATGGCATGCTCTTACTGCACTGAAGCCCCGCTGTTTGTTAAGCACATGCTCTGCTGTTTGACATGGAGCAAACGATGACCCCTGCTGGTGAAGCATGATGACCTGCATTGCAGCTGATTGTGTATTTCAGTTTGAGCAGGCTCGCAGATTTTTGGATAGTCTTTGTGTTTCAGTCTTTGTGCTTCAGCACCTTCAATTTGAAATGATATAATGGGTACTAAGTTAAAGTTCTCAGCAGTTTTACATCAACAAAGAAAGAACTGTGTGGGAGATATAGCTTTTTAAACGCATAGTGCATCAAGTTTAAGGATTTAAAAGTAATTGTACAGAGAGACCTGAGACCAAACAAATAGGACTGTAGGAGTGTGTTGCAGAGATTCTATCTATTCTCTTAGAAGGAACCAAAATGCACTGCAGTCATGCCACGTGTAGACAGTTGGCACTTGACATTTGTGATTGTTAATGTCACATCTCACCACAGCAGCCTTGAATGGTCCCCGTACTGTCTGAACAACGTCCTGATTCACCATCCTCCTACAGGTGGCCACTGGTTGTGCCCCCACCTACCTTCCAGCTGTCCCTGCACCAAACACAATGTTGTATCAGATACACATCACTGTCCCCTTACACTCCTGCCTGAGTTTGTGTTTGGATTAAGTATTAATTAAGAGTTTCTTATTTCTGTATGTTGACGGTGTGAGGAGATGTGTTCTACAGTTCAGCAGTACAACATAAAACATTTCAGTTTTACTCATCGGTGGTGGAAGCAGTATTCAGACTCATGTTACTTATAAATACAACTGTCTCATTAAAATACAAATCAAAAAATGCATTCACAAACTTTGTCAGGTAAAGTACATTATGGCATTACCAACAAAATATGCTTTTTTAAATCAGCAAATAAAATAGTAATTATTCAAGCCCAATGGCATTGTTTTATTATTATAATATACACTCGCTGGCCATTTTATTACCTTTATTACACTTCTGAATGTAGTGTAGTCCACTACAACACCATCTTTAAATATGACCTCAATAATAAACATATGATTGAATTTATACATTTATAACAATGTCACCAAAAACGGAAACATTTTGAGCTTCATAAACACAGATGTTAAGGCAGAAGTGTTGCGCTGAATCGCGTTCAGTTGTACAGGTGTACCTAATAAAGTGGTTTGTGAATCTATGTATATCATACATATATAAAATCTTGTTCTGAAAAGTAGTATCACTTGTATTTATCGCTGCCAGATAAATTTAGTGGGCTGAAATATATAATTTTTCCTCTGAAATGTAGCAATGTGGAGGCAGGTTAACGCAAAATACATAGGTTTAAAGTATTTTACCTTTACCATTCCAGATGTTGAAAAAATAACAAATACAGCTGCTCCTACATAGGACATGAAGTGTATTTGAATGATTTGATATGAAAATGATGTGCTATGGCCTTTACATTCAGCATAAGTTAACACTTCACCCCGACCCCCAAAAATTTCAGGTGAAATTTTGAATCGTCATGTCGGATAACGCTTTCCACTACCACAATAAACACATCAAATGATGGAGTATCTTTTTGAAGAATGGTGCTCATCCATACAGTAAAGTTCAGCAGCTTGCAAAGTCTATGCCAAAGAGAATTTAAGATGTTTTGTTGACTTACATTTTAATTCAAGAATTTCAATTGATTTTTCTTTTCAATGTGTCACCCATGTGTAAGCAGTATTAAAACAGTATACTATACTGTTAAATGTAACGGTAAGCCATAGTTTGTTCTGCTCACACAGGAGTGCTGTTGTTTTTAAAATGAGTGAACAGTGAACTTATACAGCTAGCTTAGGGACTACAGGGTTTGTATAGATACAGTGGTTAACAGTAGGCTAGCTCCAGGCTGTTGCTCAACTTGTTGGTCAGGCTGGAATGATGAACAACCAGCCTGTTGAGCTGCCTGCACCTTACGGTTCACCAACAGCCACGCAGCTGTCTAGCAGCTGCTGCCTGCCCCATGCTTATCTATGCATTGGCACCTGAGACGGTCCGGCTAGATCGCACAGACATGAAATCATCCCTTCACTTGCTTCGCGCTTGGCTCAGCATGACAAGCACCCGGCGCAACAGCCGCCCCCGGCCATGTTGTCTATCAACAGACAAACCTCTCTTCCTCTGAACTGCTGA
>NW_018127934.1:170714-241530 GCF_001952655.1 Monopterus albus
AGAAAGGCAAAGCTATGATTTTACCACCGAAACAGAACTGTATGTGATGATGGTGAAGATTGGGCTGTGATTAAAGCATCCGGAGGAGAATCCATAAGGACAAGGACAGACAGTGTGGCATTAAGATAATTAAGGTGATGTTTTGCAGCAGCAAAGATGTGCTAGTGACATAGTAGCGTAACAGCTGTGCTGTGACACATAAGCCCCCCTTCACAGCCCGGCACTGATTGTGGCAAGTCCTTGGCTGTGACCTTGCTCTCTCTCTGCCCACGCTGCTGTGAGCAGGAGATGGCTGACGATCAATTTCAGTTGCGCGTGTGCTGTGGAGGAAGGCAGCATATGGTTAGACATGATTTACGCACCAACACAAGCGCTCTCCTGATCTGCTCCCCACTTCATACTCGACTCACAAACATATAAACAAGCGCTTACATAAATTATCATGTTTTGTGCTGCTGCAGATATTTCTGGTGAATCTGTAATGTTGGCTGTAGGTCTGTGGTTTAGAAAAGAAAGGATGAATAGTGGAAAGGATGTAAATCCGCAGCCCAGAATATAGGATGAACTTTTCAAAAAAGAAAAAGGCAGTTAGTTAAAGGGTTAGTATTTTTTTCAGGTTTATTAGAACTGAACTTGGATTCATCATCTCACCCTCAAGCCCTTTTCACCCCTATGTCTCCAACCCCTATTCGTCCTTCCAAATGTCATTTCAGTAAAACAATTTGCATACATAGGTGGCAATAAAAAAGCCATTCAAATATCTCTTTTTCTAAATACTGCATAGGACTTATAAATCCAAATGTTTGGACAAATCTGCAGGATGCAATAAGCAGGGAGGATGTTTGAATCAGTGTGATAGCCTTTGACCTTCAGTCACAATCCTGCTGCTTATGGCAGAGGTTCAAGATGACTCACAGATTATCGAGTGTCGAATGTTTGCAGAGCCATGATGCTTTGTAGTTTTCTGATGTGGCTGTGATAAATTGCAGACCGGACAAGCGGGACCTCCTTAACAGAGAGGTCAAGCAAACAAGGGATTTGAGCTGGGACCACAATCTGCTGAATTCTGGGCAAGGTTGTGACACAGGAGAGAACGGGTAAAAATGGAGTAATAAAGAACTAGAACACACGCTTTTGTTTTGATTAACCAAATATTGGTGAGATGTAACAAACTAGTGATGTAACAAATACAGTGTAAAAATCCTCAGATTGGTATCCAGAGGAAGATTAAGATTAAGTCAAACATCTTCTGCCATCTTCTACCAACCCTAAGTTTAAGGCATGCACATCAGTTCCTAACCCCCATGGATACCTAAAACACCAAAATACAGTTACAATAGTAAAGAATTTGTCAGATCAGAGTCTAGTTAGCTACATATAAAATTACCCTGCAAACAAATAATTTTGTCATCCGTTTTAACATTTTCCACATATCTTCCTAATATGTACCTTAGGCTTTTTATAATAATCCAACCAAAAAAACTTTCAAGTGAAGCACATCTTTCTAACATGTTTCACCTTTGAATGATCATATAATCATCATATAATAAAGGACAGTCTTCAAGCTCATCTAACATCATATAACAAACAAAGCCTTTTGTCCTCAGGGAGACATTAAAACTGCCTGTTTCTATAGCTAATGGCAATGTACCTGGACACAAAGGTTCAATTCTTCACATAAGGCTTTAAACTGTAATTGTGTTTCTAATATTTAAGTTAAGTCTCAGTGTGTGTAATAAGAGGAATCCATAGTAAATGATGTTTTTTTTAACCTGCATTCACTTGATCCTTCATAAATTAATCTAACATTTTTGAATATATCAATTTGTCACAGCCACTATAACTCACATTCACATTGGAACTGATTGTCTATGTTTTTTTCCTATTTGTTTGAACTATAAATGCATTTCTATGCAAATGTAATTTTTCCTCATCACATACATTTTATTGATAATCTTAATTCTTTGGCATCTGTTTTATAATTTAACTGTTGAGGTATAATAGGAGTTGAATAAATTGAAGATGTGTGTCACTTCTGCCTGTGGCTGATACACTTTGCCTACATACATTAAATCTCCACTAGAGGGCAATGTTTCCAACGCAGTCAATCTGATGTTACAGGTTTCATCAGGGCAACAAACCCACACAAAAGAGAAATGACAAAGAGTCAGTTATTACACTCTGTGCTGATTAGAAAAGCGAAGCACCACTAAATCGGATCATTATCTTGATATGAAGCCTTTTTTTCAGTTCTCATTCAGCGACGAGGTGTGGGACATGTAATATTATTTTTGCCATTTGCTCTTTACACCTTATTATTGAGCAATTTCCAGATAGTGCTTTTTGTGTCCACCTTGCAGTGTGCATATTAAATCTAGTAACGTTTGCTGTGGGTGATTTATTAAGCACCTCAGGGGACAAATAAAATATCATTTTTGTCAAGTTTTTATTTGTCTGTTATTAGCAGTTATCATGGCACAAGGAAATAAGAAGATCAAGTCAGTAGTGTAAAGCATAAGGAAAATATTTAGAATCAGATATAAAGAAATAATTGGCAGTGGTGCATGATGCCATTAATCAAAACATTTTCTTTATTTTTTTTTTGTTTTGAACAAAGAGGAAGCTGATTTCCTCTGCTTCCAGGATATTTTCCTTCTTCTTGCTCTCTGTGTGTCCCCTTTATTCTCCCTCCTGCCATCCCTCCCCCTCTCCCCCCTCCTGTGGGATCATGGGAATTGTGCAAGTAGCGTGGTGTTCTACGCTCTGCCCGCGGTGCTCCAGGAGGAGGCGTGCAATAATGACCTGCTCCTCAGCTCGCTCGCCATCATCGCCCTCACAATTAATTCCCGCCTTGCGTTCCTCTGTGGTGGGGTGGAGGGAGGGGGGTGTGGGCTCCCTCATTAGGGCTCCTTGTAATGTGTCTGGCAGCAGTTCTCATCCTGCCACTTCTGCCTTTCCACTGCTGCTACCATGTTTGTTTTATGGATGCCTCTCTCCATGCCTTTCTGCCTCTGAGAATGACTGACACTGAGTGTGAAAGTGTGCGCGGCCTGTGTTTTTATCCATCAGGGTTCTACAGTAGGAAATACATGCATATACCCCCTTCAGTTTTTCAGCATATTATATCAGGTCCATCCAGCTGGTATAGGAGCATTTTCACAACAAACACAGTTCATGGAAATATGCATTGCACTGTCACATTATAAAGCCTTCACAGACAGGTGATGGCATTTGGAGCAGTTGGTGACGTCAAACTGAACTTTTAAAGTAAGTTGGGCAGAGGCTGACCTCAGTTTCAACTCTGAGCTTGACCACAAATGTTCTACACTTTCATTTCCTCACAGTCTGCTTCACAGAGTTGGGCATATTTTCCAGAATGTAAGTATGAACGAGCACTAACACCAGGCATTAAAGAGCCTTATTTATGGCATCATATGTGTACGTGCTTAATCATGATTTGACAAATTATCTAATATCAGTTGTTGAATTCCTGAGATTACTCTTTGCATTTTTGCCTTTTGTATGTATGCATTGTTTACTTGTTGTAGTTCTTTTAGGGTTGCATGTGTAAAATGTCTGTTAATCAAGTTATCACAACATGTACAAAATTATTAAGTTAAAAAGCATTGTAGACGATAGCTGTCTATGCACCTTGTTGTGACAGTTTACGGGACTGTTGTGACTCAGGATGACTCTGGGTAGCTCTTAGAGTATCTAGATATCAGGTCTATGAGAGGAGCAGACGCTAAAAAGACTGCACATTGAATTGAGCTCTTGATTTGTGTTTGCTGAAGACAGTCATGAGATGTGAGGCTGTGAAAGCAAATTTAACAATCTGCTTATGCCAGGTAGCGACTAGCTAACAGCTGTCCGCAGATATTAGGCTGATGTCTTGTACACACAAGAAGAATTTCAGGTTCTGCCCTGTCTGTGCTCAAAGTGGTAATTACAATTGATGTCTGTACTTAGCTGAAGCATCTGCTGTTGACAGTCCATGCACAGCTGTATGGGATAGAATTTATTTTTTGAATAATGATCGTGCCCTTGTAAGTGGTGCAGATTCGTTTGCTGTTCCTAACTGTTACACAGATGTAGACCTAAAATACATTTAATAGGAAAGATAAATTTTTGGTCCATAGTTTTCTAACCTGAAAATATGTTTAACCTGCAGTATAACATGCACTCTAGGCACTTTAAGGAACCGTGTTGCATATCAGACTTTTAAATTCCCAGGATAAATTGTGAGAAAAACTTTACACAACCTTGGTATTTATCTGATAAGACTACATCATGAAGAATCTAATGCATCAATTCCAAACTTTACATACAAATCAATTATGAATTGAATCACGAGGTCATTGATCGATGTCCAACTCTAATGTACAATTTTTTTGGCCCTGAAAAAAAGCCCATAATAATAAAGAAAACAAAAAACTGTCAAGTGGTTATAATCATCCACACATTATATATATACCACTTATCCTGTAGAGGGTTGTGGGGGTGGGAGGGCTGGAGCCAATCCCAGCCCACACTGGGCAGGGTACATTCCGGACAGGTCTATCACAGGGCTTGGCTACAATCAATATTTTTATTAATATTAATGACAATGTATGAAAGGCAATAATATGATATGAAAACAATGTGAACAGGGTAACTGTGATAAACCTGCAGAGAATGATCACTCAAATCTGCAGCTTTTTGGAGCTTTATAGCAAGTTACAGCTCATGTTTATCTGTTTTGATTCACTCTCATTGCTCTCATAGCAGAAGCCTTTGCTGCAGCAGGCAGCTGTTTTTATATTTATATTGTTTTATTGCAATGTACAGCACTTTGGTCCACTTTGGTTGTTTTTAGTGCTTTATAAATAAAGTTGGTATGGTATGGTAAGAAAACTTTAAACACTGTACGCTAACCTCCCCAAAACCTAACAGCAGACAGAAACATTTAGTAGTTACTGCTAAATCTGGTCAAACATGTAGCAGTTAAGGAGGCACTTCTCATGTCAACCTTCTAGAGCTGTTCCCCTCAGTAACCCATGGGAACAACCCAGGTTAATGTCTATTAATGAAGATCTTGTCTCCTGACCAGATTGTCTGAAAACGAGCGCCGTTATCCCAACTCCCCCCACCACCTCCTTTTTTTACGCGTGGTTGGTCAGTAGCTGTCTAAAGAAACAAAATTTTGTATTTCAGTGGCCATGTGTCCTTAACTTGTATGGAAGGGAATTTCCAACAAATGTTCACACAAAATTCTCAGCTTTGCACGTTCATATAAGGTGATTTCTTTCACCTTGCTTAAGATTATTTTAGTTGTTTTAATGCATTTTTGTGCTTTTGTTCAAAAGTCATCGCTGTTAGTTAAATTAATATTTTCTTTTATATCACAAGCAAAAAAAAAAAAAAAAACTAAACACTGCAGAACTCCACAAATTTCCACCCTGAATAGCTGCATTAAAGTGTAAAATAAATAAATAAAAAATCCACAGATTCGTTTGGGCCTGATGATCAGATACAGCATCATTAACCAGAGGGACACCTACAGAAACAGACTGTACTATCATAACAGGTGTAAATTGGGTCTTTAGATCTATTAATCCAGATCTGAAAGAAAGTATGTAATAACAACCACCATATTTCAACAGTTTCATTACCAGCTGCTGTTCCATACAAATAAACTGGCTGCTGCAGATGTCATTAGCAGGGCAACAGAGATATCATGGTGCATTGTCCAGATCTGACAAGTCTGAGTGCAAGCACAGTGTGGTGCGAACTGCTCAAAACGAAGTCGCATCTGGAATATGACTTATGGACTTTGAAGCGTTTCCAAGATGTTTGTGTTTGCCAAACTTGTTTGCTCACCCACACTGACAGATGAGCGCAGCAACTGTGTTTGCACATATTGGCACAAAAACAAAAGTGTTTCCTGGTTCAAGAAGAGAAGCACTTAGGGATGAAGTACTTGTTGGTGTTTGATAGTGGTTCTTGTTGGCAGTTTGTTGTATAAAAGAAAAATGAATTACTCTGAAATACTGTGGTATATTTCAGTTACTTTAAATTAACAGCTGTGAAATAGATCATTATTTCTGTAAAATCAATTCTTTCATGAATAATGAAACATTTTTAAAATGATTTCATTTAGCTTTTATTTTACCGTACTTTATTTTACAGCCTTTTTTTTTTTTCCAGGGGAGCCCTGGCAAGAAAATGGCACTAAATCCTAAATCCAGTGCCCACAGGACAGGAAGGCCTGAGAAACCTTCAAGGAAGGCAGGTCATTTTTGTCAAGTTCAAGTGACACTAATTTTATGGAGTGTAGTAGCCACTCACCTCTGTTTTTGACATTCGTTTCCAACACAACACAGGCTCTGGCTACATGACACACCCCAGTTTATCGTCTCTGGTCAGTTTAATAGCATCTGCCACTGAAGAAGGATCATTATTGTCTAAGTGTTTACATTCATGGAGCAGCGCAGGCCCGGGACAGGTTAGAGCAAATATTGATAGTGGGCCATACGGTAGCTTTTAATTACAACTGATAACCTTTGTCACCTGCAACCTCACTGCTCTTATATCCTGTCCATAAAGTAACAAATCAAGGAAGTGTGTACATCAACTAACTTTCTCTCTGGACAGAAAAAAGGCAGTTATTTGAATGACGGAAGTGGCATCATGGAATCATGGGGTCTCTGCCAAAACAACACAGTGTTGTGCAAGGAAAAGGAAGCTGAGGTCTGTTTTTTTTTCTGAAATGCAATATGACATCATTAAGCCGGTGCATTTGCCAGCCGTGTACAAGCACCACCATTCTTGGTGGATTACTTTGTAACATGGACGCTCTATTTCCCTATTTACTCTCATAGCTAATAAGGCAAGATGTGAAGCAGCTTATTTCTGAAAAGTAATATTTACTCAGGTACAGTTTTTATACTTCTTTTCTGCTACGTTTCAAAGGGAATTGTTGTACTTTTCACTCCATTATATTTTTAATAACTATACTGACTAGTTGCAGATGACATTTTTATGCAAAATATATCCATTATCTATACTGCTTATTCCTGAACAGGGTTGTGGGGAGAGGAGCCAATCCCAGCTGACACTGGGCCAAAGGCCAGGTACACCCTGACTCTGGGCAGGTCACAGTCTATCACAGGGCTGACATGTAGACAAACAACCACACACACTCACACTCACTCCTACGGGCAATTCAGAGTCGCCAGTCAACCTAAGCTGCTTGTCTTTGGACTGTGGGAGGAAGCCTGAATACCCAGAGAGAACCCACACAGGCACAGGGAGAACATGCAAACTCTGTGCAGAAAGAGCCCCACTCGGCCCGGGCTCAAACCCAAAACCTTCTTGGTATTAAGTGACAGCATTAACCACTGTACCACTGTGCCGCCTTGCAATATATGGTGTAGTTATGTATGATGATTTTTTTTCTTTTTACAGATCAAACTACCCAAGTGTATATTGAGTTAATGAAAGTATTTTAACCTTGACAGGGAAATGCTACTGGCATATGTACCATTATTGGTAATGATTCAATAAAATAAACTCAAGTAAAAATTTCAGTGCAAGACCTTTACTTTTCATATTGCTCCTTCTGTTTAGTGAACTGAATACTTCTCCCACTATTGCTGTGACTGATCACATCCAAATAAATTCATAATTGACTTAATCTACATTCCATGGAAACTTCTGTTTGTGCTTTTTCAGACAGCTGGAGATCCAGGACTTAAAAGGAAACACTCCAAAAAAGGCCAAACACACGGAATGATGAATTCATCTGGAGAGGGAATGTACAGCTTACTTTTGCTGAGTGCACAATGCGCTAAAAGAAAACAATCACAGCCAGAAATAATAATACCAGTAATCTCCAGTGTCATTCCTTTTATCTGAAGATGGTTTTAAAAGCACACACATCTATGGGATCTGACTGGTAGCCTTCTTTAACGTAGCCGGTAACACTTTATAATAAGTACACCTTATTCATCCTTAGTTAACCATGAATAAGTACTTAATTAATGATGAGAAAAGCATTAATTAAGCATGACTCATACTTAATAACACATTCACTAACGATTTACTCCCGGTGACTAAGGTCATGCATAAGGTCGTTATTCGCTGTTCATTCATACTTAATAAAACATGAATAGATGATTTATTAATACTGCAATGCATGAATATGTCAGGGAGTTGTTAATTGTTAGTTACTGTTTTTTGTGATCCCTTCTAAAGTGAAGACTGTTTATGGTTTATTAAGCATTAATTAATATGTAAGAAAACCCAAAAGTGCCTCAAGCTCTTTTGAGCTGTGGAAATGCAGATCTGAAACAGTCAAAATCAAGACATGACACAAGGATACAGAACATATTTTTTGTATTCAATTTCAGTTGTACTGAAAACTTAACAATACAATTACAATATAAAAAAATACATAAAATCAAACATGGCTCATTACAGTCAAGAACAGTTATTAAAGTGCCAAATAATGAAAAAGATCCTTGTCATACTTCAACAAATAAATATGAATAAACGGCGAATAACAACCTTATGCATGACCTTAGTCACCAGGAGTAAATCGTTAGTGAATGTGTTATTAAGTATGAGTCATGCTTAATTAATGCTTTTCTCATCATTAATTAAGTACTTATTCATGGTTAACTAAGGATGAATAAGGTGTAGTTATTATAAAGTGTTACCACGTAGCCTATATGCAGATAGTTTCTATCCACATGTTACTTGAGTTTTGGAGGTGAATATTGTGTAGGTGCTGTCATTTGTCCCACACTGTGTGCCAGGAGTCTTCTTCCTTTCAGCAAAGCTACTAACTGGATAATTAAGGGGGCTCTGCACATCCCAATTAGCAGGCAGTGGCAAAGGGAGGAGGCATCACTCGACTGTATCCGAGAAAAGCAGCGTAAAGCCGTGTGATACACAGAAAACCACACCAAAGGCCTAATGTGTGTGAGGTGAGGACACCTTACATTAGAGTCTGCAGGAGGAAATGAGGCAGGTTTCTAAATAAATATTGCAGAGGTTGCTGTTGCACTGTGGTGCGTCACTGCCAAATCCATAACCTCATACAGTTTATTTTTCCAAGTGATCTCCCTCTCCCTCTCCTCGCTCCCTTCTGCCTGTGTCTTCCTGTTCACACTTTAAAGGCCTCAGAGGAAAGCAGTTTTCCATATCAGTCTGTGTGAGACCATCAGAAAGACCTCTGGGACACTCCTCCCTTTTCCTGGTTAGATCTTTATTCTCATAATTTCACTGAGAACCAAATTTATGCATTCCTCGAGTGCTTGGGACATCCAAACAAGAGGGAAGTACACAGCATGCCTGAGGTGCAGATGTAAGGAAATGTCCACAACTTCCATCTTGTACAAGGTGTACAAAGTTTCCAGAGAAAATCAAACGGAATGCATCCAAGTTTTGTGCCTTTCCCCTAACAAATGTGAGCACAGCGCTCAGATCCGATTGAGACAGATGAATCAATGGATTCACACCATCTCCCGCCAAACACCCATGTCTTATGACTTCACTCTTTCATGATTCTATTGCCATCGACTAAATGCAGGCAACATTTAAATCTGGGCTCATGGTTATTAATTAGCCCTCCAAGTTCAGTTGAAAGCTCAGGGAAACGGGAGGAGCAGACACACAGGGAGCAATGCCGGAGCACGCAGACAGGAACAAAGGCCTGCCAGGAGGGTTCGTGCCTCCCACCGCTAGACCCGCATACTGCCGTGGCTCTGCAGACGGAGGTTAGGACCACCTAGGCAGATTTCCCCTGGGGGCTATTATCACTGGAAAGATAAAATGATTTTCAGACAGAGGAGCTTCCACATGTACAGATGTACAAGGTGTGGACGACTGTAACGCTTCAGCGATGGTAAATGTAGCCTTCAATTGGTTTTCATGTCTAAGAACAAAAGTTTAGATTTACCATTGTTTTGGGAAAGGTCAAGACAAATTTATTCAAAAACTCCTCTTTACAAAACCTATTTGTCAAATGTGCTTTTTGTCGTTTCAAAAGGAGTGCACAATAGAGGTTTGTTTGAATGTAAACCAGTACAGTTAAACGTCATTCTACAGCATACGCAGAAAGTTTAAAACTAATATTGCTGTAAACATCCAGTGTAAATGGATCCATAATAACCCATCTGCAAAGAAATGGAACAAGAAGCTTTCTCTGCACTTTCTCTCCTTT
Organism: Monopterus albus; assembly: GCF_001952655.1. Taxonomy (NCBI): domain Eukaryota; kingdom Metazoa; phylum Chordata; class Actinopteri; order Synbranchiformes; family Synbranchidae; genus Monopterus; species Monopterus albus. Next base: position 180,922 of record NW_018127934.1, read on the forward strand.
CATGTCTGTTGCCGACCGTTGTGACAGTTTAAGAACAAAACCAAAGTCTTTACAGGCCACAAACATAAAGAGGAAAAGATCTGGGTTTGTTGACCAGTGCCTCATCATCACTTTAACTTCATCAAAGCAACCAGATTAAAAACTGTTACACAGCACATGTAGTGGTCAAAGTGTAACTTTTAACGATGAGCAAAAGATGAAGGAAGAGATGAAGGCTTTGCACCTGACATGGACGTAACCACAGCTTATAGGTGACTGTGGGGTGTGTCGACACACTGTTGATGCAAAATTTTACTCCAAACCCAAACCAGCCCATCCTTATCTACTTAAACATCCACTCCTGCTGACGTGCCTGCCAGTTTCTGATAACACGTCCATGTTTCATTGCTGTTTTGGGGCTTCAGTAACGACTATCTATCTGTTGCACCCCCCAAGTCCAAGCTGTTGGTAAAGAGTGATGATTTGACAGCTGCTGAAAGAAGAAGAAGAGGACAGTGAGGTTTCTTGTAGAGGTGACATCAATTAAAGCATCAAAAACATCACCCAGGTTGTTTCTTGTACCTACTGTAAGTTTAGGATCCTGTGAGCAAGGTTATTCGTTCATTTTTATTAATGTATGGTTTGTTATTTCATAGAGCTAGGGCTTTAATTTACTTTTAACATGTATTTCAAATGCGCCACCCCTCTCTGAGTCTGTGCCCCAACCTGGCCGCCCTGTGCAACATCTTCCAGATCTGCCCCTGATTCACTCACACATAACTGTAAAACATTTAACACAGAAGCCTCTCAAGAAATTCATCAAAATGCAGACTTTAGCAGCCTATAGAACTGTGTCACATACTGTAGCTCACCTGGAAGAGCTGTGCACTATGAAGAATGTGTCATTGTAGCTGACAGTTTGTTTACTCACACCTAAGCCTGTCTGAAGCAATGCAGGGATTGTTTATTCCTCTGTCACATGGGGTTTTTTAAATACTGTGTCACAGAACTGAACAGATTAATCAATTAATTCATTAGTCAACTATCATCAATTTTATTCGTTGTTCAAAATAAACACTCACTTCAATTCTGATGCCTCCTACACATTCCTAAAAAGTTGGGACAGTAAAAAAGCATTTGCCTCAGTGTGATGCTGCCGTTCCTTTTCACGCTTAAAAAACGTTTAGGGACTGAGGACACCAAGTGATTAAATCTGTCAGGAGTAATTTTGTCCCGTTTCTCCTGCAAACAAGACTTAAGGTGAGCAGCAGTCCTGGGTCTGCGTTGACACAATTTGCATTTCACAGTGAGCCGCACATTCTCTATAGCGGACAGGCTGGGACTGCAGCCAGGCCAGTCCAGCACGCCAGGCCTTGGTAATGTGCAGGATGAGGTTTTGCATTGTCTTGTTGAAATATGCATGGGCGTCCCTGGAAAAGATGTCATCTTGAAGGCAGCATATGTTGCTCCAAGATCTCTCTATATATTTTTCAGCATTAATGGAGCCATCACAGAAATGTGAGTTAGCTTTGCCAAGGGCGCTGACACAACTCCAGACCATGACAGACCCTGGATTTTGGACTTGTTGCAGGTAACAGCCTGGATGGTCCTTTTTGTCTTTGTTCCAGAGCACATGGCGCCCATTCCTTCCAAAAAGGTCCTGAAATACCGATTGGTCTGACCACAGTACATGTTTCCACTGTGTGATGTCCATCCCAGATGTCTCCAAGCCCAGAACGGTCGACTGCATCTCTGGTACAGTACACTTTTAAAAGTCATTTATGGATGTAACTGTGTATTGTTGTGCCTGACACAGGTGTGCCAAAGTAATCCTGAGGCCAAGTGATTACACCACTAATAGAAGAGTGATGATTCTTGATGCAGTGCTGTCTGAGGGGTCGGAGAGCACAGTCATCCATCTTAGGCTTGTGCCCTTATCCTTTACACACTGAAATCCCTCCAGATTCCTTCAAACTTTTGATTATGCTATGCACCATAGAGGGTGACATATCCAAATCCCTTCCTATCTTTCTTTGAGGAACATTGTTTTTAAACATTTCAATAATTTTCTCACACATACAATATGTTGGCAAAAATGCGGTTCTCAATCCATCCGTGCTCCTAAAGGGCTCAGCCCTTCCTGGATGCCACTTGTATACCAGAGCGTGACCTGTTGACATCACCAGTTTCAAATAGAATCATCATTTCATTGCTTTACTTCATTGGTGGCCCTGAAATGGAACCGTCCCAACTTTTTTTGGAATGTGTTGCAGGGATCAGAACTGAAGTAAGTGTTTATTTTGAACAAAGAATAAAGTTGATGAGGTGTCACATCAAATAATGTGCTGCTGTATTGTTTTCAATGTGATACAGGACACAGAAGATTTACAAATCACAGTTTTCAGTTATCATTTTGATTTACATACCGTCCCAACTTTTTCTGACTTGGGGTTGTCTGTTTTTAAGCAGAAGAACCAAAATTCTACTAGTTGGAGCTTTTGTTCCAACCTCAAATCGGAGTATTTGATGGGTTTCTTCTTCTACGATAGTATATGTCTGACAGTGAATGTCTTTGGGTTGGACTACTGATCAAACAAAACAAGTAGCTTGATCACATCAGCTTTGACTTTGGGAACTTTGTGTTTCCTGTAATAATCTGACAATAAAAATAATTGTTAGTTGCAACCTCAGTGATGCAAGACCGCACCACATTCTAATAAGATGCACTCTATGGGTTTATAATTAAACAAATGCTTTTATTAATAGTTAATAAATGATTTACCAAAGCATAAGAGATTAGCAGGTAATAAGAACTGCTGTGCATTGCCAGGTTGTGAACATTTCTTTTGTCTGGTTAGGCTATCTTATGATAGTTTTAGAGAAAGGCTGCTGAGGGTCTTTACCAAAAATCCATTTAATATTAGCACTTAAAACTGTAGTCTTAATGGATTAAAATCCTTTATTAATGACTTATAAATGCAGAGTTTTCGTTTTTCTTATCAGAAAATGAGAAACTAATATTCCCTAACAGATAGAACAAAATAGAATTGGAAAGATCAGCCAGTGGGATTTCTCACAACCTGACAACCCAGAATATTTTATCATTTATAACTGAGCTAAATGATTTATTCGCCTGTTTTAACGTCATTACAACCCTTTATGAAGGGTGCCTTAATGGGAAGTGATACCAGAAAAGGAAAATGCAAATAAATATAGTTTTGTGTGGTAAAAGTATAAAGATATTTCTCTAACTTCTCTTTGAAATAAGTCTAGGGAGATTAATAAATAGTTGGCGTTACAGAGATGATGACCTCATGTTAACTTTCTTTCTAAACTCCATCCTGAATCTTAAAGATCATCCAGGAAGCCAACTGGAGACACGTTTCATTTTAAAAGTTTATAAGCATCGATATGAATGAGTGTGGCGCGCGGGGGCTGGTGGGATAAATGTTCCACGCTTTCCAGTGTTGTCAGCCTGGGAGCTGTAGGCATGGGCGGCCAGCAGGGGGGATTTATAATGGTGATGAATCCCGGCGGTCTCCGTAATTATGGCTGTCGCTGGACGAAGAGACAGAGAGAGAGAGAAAGGGGGAAACAACCAGGCTCAGGCATTTCATCTTAATCACATCTGAGCTCCATTCAAATTAATTTGACAAGTTTCCCCCAATCTTTATTAAAGGACACCTCTGCCAAATGACAACCCCCTCTCTAAATGCCTCGTCATGAAACACATTTGTTAAAAATATATGTTGTGGGGGGGAAAAAGATGGCACTGTGAAAAGACGCAGATATCTCCCGTAGATATTTTTCTCCCTGTAGGGCGCCCTGAGCCATCCCTCCCTCCCACCTCCCGAGTGTTTCTATAGTAATTTCCAGCCAATGATCAGTAGGTGTCCACATCCGTGCTTCCTCACCTCAGCACCAATCAGCCACACACAGCGACAGGAGACACGGACTGAGCAGAGACCAGGCAGGCACACAATACAGTCCCCGGATCAAGAGGAGAGGAAACACCTAACCCCCTCTGCGATTTACCTTCTTCTTTTCTACGACACCTTTTGGCTCATTTGTGCACTTTCCAACCTTTTTTTCTAATGTGATAAGAAAGTCGATAAAAATGGTCCTTTTGTTTTGAGCGCCCTGAACACACACACACACACACACTCGCTCCAGCGCCCTGGGTCTGTGCGTCTTCTCGCATCTTTGCATTATTTTCCCTCCACGTTTCGCTTCGCAGTGATGTACCGTTCCACGGTCACAGGCTGGTAGCATCTTGAGAGCCCTTCTCAACAGGAACCTGGTAAGTGATGCTCTCTCTCTCTCCCTCGCTCCCCCTCTGTTTATGTCCGTCCATATTTTGCTGTCCAGTTGCATGCGTTCTGCCCCCCTTTCTGTCCAAATTTGCGTCCGTCTGACTGCCGAGCGATCCAGGCAAAGTCAGAGTAGTTTTGATGTGGTTTTATTTGCATTCAGGCACCGCACTCCAGTTGTCAGATTATCTATGCATGACCTTTGATCTGAATATCTACCACAGACCAGTAAGTGTAATTAATGGCATCATGCTGCAGCAGCGGCACAACGGTTCGTCATCGGACACGCTTTTCTTACTTTTCCTTCTTCAGTCTCATTCTCTCACTCTCCACCTTTCTCCCTCTCTTTCTCCTCGACCTCCTCTCTCAGTTTATCTCTGTCCAGCTCCAACTATTGAACATTTCTGTCTCTCTAAACTTTGTTCACAGGCTGAAAATCAATGTCCTGTGACTTGATTGCCTTTGGGCTGGGTATTTCGCTCCAGGGGTGAATTGATTAAGTAATAATGACCCTGAGGAGGGCTGATCATTAAGCCAAGGAGGTTTTGTTTACTGGGAGCTGCGGGTTGTTTTGGATGCCACATCGACATTTAAACTCCAGACACTTGTTCACCTTTGCGCTATCACACTTATTAATAATAATAATTTAAAATAAATAATGTTGCATATTTTTGTGCATCTTAGAAAGCGTGTTGAGACTTCAAGAGTTTTTGGGGGGGGCTTTTAGCCACTGTGGCTATATTGGGTAAAGGTTAGGTTAGGTTATGTTTGTAAGGGGATGCACTCCTGTATTCAGAGGACATTGATAATGTCACCCAGTACATCACTCCAGTTGCATGTATGCATATTTATAATTTATTATTTAAAAAAAAATTTTGAGACAGCTGTGGGATAGCACCTTGTAAGCGATTTGAAATGCTTTAGTGTTCTAGCAATGGATCAGCTTTGGCAATTAAGAGAGAAAGACCAGAAAAAGGTAATGGAAGTAGGGAGAGATGTATCTAATGGGCTTTTATCTGTGGAAACCAAATCCAGACAGACTGGTGAGAGTGAGAGAGGAAATGGAGCAGCAGCAGCCCCCCCCCCCCTTTACACACACACACACACACACACACACACACACATCCCATCCTGACACTGTAGTTGGTCTGGTTCATGATCTGGATGTAAATTCACTAGTGGTTTTCTGTGCTGTCATTGAGTAAATGTAGTAGAACCGGCTATGAATGAACACCAGATGCTCTTAAGAGATCATGTTTACATGGATGGACCACCTCTACTATATGGATAAGATGACAAAAATGGAAAATATTTGACCGTGTTCCTCCTGGCATCTAAAGAAGATTCGTTTTAAGAGCTTACAGTATACTGCAGGCCTAAGGTAAAACTCTTTAGGTTTGTAGCTACTGATGTCATAATCTGAGTTCTGGTGAGGCTTTGCTCTAACTTTTGGAATAAATCATATTTGTGTATTCAAATGTATTTATTCATTCTGTGAAGTAGCTGATTGGACTTTTCTCAGAATATGTAAGAATTACTTGGCAAGACATCTAAACAATGTTCAAAGTGTAGTATTTTTACAACATGCTAATTCTTTCCCCCGTTATATTAATGACATGATCTGTCACAAACGTTATTGTCACCAGATGAAGATCAGTTCGAACTCTTTGTGTGGGTTCCATTAAAACACACCAGGGCGTAAACAATGTGCCAGAGACTTAGAAAATGTTCAGCTGTCTTTTTCAGGTAAAAGTTGAAGCAATGAAATGAAATCTCAGCAGAATGAAGACATTTTCCTCTTTAATGTGTAACTTTTGTTTGTTTGTTTGATTTTAGCACCAGAAGAGATAAACCAGGATGGTAACGCACTGTTCGTAACCAGCTTCAGCTCGACAAAGGCCACTGTAACCTCACTCTCTTCTGCTTAACACCGACAACTGTTTCTCAGCCATGTCTAACATAAACAATGCACTTTGCATTGAAAATGGACAAAATGCAGATGTGTCTCTCTTACAAAAGGATAATCTTCAGGATGGTGGATTAAGTCAGCTTTTGGATTATAATGCAGAAATGGAAAGGTACAGGTCTTTTGCAAACTTTTATAAAACCAATGGGGCATTTCCACAGACTGCTAAGATTGCCCGCATCACAACGCCCATTTTTCCCAGTGCCAGAATTGGCATGTCCCCTTGGAACTGCGATAACGCCATGCTCTGGGGAAGGAAATCAGCGGCAATAAACCCTAATAGGACCGGCATGCATAGAAATGACTCCCAGAGGCCAGGGAAGCCTGGCGTGCCGCCAGAGACGCTGCAAATGGCAAATAATAATTTCCTCTCTACCTTATCCCCTGAACACTGCAGACCTTTAGCAGGAGAATGCATGAACAAGCTGAAATGCGGTGCTGCTGAAGCAGAGATAATGAATCTCCCAGAACGTGTTGGAACTTTTTCCGCTATTCCGGCTTTAGGGGGCATCTCATTACCTCCCGGGGTCATCGTCATGACAGCCCTTCACTCCCCCGCAGCCTCAGCAGCCGTTACAGACAGTGCGTTTCAAATTGCCAATCTGGCAGACTGCCCACAGAATAATTCCTCGGCATCCAGTGGAAACCCAGCAAAGAAGAAAAGGAAAAGGTGTGGGGTCTGTGCACCCTGCAGGCGGCTAATCAACTGTGGTGTCTGCAGCAGTTGTCGGAACCGCAAAACAGGCCACCAGATCTGCAAATTTAGGAAATGCGAGGAGCTGAAGAAGAAGCCTGGCTCATCGCTGGAGGTGAGAACTGGGGCTCTGCTTCCCCTTCTTTTGTTATTATCCCCTTGCACTCCAAAGCATTAACCTTTTCATCCAGTCACATTCTAAGCCCTTGAAAATTGTTTCCATGCCCACCCATGCCTGAACATCCCCCTGGCTTCTCAAATCTGCCTACCCGCCTAGCCTAATTGGCAGTAATTAGGGGTGTTTGTGCGGAGCGCAAGCTGAGCTTGGCTCAGACACCCCTAATTGCTGCCAGTCAGGCTGGGGCTGGAACGCATCCGAACAACCCTGAGCTTGGCTCAGCTCCAAGCAGGGCTGGGAAATGGTTTTCAGCAGAGAGCCATCCCTCTCTGCACCCGGTCATTTTAACCAATTATGGAAACCGTCTCTGGATGGAGAGAATCAATATCCCACAAAGTCTCAGCCTCCGACCACCAAGAGATGGTGAGAGTGATGGCAGGGCTGCTGATGGCGTCTCTCTAAACAACCCCCAAGTTTGTGTGGGGAGGAGAGTGAGGCACCCAGATTGATCCTCTCTGATCCTGTATGAATTGATTGTGCATATACAGTGGGGCTGAGATAAAATCATTCTATATTATATTTGTGTCATTATGTCCAATTATGAATCAATCTAGGGTATGGTGCACATAAGAGGTGTGCAGAGGCAGAAAAAATCTGCCTCAAGAGAAAAACATTAAGCACTGGCTTAAATGACAACTAGCAAGAGGCTTCATTAGGACACAATCAGGAGCAGTGTTGTTTTTAACAGTTCATTTTAATTGATTTATTTACCGGCTGACATTTGATTATCAAAACAACTTCAGTTTATGAATGTTAAGTTGCAAACATGGTTCTCTTTACCCTTAGAGTTTGAATTTGCTCACTGAGTTAACATGAGCCTGTATGGATGAGTCACCAACAAATGCAACCTGAGGGCCAGATGATTTGCTCATTAACTAAGTGATTACAAAGAGAAAGAAGAAGCTAATTATAAAATATTATCTAATCTACTTATGGAAAAACACCATGTACTGTACGGATTCCATTTTTTACTTCCAGCCATCAGTGTAAACGTGAAACAGAAAAGTTTAAGGCAGGGGGTGCCGCTCTAAAATCAATAAAAGCGGCTCTTGAATTTTAAAAACTATACGAAACATTGTTATTTACATGGAAAAATTAGAAATACTCACCATATTTCACTTAGGAAAATTAAACTTACAGGAGGATCCAGATTACAGACAAAAACTACTTGAGGAAAAGGAGCTTTCGCAGTGTGAAATGAAGATACGGGATCTAGTTTTGGTGCAGCCATAAAACCACAGTGTCCTGGGTTAGAATTTTTCATTCACTGCCTGGTACTGTAACTTAAATTGAGTGTTGGGACAAGCAGATAGAGAATATACAAGTGGTGTGACATACAGAAAACTCTGTCACTTCCTAAGGGAGCAACTATGGGAAAAAGCAGGGTTTAAGGGTTCACCTGAAGGGTGTCACAGATGTGTTACTGGTAATGGGTTGGATGTGTGCACTCCAGAGGTTTCTGTTGGAAGCTCATTTAATGTTGACCCCATACTGTATATCATATTCTAACAGGTATACCCAACAGGTGTCCAGGAAGTTGGCGTCACATTTTGAATGCATAGGTATACATAAATTTGAAAAACATCCATTTGATAAGATGGCTAGAATTACTAATTGTGCAAAAACAGCCCAAACAAATCCACAGTTGCTTTTAAAAGCAGTTCAGTGATTCATATAATGGACTTCTCCAGCAAGTAATTGTTATTTTTGACTCTGCATCTGTAATTATAGGTACACCTTCTGCTGCGGAAATGGGTCTGACTTTAAAGGCTTCTCGGGGGTGTGAAGTTGTGCCCTTGCTTTTACAAACTTTGATACTAACATTAACTGGGAGTGGATTTTCTTTCACCTTGTTAATGGTGCCAGTGGTTGCTCACAGTTGAGTGGGATTTGAATGAATGTGAGGAATCAGGTGCTGAAGTGAGTCTACAAGGAGAGTTTGCAGCCTGTGCATGCAAATTCACATGCAAACATTTACACGTATGCACGCTCTGTCTCTCACTATTTCTCTCTCGCACACACAAAGATAAACACTTGTATCCACACTCTAACTACATACAAACAAATACACACACACGCACACCAAGCATGAGCCATATGTACCTTTTGCCTTGGAAGAGACGATAAGCTAATGGCAGCCAGTTAGATTTGGCTGTCAGTGTTTTTCACATGGGAATCACCCTGAACTAATTATATCTTGAGCAGCAGTGGAAAATGCAAATCAGAATTTTACTCACACCCCTGAAATCGGAGAGCCAATTTAATCTAATACCCCCTTTAATTTAGCACGCTAATGCAAGGCCCTAGAGAATTGCCCTGTGTCACTGCTGTGCTGTTCTGCAGCAGATTTTGCTCTCTCTGTCTCTGTGCCGCTCTCAGACTCCAGGATGGATTAGTGTGGCAGAGGAATCTCATCTAACCTAACATTTCCCGAGCAGTTACCTTTGCAAAGCTTGTGCGCCAGCGGCTCAAAGGTCCTTCATTAACTTTCAAATGCAGTAATACTTGTGTGTGGGCAAGCTGTCTTCACCTATGTTTACCTCAGTTTACTTGTATTTCTGCAGTGAGGCACCTGGTTTTAGAGTTCTCTTAAATTTTGTAAATGTTAAAGTGATCCTTGCCAGCTTGTGTTGCTCAACAAAATGATTAACACTGAATTACCCCTAACATTTATCAGTCTCTTTGTGACCCCTTACCAAAACCTATGGGTATGACTTCAAATATTCCTTCTCAGGTTGTTTCATATGATTGTTTTAAGGCCCAAAGACATGAAAGTCTGTCACAAGAAAAAAAGAGGTGAAAATTAGAGTATAATAAGAAAAAATAAACATAACTGTGCAACACAAATACAACTTTTTTCTTTCTTATACTTTAACTCATCTTTACCTTAGGACCCCCTGGGGGTCCTGGCCCTCCAGTTGGGAGCCACTGTTTTAAGTTACTTAGTGTTCAGCATCCAGCAAGTGGCTCAATAGGGCCCTGCTTTAATATAATTGTTGATGCCTGTTCAAAGTTTATAATACAAGTTTATCTCTTTCTTCCTGGTTTTATTTTGAACAGAGGGGTTCTGAATTTGAGTGAATTAAAACTAGTAATATTGGCTTAAGGAGCAACCTTCTAGCAGAAAGATTTCCACACCAGCAGAATGAAGACACCATGTGGATCTGAGTTATGCATTGTTCATGCATAGGTTTTTTAATTCATAATTTTGCTTGTGAATAACACTCAACAGTGCAGACTTGTCATTAGGAGTCTGACGCCAACAGATAGTGTAGATGCCTAACAGCACCCTCCTTCACTATACATGTTGATAGAAACATTCACATAATCACAAGACTTCAAGTGCCAATCCACTTGGATGCTGATGACATTGACAGGGACAATTGGATTTAAACACTATTTCAACAACCAGAGAGGCACCTACAGTATTTGATTGGAACTGTAGCATAACACAGTGCAGAAAAAGCAGGAAAAAAAGCAAAACAAAATCCATTTTCACAGATTCCTCCTTTCAGTTAACAATGTCAAAGGCCATCATCAAGTCATGTGCAGGAAAACAGTGTCCTAGAGTAAGGACACATTCTTTCTCTGCCTCTTTTCTTTGTGCAGTGTTGATATGACTACATGAAATGGGTGAGATGAAAAGGTGGCATGGCTGCCTAGAAACCTTTGCTATTGTGATAAAAGACAAGACCCAAAATGGTAGGAAGCAGGACCTTGAGGAAAATAGTGTGGGCTCGGCCCCTTAATGAGAGCACTGGAGCCAAATAAGCAAAGGCAGCCAGGTCTAATTTGTTTTAGGTGTGCTCAGAATAGATAAGGACAAATCTGTGGCCTTCACCCCCTCCCCCCCCCAACCTTTGCCTCCCTGGAGATAACACTGAGTGCTCCCAGCCAATCTCTGTGAGCAAAGGAGAGGGGGTAAAGAAATAAAAAACAGCTGAGAAGGAAAAGCCTAAGGGACAGACAGCTTTTAGATCTGCAGATCTCCAACTTACTGGATTTATTCAAGCTTTAAAACTGCAGATTAATTTGGTTGCAGAGGTCTGGGGGAGTGTTAAAAAAAGAAAAATGAGGCCGTATGCTGTTACACATCTCAACCTAAAGGGCAACCTTAAGCTTCTGTCAAGACAATAGGATTTTGCCATCTGAACCACGATGCAGACCGCTTAATTATACACAGCTTCCCTGCAAGCTTCCCTCGGCTACTGTAGAGCATGGGACCCCTTATTCATTGTCATGGCTTTTTCCCCCTAGCTTGGTCGTGCCATGTGGATTTTCTGTCATCTTCCATTTGCACAAAGTAGCTGTCCCCCTTTAGGCCTTGGTTGGGCTTGGAACGGCAAAACCAAACGACACTGTTACAGAATTAATCTTTTTTGTGCTGCCACCAATTAAGGCCAACGCGCAATCGGAGGCGTCCAGACGATGCCCTTACATTATATGGTCTGTCACCTCGTCCACCCCTGTTTGATTTAACATTCTTGGTTCATTGGCGAAAGAGAACTCATTGTCATTGTCTTTATTATAGTGAAAGGAGAGAGACAGTGAGACGGGGGTGGAAAAGCAGCCCAGCAGAGAGTGGACAGCATAAAAGAGCAGGTGCTGGAGGACGTTAATGTGTGGCACTTTAAATTTTAAACAGATGAGAATAAATTATTGATGCTGACTCTGGCTGAGAAGTTAAAAGGTATCTCATCATTACTGAGAACCAGTGTGAGAGAAAAGTATTTGGTAAACCCATCATGGGTTTTCAGTGAGCACAGGCCATCGTAAGCAATATGATTTTGTTCTCCACAAAAATGACATGGTCTTGATTTATTTTGATTTCTATGTGTATGTTACGTTTGCACTCTGATGGAACAATCCAACTCCACTTGTGCTTTTTACAAACCCTTTTCATTATTAAGTAAGTGCAACAACGCTGCTGGCAAATGTGTGATTGAACCAATGTTATATTAAGAGTCAGATTAGAAAAGTTGTTGGTGTTCCCCATTTTCAATCAACTGTTAGCAAATTCCTCAACAGAGACAGAGATAATAGCTTTTCAGCTACATTAAACATGTATTAATGTATTAGTTATATCAATACACTGTCTGTAAAGGATAAGGCCAGTCATTTTCTATATTAATATTAGTATTTTCAGCAATCTCCATACAGAGACTAAAACTGACAGAATTGCCCCTACTCACAGTTAATGTGTGTCAGCTGTCAGTCCTGGATCAGCTTGTTCATCTGTGTTATAGATCTCCATTGTTGTTCAAAAACAATTAAAAACACATCAGGGAAACACACCACTGCACGTGACATGTGTTTTTGTAATGAAACACTAGACCTGACCATGTTGCCCCAAAACCTCAGAGCAACCATAATTTTCCGAAGTTAACACGAGTCAGAGTCAACTGCGCATTTTGTGTGAGCTCTCAGCTTTGTTTACACTCTGCTAGCTCCTCACATTCGGATCTGGGGTTTGCTAATGAAAAAATGTCACCCAGTGCAGCAATGTGTTTCGCTGTTGTGTTTTTGTTTTTGAACAACAACGAAGGTCTATGGCACAGACAAATAAGCTGATCCAGGACTGACACACACTGATGGACATTAACCGTGAGTAGAGGCAAATCATTGTCCGTTTTAGTCTCTGTATGGGGAGTGTTGGAAATACTGTTAATGCAGAAAATGACTGGGCTTTTCCTTTAAATGTTAATTATATTAATAGACTGTCCTTAAGAACAGTAAACTGTAGAGTAAATTGCATAAGAACATGATACATGTGTATAATCCTGATAAGGGATCAGTGACATCCAGCCCCAGTATGATTGTCTTTCCTATAGAGAACATAAAAGTCACCTGACCGTTCCTTTTTTTTGTTTTGTTCTGGGGGATGACATCTGTAAGAAACTTTCATTTGAGGACTGAGGGTAGGATAACTCATCCTGTTATAGAAACAAGAATTTCCTACAACAGTATATTCAACTCTAGATACCAGCTGGACACTGTACTGTAATTTTGTGCTCATTTACACAGGTGTGGTGCCAGACAGCAAACATATATAACTGAGGCTATAAAGAGAGTAGGTGATGTTGTAATGCAGACCAATGGGAAATTCTTACTGCAAAAATGATTTCTCATTTCATTTCAACACTGAACAAAACTTATCTATAAAGTTGGTGCTAGACCAGAGTGCAGAGTCCAATTGGACAGACACTAAGGTATAATAAGATAATATGGGACCGTAGGGTCCAGCACCATTGCTTTAGCTCATTCATCTGTTAAGAGATATGGACGTACCTGCTGTTTGTTTGTCCCAGTGGTTGTCTATGGTATTGCAAAGAAAGAAAGAAAGAAAGAAAGAAGGCCATCAGCCTAAGAGTATTTTCCCATAAAGCAGCATAATAAAAGATGCATCTGTAAAAGTGTTGACAGGACTTGACGGGCTACAGAGAAAGGCTGTCTTGTCTCTTGTCCATGACATTTACATATAAATGTTATGGCCAAGGATAAGGAGTCTGTCGTCCATGTGTAGTTGGCTGCGCGGTGCATAGAGCGACTCAGGAAGAGACAAAAACTTGGCATTGTAATGTAAATTAATGGGTGGAATCAGCATTCAGTTTTTATATTGTATACCCATCCCAGACTCATATGTTCATATAAAACTGAACATTGTTCAATCATTTCCACCAAATCTTTGGTAATTGATTAATAGTGTGCCTGGTACTTTCTGGTCATACAGCATTTATAATTCTTTTTAACAGACATTTTACTTGTTAATCAGAGTTGACTACATTTAGTTTCTGCCGTGTTTGCAGAATAATAATCCTATTGCAGTTCCACAGTAGCAGTATTCACCTTTTTATACTAAAACAAAGCAGCATCAACCAAACAGGCAGCAAACCCAAGGTGCTGATGATCCACTCTATATGATGACTTGTTTTTCAGTGTACATTTTCATTTGAGTTTCTGCCCCTCTGCCTGTCTCTGTGTCTCTCTCTCTCTCTATAAAACACCAATCTCTTTGACAGATCACTGAATTACAGTTTTGCTATTGATTTATGACATTTTCCCTCAAGTCAAACTTCAAAACTCTCCTCACTGCTCATAATGCTTCCCACACTGGCTCCAGTTGACCAGATAGTTCTTGTAGCCTAAGATGAAGACCCTGTCCTAGGGATTATTTGCCTGTAGTTCAGCAAATTTAAGGGTCTAGAACAGAACTGATTTTGCTTACAACTTAGCATAATGAAAACAGGCATCAGATAATGCCTAAAAAAATCAATGTTTTAGTAATTAAGATATTTCTATTTTATCTCAGCTATCCTATTTTTGATTTTACTCATTTCTTTCTGACCTGCTTCCTGATCTGGCAAATGTCTTTCTTTTATAAGCCAGCCCACCTGGCCTGTGGGTAAACCTCATTTCATTACAAAAGTAGGAGCACTAACAGTCTGAATTCTTATTTACAGTGGTTATAGATTTTCCATCATATTTTCCAAAGCATAAGCAATGTTTTTACCTTTCAAGAAGCTTCTTTTTCTCTTTTTTCTGACTTGGAAAGTTGGAACAATCTCACCAACCCTGACCTCAAAGTCCAAGATGGCTGCTATGCCCATCAACAGTAAAAAGCTGTAGTAATACTGTTTATGAGCATTTATGTCTTATTCATGTTACATTAAAACAGTCATCTTCTATCATGTAAATGTTGCTACACATAATGTGTCGTTATAAACTGGTATCGCTAACAGTGGCTAACCTGGCTCAAACTGGTGTTATGGTTAACTCAAGCTGGAACACGATTAGCTCCGGTGTGACATCTTTCCCAGCTCCAGCTTCTCAGCTTCATGGTAAATTAGTTGCACAAGATTCCATATGAGCAACCTTCTGTGTCAGTGAAGATGTTTATATACATCCTAGTTATTCCAACCCGTTCTCATTCCCATGGCGTCAAATACTGACGTTTTGTCAAGTACCTTTTGCATCTCATATGCTGCGTTTCCACTATCGAAACCTACCAAACAATATACCCCGTACTTCCCTTAACCATCACCAAGCATAGCCTCTGGGGTTGATGAGGACCATCCTGCTTTACTTTTCCACTGTGTTTTCTCTTTGTCGGTTTCTGTTTAGAGGAGGAAGGGGCTGCTGCTCTCTCACATGTGCAGTCATCTATTGTTTACATATGGCACTTGTAATGCTAATGCTTAAGGTGTGAAGATACGGACATTTAACCAATCACCAGCAACTGCCCTGCATGCACGAACCCCTCCCCCTTCATAGTCCTGGTACTTGAATTTAGTTCTGCCTCCTGAGATGCTGAAATTTAGCTCCCAGAACGCAGAACCGGTCACAAGTGTGACTTGGTGCTACACGTTTCAGTGGGTTCCTATAATCAAAAAACCTTTATACTGATGCTAAAGGGTGCCTTTGGTGTCCATATGAGATTCTCTGGGTTTTCTTTATGTTTAGGCACAAAAATGACATGGTTAGGTGAAGGAAAATATCTTGGCTTGGTTTAAAACACTCACTGACTAAAAAAATTTTATTGCACACCAGATGCAAACTCTGCCCTCCCGTCGGAAAGTTCCATGTTTGTTTGACCCACCATCCACCCCAGCCACCTTCTAGCATGGACTTTCTCCCTTCATATACTGTACTACAAACCTTTGCCCTGGACATCAAATACTGATGCAAGTGGATATAGTCTGCTGAAAATCCTGTGCATCTCATATGGACGCCAAAGGCTGCCTTTGGCATCCATATGAGACTCTAAAGGTATTTGACATATTGTCAGTATTTGATGCCCCAGGAATGAGGACAGGCTGGTAACTCAATGTTTGAGGACTGGCTGCTGAACATAATTCACATTCTGGAGTTAGGGTGGCAGACAGATCTCATGAACAGTATAATGTGAATTTTGTAATTCCATGCATCACAGGCCCAGTCATTTATTTGACAAAACAAATTACAGGTATATTCAGGTGTATAATTGTAAGTTTTGACATATATTGGAGATTGAAAATAGGCACTCAAAAAACAGAGGATTGCATTTATAAACATTATCATTATTAACACTGAAGAGCATCAGAAGGCATAAATGATTTTGGCTTATTTGTTCTCTGGTATTAATGGAATTTTAGCGATATTGCTCTCCTTGGATTGGAGGATTGTGCCTTTTGAAAAGGGTTTTTTGTTGGCAGCAAACATTTAAATCTTAGATTTTCCCACCTATACTGTAGTTGATGTGTTACAAGTGAGAAAAATATGAAAATTGTTCTTTAATTTTTTTCAGACATAAAGCTACTTGATACAACTGAGCTGCAAAAGAAAGAGAAAACTCTTTGTTAACCTAATTGCAGTTTGCAAAATAGATAAAATATTATATACACAGCCACCAAAATATAGTTCTGAGGATACAGGAGGACTTTCTATCTGCAGGTTAAAAGGCAGTAAATGACAGATGGCTTTGTGCCATTCATCCAGCTGACGTTAAAGTGAATTTGTGAGTGACAACTGGTGATGGGAGAAATCGGTCATTGTGGTTTAAGCATCTCAGTTTCTGCAAGTCAAATCCTCGCATGCTGCCACTGCCTCTATTGTGGCTCTGCGCTCAGATTATGAATATTTCATGGCAAGCATCTGACACCATGCCCAGAAAGATATTTCAAGGTTTTTTCTAAATAGAAACCCTGAGGTTAGAGAGTGTCACAGAAGCGTGAAGTCAGTCTGTGGCCCGCAGGCAAAGGATAGGATTTATGATCCACCAGTTGATGACATCAGGTGGATATTTTTATTCCTGAGTGGAGACACCCTTTGTCCTCCACCACTGGTAAACCACTGAGCTGTTCACAGTTTGTTGTCACTCCTTGAAATATCTGTCTATGGCATTCTGTTGAGTAGAAACATGATTTCAACCAGCTCAGAGTGCAAGCTGTGTTTTGACAAACTGTGACCGGTTTCTCTGTTTGATCAGTGTGGAGCTGGAATGACTAAGCAGGGGGGAGTCTGCTTGGATTAGCTCTGTCTTAAATGCTGCCTTTAGCATATTACATTGCCCACTGACTTTTTCCTAACAACAACTGTCTTGTTTTTATCTTTGTCAAGTTTTGTTTAGTCTTAGTACAGTGACTAGGTCATTTTAGTCATGATTTGTCTTTCTTTTTTAGGAAGGGAGGTTTTGTAAACATGCCAGAGACCTGACCTCACAGTGTTGGTTTATGTGTGTCTCAAAAAAGTTAATGTTGCCTAGAGTCATATAGATATGTTATGTTATGGCCACTAGTTTAAATTATTTTCGCTTTGTTTCCTGAGAGCTTAAGTTTATTTCTAGCGGTAGTTTGGCATGGAGGTTGACTGTACATACTACAGTACCCATGTGTCTCAGTTGTCTTTGCTTTGGACACAAAGCCAGTAACAAACCAGTACTTTAGCCACTGTAGCGCAATTGTTAACAAACCATAATGCCTCACTTACCGAGTTCTTCCAAAACTTATCACAAACTGAATTTGATTGTAAAATCCGTGTCATCTTTAGCTTCCAGCTGCTGTTAACAGCGCACGTGACCAAAGTTTAAGCTAGTTTTTTTTTTCTTACCGATACACACGTTTAAAGTTTTCATGGTTTTTTCACCTTACACTTTTCTATGCACGGGTTTGTAATTCTCAAAATTTGATCAGAACACCGTTGTTTTTGTGTCAGTGCCAGCATCTTTTACTTATAGAGTCCTCAGATGTAGCATAAGTGTAAGCAGGTGGAAATTGGGTGTACATATTTAAAACCTTATTTACTAAAGTGACAATTTTGGTACTCACTTAATTTGAAGCACAGATTGATTTACCTGAACGCAATTAATGATTCAGCTTTAGCTGTGTGTATTTTCTGATCCGAACCTAAATATTGTGTTTATTTACAGTAAATATGCAGAGCTCTCTGTGTAGACCTTCTGAGTTTAAGGGCTCCCACACAGATGCTGAGAAATCTGCTCAAAACAAGAAGGTCTGCTCCTACTTTGCATTTCAATTTAATATTTCAGAGAACTGGCAGGATGTTGCCTCGCTTAGCCCGCGCTTCGTTACACCCATATGGCTTCTCGCTGTGCTTGCTGACGTCTTCTGCAGTTGAAAGGGCTGCAACTTGGCTGAGAAATTGGGGATTTCCATACCAGATCCCTCAGGTATCTACACACTCAAACGCATGTCCGGCTCATCTTCCCCCCTCCTCCCTTGCTCCAATTCTACAACGGCAGCCCTTCTCCCTGCTCACACTGCTCTGATTTCCCATCTCGGAACTCAATTGACCTCACCGTTGCATCTCTTTGTTTTCCTGAAATCTCAGCAGCACCTGAAAGCTTCTCTGCTGTAGGGTTTGCTCCCAGAGGAGAGTTAGCTTTGTAGCAGCCCTGTGTAAAATTGCTTTTACTTGGACAAGGGTACTTAGGTGAAGCTAATTGAAATGGAGGCCGGCACCGTTGTACTTAGTAACAGGTAGGTGATCCCAGCTACAGACAGCAGCCTCATACCCAAGGGTGCTGCCTCAGTTTCTTCCTATGAGGGTGGGCTCAGCCTCAGCTTGTGTAGGCAGGGATTTTCCGTGCATGATAAATGTAAGAGGAATGGCATCTGAGCACTGTTTCAGCTGCAGAGGGTCACTCCCTTTTTAACCTTGATGTCTCACACATGGGAAGATCATGTGAGATTATATTTTGTGTTATGGGGTGATGGCAAATGCTGATGAGTTACTGGACAAAACATGCTGAGTATAAGCATATTCAAATAAGACCTTTTTCATGATGCTGCTTATGAACATTCAACCACTTTAAATACTATTAATTTGCCCTGCCAAATACATTTTGGAGGAAACAATATTGCTGACTGGATTTTTTAAGAGCAATTCTTTTTAACAAATCCTCCAACCTATCAGACCTACAGTATATACCATCTGTGTCATATCTGTAATACAAACTATAGGAGCATCGGCAGGTGGAACTGCAAGAACTCCGCCAACATTATCGAGAACATACGTAACACTGGCAAGCTTAAGCATTTCATCATCATGGGAACCGTCATAAACAAGACAACAAGTGTACTGGAAGTCCTGTGTTTTATGTACCAGACATCCACCCCTGCCTCCTCCTCATATGGACTCTGTGACGCTATACTGTAACTGTCATAATTCAGGGGACGCATCCTTCGAAGGCTGCATTTGAAGACTGATAGCATCATAGCATCGCAACAAAGCCGTCTCATTTTGAAGGCTCCTCCAAATGCAGCCGAGAAGTGCGTCCTTCCTTTGCTGGGCAATGAAAGCTCCAATTGGTGGATCCTTCGTGGCCCACAGTATCCCAAGAGTTTTTGCGCAGGTATAGCAGGAGTCAAGGTTGCTAGGCAACGGGAGCGACACTTTCTACCGCAATGGCAAGGGCGGGAACAGTTGGTACCATAACTAGGAAATCCTCTGTAGACCAGACCGTCTCATTACTGTTTGGCCCATGGTTTGTCCTTTGCGGTCTAGAACGGTCTTCATAGACTGTCCTTTGAAGGATGTGGCCCCTGAATCGAGATGCAGCTTATATACTATGTCACCTAAGTATCCCCATTGCTCTTGTCATAATTACTAAGGTTGCTAGAGGTCACCAAACTATAACACATAACTGTTGGTCATAATAACCACCTGATACACAGATGGCCTGTTGACCAAGAAGCTCAAATGCCTAAGCTTATACTGTAACTGAACCATCCTGTTTTGTTTTTTAAGTGTTAGTAAAGGATAATAATAATAGTAATAATAATAATGCCAATTACAGTTTAGAGTATTTGCAACTTCAAGTAGATTCTGGAATTTCTGTGTCAGTTGTCAGGCAAAAATGGTAAGTATCCCAAGACTGAAAGGAAATGCAGAGTTACAAAAAGTAGAAATATGGTGTTGTACTGCTCCCTGTGGTTTGAAACTCTCAAGTAGTTTGCTCCTCCGACCACGCCCCGGTTACTGATGTCACTGACTCGGCAGGGACGGGCAGCTGATGAAATACATCTGCCGTGACATCACTGATTGAGGAGAGCAGCACTATGCAGTTCAGCAGTTTCCTTCATATGTGTTTCTGTGTGGATTTACCT
This sequence comes from Monopterus albus, assembly GCF_001952655.1. NCBI lineage: Eukaryota > Metazoa > Chordata > Actinopteri > Synbranchiformes > Synbranchidae > Monopterus > Monopterus albus. The sequence continues at coordinate 201,152 of NW_018127934.1, forward strand.
GTTTTAAGCCTTTGACAGTAGATTTTTCAGTTGATATCGACATATACTGACTTCCTACTAAAGTGACATATTGCAGTGCCAGCCCAGTTATACTGGTCCTGTTCCATTTCACTGTCCACTCAGTGTCTCCCTGACTGTTTGATAAAAAGTGTATTTTCTGAAGCCAATGAGGCTTGGCCCGTCTCACTGCAAATCCACTCCTATGGAGGGCTAGTAAAATATACGTCCTACAGGAATACGGCACTGTAATTACATTCCCCTATTAGCATACGGAGGCTTGGAGTCACACTGCACTCAGCCTCCAGCAGCACTTTGCCATATGGTCTGTCTGCACGTCTCAGGCGATATTTGGCAAGACTCTCGCAGAAGGTCAAATATCAAGTCAGAGGACTGTGCCAGAATTGCATCTATGCTAATTGCTTTCTCTCTTCCGCTGCTCCCTTATCCATCTCATGCTCCTTTGCTCCTCACTCTCTCTCTTTCCGCCCTCTCTTCCTCTCCCACTGAAGTAAGTAATCTGCTTTAGGATGTTTCCGAGATGGAGATGGATTTGGTTTTCCTTCGTTGCCCCTCAGCCTAATCTCCCCCCTGTGACCGCCCGCCTCTCCCAGGCACAGTTCTTAAGCACACCATCATACATTCCCCCACCACCCCCAGTCCATATGTGTCAAGTCAGCAGAAAACTCCCAAATTCCTCATTACTCACAAACATCTGCAATACACTTAGCTCGATTTGCTCGAACAGACGCTTGGTGCAAGACTGGACCTTGAATTAAAAGAGTGTAGCTGTATTTCACTACTGGACTACAATCAGGACACAGGTGTACCTGAGGTCTTTGTCTGTGTGCAGCGTTGCTGAGAGCACATTCATGTGGGGAGGTTATCTGAATGCACGTGCTATTTAGAGGAAAAATAGATGGATTACTTATGAAATTTCATTTAATTTGCTAAAACCTCTGAGAGCCTTTGGATAAAAGTTTCACTTGTAGTTAGGGTTAACCATAAAAGCACATCTCTGATTTATTTCACTCCAGCATTTATGTCAGCTGTGAATGTGAATGGTGTGGATGAATGGTGAGTCATGAGATACCGCAGGAATTTAAGCTGCAGACAGGGCAGGCTGCTGCCCAGTGATGAGATGCTTCTAAGCAATAAAATAACATGCATCTTGTGAGGTTTCTATTTATTTGTTTGTTTGTTTGTTGCATTTTAAGAACAGGTCTTACTAAAAAGAGCTACCGTTTTGGTATTAACTGTGCGATTCCATGGGTGACGACTTCTTGGTGAATGAATTATTTAGATTTAAGTTGGCTTCACTTGTTGTGATGCACAGTACGTAACTTTACTTTGTAATACCACTATAACTTTAAAATGTCAAAACTACCTGGCCAGTAACAATTCATGTCTTGCCATACTGTTGTCTTTAGAACACTTGAACAAACATTTTGAGTTTAGAAGCAGAGTGATGATTTAAATGCTGCTTATTCAATTTGATATTTTTGAGGATAATCTTAGCTTGTGCGATAAGCAGAATCTGCTGCTTTGCAGTGTTGTGATGCAGTACTGCGGGCAGCGGTGTGTGGATCACTAGCTGAGCGGTCTGTCCATGATAGTGGCCTTGGAGAGGTACAGTGCCTTTATAAATGGCATTGGGTGGCTACACTATTGGCTACAATCTTCCAGATGAGATTTCACCCCCCCCACCCACCGTTGCTGGTAACGGTACAGATGATGGATTGCTATACCTTCCAGTTGGGAGCTTGGCAACGCCCCAATATTCCTACAGAATAAAGTGACAGGCAATATATAACACATCAGTTAAGGCCGACTGCGCTGCTGAAACTTTTCCCCCCCTCGTTCTTAGACCTGGAAATCGGTCCTGAATGTTTGTCTGGCTCACAAAGCCATCCTTCCTTGACTCTGATGAAATGCTCTTTCCTTACTTCTTTTTCCAGTCTTTTCCTAGTTTTGTCTGCCTCACCACCAGTTTGCCTTAGAAGATAATCTAATTCATTTCCTTGCATGTTGCGAGACATTCACGCCAAAAAGAAAACGAACTGGGTGACCTGGGTTTGCACTCAGATTTCACTTGCAGTCATGTTGCTGTGTGCAAAGTGTTTGTAATTATGTTTAAGTATCATTTGGAGTTTGAACTGTATGTGTGTGTCAAGAGTGAAGGTGTGATGGCATTTATTTATATTTGCAACCTGTCAGAGCAACATCATAGGATTGCAGTTATGAAACAAGGCCTGGTTCCTGGTCTGTAGGTTAATAAATAATGGATATTGCCAGGGTAATGTATGGGCCATGTGTTATAATGAGCATTCAGAAACATATCGGCACACTCCCACAGACTACTGTTCAGCCTGCTCAGTGCTACTATCTCTCCATGAGATTCCCCTTTCCCTTATATCTGTCCCTGCTCTGTGTCTATCCCTTCCATCTCTACTCTGATTTCTCTGCCACTACACATATTTTCCAGGATACTTCCTCATTTCGAACCCATTTTTTAAAATCTCAGAGTCAGAGGAGATTCTTGAGAATTCCTAGACAGAAAGGAGAGGAGGAGAGGTTGTAGTTTGGTGCAAGAAAAAAAAAATTCCACCAGTAATTTTGATGAATTAAAAGTTTTATTATATTGTGCAGGCTTGTGTGTGCCTTGAGTGTGTGTTACAGAAGGAGGGGCGCCTCTGTGACAAGGCTGGCTGGGAGCATAGAGCTGAGGGTTAGTGCCAGACATGTCTCAGGAGAAACCGGGGCACATTTGCAATCACCCCGAGTTCAAAAGGGTAATTTATTCACAGTCTGTGGTTAAAGTAGGGCTGCTCAAAATGCCAGTGGGATTGAGCTGGGAAACAGAGTAGTAGAAAAACATTATTTTCATTTTCCTTGTGTTTTTCTCTCTCTTACTCTCTTTTTTCTTCATCGTCCTCTTCATCGCCTGTTATTGTTTCTGCGAGCCCTGTGTGGCGTCTTTTAACACACGCAGGCAAGCATATTTCACTTTTACACTCATCCACATTGACGTCCCAGCGCTGATTGAATTTTGAGGCGCTGCAGCATCTGCCATTATCATCCTCATCGTCTTGAGTGGTTTATCTCTGGCCCCAGCTCAGTGTGATGCCAAGGCTGCAGGAGAGAGGAGGGGCAGGGCAGGGGTGGGCTGGGGCTTGAGGACTGTTCATGTGTTATTATTTATGTGGAAATGAACGGAAGGAATTGACTTAACTGGGATATTTAAGAAGGTTGAAGGTTTATGTTGTATGCACGTGCCCCTTATCGAGGTTAGAGCTGGGTTCTGTGACTCGGCTTTAGTCCTTTTGGTTTAATTACATTTTTCACCATCCTGTACTAGTGCCGTTTTTTAACCGCCTCGTCTCAATCAGTCAGCGACACGGCTTCACCACTAACTGCACCTGCCTGGTTCAGTTAGGATCACAGGATGTCATGGCTGCCCAGAGACCTCACACTGCCTCGCCACAATCAGCAGAGAATTTTTCCACCACATGTCAGTTTTACTGTGCTGTTATCACCGAAAGCCACCGGCAAACACTTAGATTGCACTGCCTACTGTGGCGGTGTGGTGGGGTTAATTTAAGGTCTGGAGAAATCTCTTCCTCCTCCTTCAGTCAGCTCAATACTCGCTCGTGTGCATTCATTGCCAGAGCAGGAAATTGTCTTTCCCTCTGTGTGTCGTTGAAGCCAGGTTGTTATGTATGCTCTGCTGCAGAGGCAGTGATGTTGACGTGAGGCTGAGCTGCTGCCACAGTGTCTTGATTTGAGGTGAAACCTTGGTGTTGCTCCCGTGTCCTTGGTGTAACACTATCAACCCTTACCTTCTCCCGACCTTTCTCTCTTCTGTTTTTTCTCCTTCTATTATCCCTCTATGTCGATCCCCCTCTCTGTGTTGTTTCTGTATTCTTGTGTCTTTTCTCTCTCACTCTCCCTGGTGGTTGATGGAGTGATTTTGAAGGCACACGTAGGTGGGGGAGCAGGCAATGTGGAGCTGCTCTAATCGAGACTTCTTTGTGCCTGGTCACTGCAGTGTGCTGAGGCAAGAAGACCTGGGAGTGAATCCAAGCAGCACTCAAGAGGTCCCACTGGATCAATAATGTGGGAACTTAACAAAACAGAGACATGCTGAGTGCCCAGATCAGGGTCATTATTGTCTCTGGCGTGCCGCACTTCCACCAGGGACTGATCAATGTGAGAATATGGATCAAGATAAACATTCTCACTTCACCTTTCCCTCCTGTTCGCCTCTTAGAGCGTCACGTTCTAGACCGAGAGAGCAGGGCTTAAGGCAGAAAGTGCCCCTGCGGTGGTGTCATATCCACAGCAAGTATGCACGCTCATTGTGGTGTCTTTCCTGTGCTTTAATTCTGAATTAGAAATATTTTCTTGTTTATTGCCAGTGGGTCATTAGCAAATGCTCAGTATTACATCCACGTGTTTCAAAATTGCAATTAGTACCAGGTTGATCACTCTTATATGACATAATTCTTGGAATAAAATCAGACGTTTACGCTGGAAAATGTAATCGATGGCTGATTTATGTTGGAATAGTCCTGAATACCAAAAGCTTTAAGTGGTGAAAAATATGGAAAACTGCCAAACAAAGAACTTTGAAGTGGTTTCCAGAGGAAGGTCATACATACATACATACATACATCATGTACTGTATATTTGAGGGACAAGTTTATGTGGTTTTTATTCTGGGGACTTGAAGATGGATCACACCTTTTATTCTACAGCACATATTAAAAGTTTGACACGTGTATTTTTACATATCATAACAAACCTACTGGAATTTCTGAAAAGAGCAAATGTTTGTCTCCAGTATTTTCTGGTGTAGCCACAGTACGTTTAAATCTGACCTGGCACTGTTGAGTCAATGATAAAACATAATTAATAGAGTTACAGTGACATAACAAGGAAGCTCAGAAAACAGGAGATTTGTGAGTCTTGGCCCTTCAAGATATGATGGTGTGTTTCATTTCATCCATGACTTTAAATTGGTGCTGATGGTATCCTGCTGGTCTGGGCCCCTTCATTATTCACAGGATAATAGTAATTGCTTAATGTGGTGTGAAAACCAGTAAATGGTTTCTACACACATATGAAGGAATGTAGGCTACTGTATGCATCCAGTGTGAGTTAGTACCTATCACTGCACAGCTGACAGTCACAGACTTAGGGTGGGCTATGACTCTAAAACATCAAGTTTTATAAGGGCTACAGCTATTTTTTATACCCAGATACTGAGCACTAGTGATTATTAACCTTACAATCAATGCGAGTAGGGGCTCAGGGATGATTTGTTATGCTTTCTTGGAGGTAATCGGTTTAAACACAGCTGATAAATGAGGCAAATGAAGACCCATTTTTTTCATTAATTCATAGTATCTTTCTTCTAATTAATTGATTGTTTTGTTTAGTTAATGTGCCAACTAGGTTTAGTGAAGAAGTGTCGATTATTTCACCGATCTACATAAACTAAATAAAATCAGTTATCTAAAGCCTAAATTATATACCTATGATGGCACCAGTCCTGTAATCTTGTGTAATAGAAATTGCATTGATATAGAGTACAACTAGAATGAAGGAACAAATACATGTTGAAGAAAGGGTAACTGCAACCAGATTATTTTTCTAAGAGGGAAATATTTGTACAAAACATATTTGTTGGCTGCCAAAATATCCAAACCTGCACTACTGAATCCACCTGTAGTGTCTAGAGCATTATTAAACTTTTTTTATGGTTATGTTTAGGCACTCACACTACTTGGTTAAGGTTAGGGGGAGATTGTAGTTCTGTTTAATATGGAAAATGTTCACAGTTGCTTCAGACAGTGTTTATTCACATTTAACTACAATCTTTCTCTAACCTTTGCAAAAGGTTAGAGAAAGGTTTGAATGTAAGAGCCTGTCTGATGCTAAAGTACTCATCAGTATGCCTTTAAGGAGCCACAGATGACACTTGGTATTAAAATGTCAAATTGCCCTCCACTCAGACTAAAGTGATTTTAGTTGTGATTATGCACCATTTCCCCCTGTCAACATTAAAAAAAAAAAAATCAAAAAATGTGCTAATTGGTCATGGGGATTGGTGGGAGACTTCAGTATTTTATGTCTCTGATTTCCAAATGAGTTTCGGAAAGCAGAGGCTGCCACTCTGGCGTAGAGGTTTTGGGGAGAAGGAGGAGGGGCGGCTGCTGGCGCGGGCTCAAATTGAAATGATGCACTGTTCCCCCTCACTGCGGCTGGAGCTCACAGTAATTAAATGCCTCATTGTTGCTTCTTGGGAATTTGTATTGAATATTTCATCCAGCGTAATGATTATTTGGGTGTGGGTTGGACGTGAGTGTAATCACCTTGGCTGACTCTTTGATGAAATACTTGGTTTGGTAGTTGTGTTTTATAGCCATTTTAAGTGCCCTCCTGGGTTTTTACTTTACTTAATGCCCACGTTATTTCAAAGTGCTCTTACAAAGTGGTCCTAGATGTGACAGTGACATGACCTCAGAACTTGCAAATTAAAACTTATCTTTCACATTTTGTCTCCCACAGAGGACGCCGGTCAACAACGGCGAAGCTTTCCGGTGGTTCTTTTAGAAAGGTGAGCTGGGGTTGCAGAGTCCAGTGGCAGGAGGGCAGGTGGGACTCTTGACTCTCTGCCAGGAGCGCTTGATGTGTTCACAGAGCCCAGCGCAGCCAACACATTTGGAGAGGATGAGAGAAGAGAAAGTGGACAAGCAAAAAGATAAATGAAAACCTAATGGTGTTGTTTTAACTCTGTAATTTCCTTTTCTGTGTAATTATTGTACCTTTTGACAGTATCATAATGTATATTTTTGGTGTCTATGAATGTGTTTTCAGTGTTGTGGCTGTAGGTTTACAGCCAATCCTATGTAAAGGACTCAGACAATCATATGAGCACACTGAATCCGTCAAACAGAAGAGGCCACAACATCGACATAACAATACACACTTTACTCTGGAGCAATAACCTGTTCTGTTAGTTATTCTTCAACCATTCATTTCTGTTGACTCTTCGGTTAGTTTGCCAAACTGAATTATCCTTTTGTTTTGTCCTTTACTTCATCTTAAAGATATACTTTGAAATGCCACGTTGGCAGTATGATGTATCTCGATAAGAGCGATGAAGAGAACGGTGGCAGCAGAGCTTCTGTGATGGACTTGTTGACATGTTTCCTCATTTGAGTGGACTTACTGCAGAACAGGGCACATTGTCCTGTGCGGTGAGTCACTCTTCTTTAAAATCTAATTGGACATCATTTGATTGTGGCAGCACCAGACGTTTACAGTATGACTCAGACTGCAGTCTGGAATTCTCAAAGATGATCCAAGTACATGTTTTTAACTAAATGTAAGTCATAAAGCCTTTTTTTCTTCTTTGAGTTTTGATCTCTAAAAGATTGTTAACTGTCAAAAAGGACGTGAGAAATGATGAAAACATTCAAATGATTAAAGTACACTACATATTTGACATATCAGATATTGTTCTGGAGCTAAGGTATAAATGGTCCTTTCTCCTGCAAAGTAACATTAACACATTCCAAAAACAAAAATTATTCTATAAGTTACTCATTGTCTTAAACCCTATTGTTGCATGTGTAAATGTGTTTTGGTTTTAAAGATTACTAAGAATTTGTATATTGTTGTTGTGATGCTTTTATGTGTTAAAATAAAAAATGACTTGAGTAAAAGACATCTTCACAGAAAATGTTTGATGTTGAGGAATCAGCAAAGATGAAGAGAAAAATAAATCCAGCAATGTAAAAAAAAAAAAAAAGATAAATCAGTGATCAGCTGATAAAAAACATTTTCCTCTTTCTTTTCCTCCTGTAAAGTATCAACAGAAATAACAACCAGGAGGAGACAAGAGAAATATAACAGCAGTGGTTGCCTCCCCAGTCACGTATTCCCTAGAATACTAAAATGTTGCATGAAGAAGAGTGGTTCCCAGAGGCAGCAGACTTTAAAGGACTAGTGAAATCCCATGTGGTTTGTCATGCTGGAATGCACTTGGGGGGTGGGGGGGAGGTTGGGCATGGGGAAGGAAGAGAATCAAGGATGGTGGGTGGGGAGGTGAAGCGAGACGGGCTCCTGAGATAGACTGAGCAACTGAGCGATTGCTGGGTGTTTGGGTTTCAGAGGCAGGGGGTGGGCGCCTGTAGTTATGGGAAGAGAGGACAGCAGGAGCAGGGAAAGGGAGGACAGTGGCGCATTTGGGTGGTAGCTGAGGTGGGGAGGGGTGTCACTGCTGAGGAGAATGAGCAGAGAAGGGCAAAATCATCCAGGACCGAGTGTTTTTCCCTGACTGAGCATGCTTGCCATCAACCAAATGGAGCTGCTGACTGGTTAGGGCCAGCCAGGAAGCCGGCTTGAAGTGCTCTGCAGGGGCAGCGTGGGCGGCGATATGGCATCACCCAGTCCCTTTCACTGGTCATCAGAGGTGGATAATTAATCCTTTATGACTAAGGCTGTTCAAAGGCTGGTTCAGATCCAGTGCCTAAGTTTGAACCAGTTCTTTGTGTTTCAACACCCCAAGGACTGTCTCTGAGCCAGGAAAACCAGTTCTAACTTGGCACCAACTCTCTGCTGGTCTAGAACAAAGAATCACTTACATCAGGAGCTGGGGGCGGGATTATTGTGACCAAAGACCAACTAAAACTTTGTGACCACCATTTTTAAAAAACATAACCACAGATTAGTATTGTCTTGCCTAACTTTTTAAACCCAAAACATGCGCTTTGCTGACGTGAAATCGAAGCAGCAGTGGACTGCAGAGGAGACAACCTGTTAGTTAGCTAAGGGCTAGGCTAACAAAGGTTAACATCTTAAGTTCAGTGTTAATATGAATCAAAACGTGTTATGCAATTACCATAGATATCATGACAAGCAGCTCAAATGCGTGGAACCAGTAGTATTTAGATTCCAATATTCACTCGCAAAGCCAGGAGCAACATTACAAAAGAGATACTGAAGTCCACCACTGTTGTTATTGTGCTTGGCGCTAGCATTGCTGGGAAGCAGAGGCATATTCAGATGTATACAGTTATGTAATTCCCTGGCTCTGCAGTGACTCTATAGCCAGTGGAGAAGCAAGCTGGTTTTTAGAAAGTTTGCAAATTGAACCATCCCCCAACTGGTTCTAGCACCAGTTCAGAACTAGCACTTAGTTCGTGTTGGTCGAAAAGGGGTAAATACGCATCAAGGGTGTGCTGGCTCGCTCACTCCCTGGCCGGTAAGACTAAATAACATCACCAACAGCTCTCTCTAATCCTTCCCTGCAACCTCCCACTCGGTTCTCTGGAACTGTGATTTATAGTCCTCGGGCCCTCAGTGGTAATGTTCAGTTTCCTGCTGTAGACAGGGAGAGAAAGAGAAAGAGGGAGCAGGAGCACATTAGCAGCAGAGGTATTCATGAGTCACAAAATGTAAGTCTGAGTCAAGTCTGAAGTCTTTGACTTGGAGTCAGAATCAAGTATCTAACGTTTCCAATATCGTATGTCTATTACAAAAGTATTTTGTCCTTTTGAAAAGTATCCACTGTAATAACAGTTTATAGTGGGTTGATATTGTGTCCCTCTGAGCTGCCATAGACAATCTTTTTCCTTGTTGAATACTTTGAACCTAAAGATAAATATGGGAACTGAATCTAAATATGGATATTACACAAGGAAAACTGGGGACAGAGTGCAAAACCTTTGGATACGTCTCTGAGCTTCACATGTAACATGACACACAATACACTCGCTTAGCAGTATATTAAGTACACCAAGCTAAAACCAATGCAATCTAATCCAATAGTCCTGTAATAAATCCTCCGTTATGAAGGTGATAATGTTCCATTTGTGTTCAAACTGTTTTAGAGAGGCATTGATCTTTTTGGAGGATGTAGTATGTGCTGCTATTAAACTGTTTTGTTATAATGTCTTTTTGTGCATCCTATGTAACTCAGCGAAGCTAGGCTAAATAACAGAAACCCCTCGCTGTACGAAATGAAGTTCAACAACAGCAAAAACCTCCAAAATGATCATAAGGTTGAATCAACACATCTCCAAAACAATTTCAACAAACTGAACATCATCACATTCATAAAGGAGGATTTATTACAGGACCATTGGATTAGACTGACTCGGGGCACCTGACTAACTGCTACCTGTATAACTGTAAGTGTATAACCAGTAACATTATCAACATATCATCTTTTATCATGTACACTAACAGGTTATCAGTTTAGCACTTAACCATGAGCCAGAAACACTGATCAAGAAGTTTGTGTTGGCAGAGTGCATTAAAGTTAAACACCCAGAACAGCTATGTCTCTTTCTTTGCACTTGTAATGACCTCTGACATCTGACAATCCTTTCTGCAAACCGAAGAAAAGCTGAGCACCAGCTGTCACTCAAATTAAGATGAGTACAGGTCCCTCTGATGCCAGTCATGCCACTAGGTGCAAGGAGTTAGCGGGCCAATGTGCTTATGTCCTCCACAGAAATGCACAGTCTATGTGATAATCCCTTTAGGGATTTTGACTGAGAACATGCCCTCACTCTACTGACATATTTCTTGGCAGTGAGCAAATGAATAATCCAAATAGCTTCCCATGAGGAAGCACTAAGGAAAATTACCAGTATTGGAACATTAGCACAATGCTGAAGGAATACTGAATGGCAGAGGCATTCGCTTTAATCAAAACAAAGTGAAATGATATGTGACTTAGGAATTTCAAGATGAATCCTGCTTGAAAACTGTCTCACATTGTTTTATTGACCCCTTAAATAAGTAACATTTTTTGCATATCAAATTCCAATTTCTCTTTTCCATCTCAGATTGTGAGGTAGCTTTATACTTGCAAATACTTAAAATCCTTACACAGTGCACATCACACTTTCCCACAGTGAGTCACTCATGCACACACAGAGGAGAGGGAATGAGACCGAGAGAGAATGGTATCTGGAGCCCCCTTATCCACCCTCTCTCTCCCTCCTCACTCCCTACCTTGTCTTTCATTATTTATTTACTGTCTGCAGTTTTTCCATCGCACGCATATTGATGCAGGGAAAGCAGGGTGTGAGTGCGTGTCAGAATCATTTCCTGACGAGGGAGACAAGGTGGAAGTAATCAGCAGAGCGCTGATGCAATATGACAGCCTCTAGAACCGCTGGTACACAGTTAAGAGCAGGAGGGAGGAGAAAAACATCTCCCTACTGAAGGAAGCAGCGAGATTTGCACAAGCAACATTTGGGTGGAAAGTAGATTTACAAAGTTGTAAAAGTTTGTGGGAAGAAAATCAGATACTAGGGCTGTTTTGTTTGAGTTCATCTCTGATTTTGTTCCCCTAAAATAAAATAAAAAAGTAGCATAAAGGCAGTGTATTGTTTTTTTTTGTTTGGAATAAACCTCAATGAGGTGATTCAACAAGCTACATTAACTGTTAATTTGTTTGGACAATATTTTGTGCACCTTCAGGGAATTTAAGTAATTTGGAATATATGTAGTGAAAAAGAGCTGCTTTCTACAATCATGACAAAAGGTTTTAATTTGCAGAAATTCCCCAAAGGCATCAATAATAAACATAGTCATGGTTTATTCCTATTTCAGTCAAATTAAGTCAAATGTGTTCAGGCATAACCATTGGAAAGTTGTTTTATGTAATTCTGTGGGGATGTGCAGTTTTGAAAGGAGGACACGGAGTAACAGGGTCTGCAGAGGAGCCACTAATCTTGTCTGACTGTTCCTCTCTCTCTATCTCAGAGGCAGGTATAGATTGATTAGTTATCCTGCAGCCATCACCGAGCGCAGTGAAACAGCCGAGCACACCAGCTCTCTCCCACTGCTTCTCCTCATGTAACACACTTGTATGTATCTCCCTCACACATCTGTACATCTCTGTCTCATACATTTCTATCTCTGTCTCTGTCATTTCCTTTGTCTGTCTCTCACAAACATACAAACACCCTCATCCTGTCGTATCCACACACACATACAGTATATTACAGGTTACGTACACACACACACACACACACACACACACACACACACAGACAGATGCAGAGACACTATCTGCTCCTCCTGACAGGCACAACCTTCCTGGGTATAGTCATTAAGGAATGTGGATTATGGTGCATTTAGGGTCTCTCTGCCTCTTTTTCTCACATGCCCAGCAGAGCAAATGGGTGAGCCCCATGCTCAAACACACACAGAGAGGTACAAGCATGCTGATTGATTGATTGGGGCAGTAGGTTTCGTGACAGCTGGTGACATTTCCCCACATCATGTCAACGCCCCTGGCGGCAAGAGTTTAAGAGTGATCTCTGAGGAATTAGGTAATCAAAGTCAGCAGGGCTGGATTTCAGACTGGTGCCTGTACAACAGTCTTAAAAGACTTAAAATATGAGAAAACATTATTTTCTGTCAACTCTGTCTTCTATATATATTATTACTCATTTGCATTGGTTACTTCTATCAAAATAACAAGTCATTGTTATTGATATTAAACATATCTGCAAACTACTTAGTGCCGAAAACAGATGTTTAAACTGAACATAGCAGCAAAAAAGTTATTATGGTACTTCATGTCATCTAAAACACTTTCACTGGTTGTGTTTGTCAAACTTAAAGCATGTAGGAAAAGACTGTCACCTTAGTTACATATCAAAAATGCCAAAGCTAAACTGAAGCGTGAGCCAGGGTACACAGATTTTTCCAACAAGTCCTCCAGTTTGAACCAGCATCTCAAGTTTGAACCTAAATGATGTTTTCTCAAAGAAAAATTGAAAGCTCAGCTGAACAAAGTCACAGCAATATACCAGAGCTCTTTGCCTGAATAATCTCTGCTTATGCTGAATGTCCAGTTTGTTTTAGTATCTTAAAACGACCACTAAAGGAAGCTGATTATTTTGTATATTTACATTGGTTTCTATATTAACAGTATTTTCAACACTCCCCATACAAAGACTAAAACGGACAATGATTTGCCTGTACTCCCACTAAATGTTCATCACTGTGTCAGTCCTGGATCAGCTTATTTGTCTGTGCCATAGACCTCCTTTGTTCAGAAACAATTAATAACACTTCAGTGAAACACACCGCTGCACCTGGTGACATGTTTCTTCATTAGCAAACAACAGACCTGAGCATGAGAAGCTAGTGAAATGTAAACAAAGCAGAGAGCTCGTGCAAAATCTCGCACATGCGCAGTAGACGCTGACTCATGCTACGTTCAGGAAATTATAGGTGCTTAGAGCCTTTGGGGCAACACAGTCATGTCTATGGTTTTGCTGAAAATACTGTTAATATAAAAAAATGACCGGCCTGATCTTTTAAGCAGGACGCTGGACACAAACCCTTGTCTCCAATGTCCTGTTTTCCAGGGCAAGCCACAGACCCCAACCTCATTACATTGTCACTGCAGAACAGCATCATTGCACTTCCTGGAATGGAAAAAGCATTGCAACAGTAGCAAATGTGATTCCAACAGAAATTACATTTCCTTCAATATGCTATATAAGGCATAGCAAATGAATAATATTTTAACATGTTTTGTAGGAGATCTTTGTGTGATTCAAAGAGTGCAATGCAGCACAAAGTGGCCTAAATCTACTTAGCCTTCAGGTCCAGTGTGTAAGGCAGGGGTGAAGCCTGCCTTTCACTTTTTTCATGCTATCATCCAGAGGTCCCACACCGAGGGCTCCAACATTGTCTTCCAGCCGATACGAAAGAAAAAAAATTCAACAATTTTCCAGTTAATGAAGAAACTAGCCATTTGACAAAATGTCATATTTACATTAATTAAATGTCAAAATATTGTGCAAACTATGATTAACATTTAATCTCTTCCAACACTGCCAGAGAACATGACTAATATATTTATAATTTTTCTTCCAAGAAGATTCATCCGAGTAGCACAAAGCAGCTTTACTTTATATAAAGCATACAATACACTGTACTGTATTTCCATTTCTACTTCTGCTCAGTGCATCATTTTCTACTTATCTCTTTGCACCCCAACCCTCTTGACCGATTAATTCAATAATTAATTAATAATTATTATACTCATAACTTTAATTGGCTGATGCAGTACAGCTGCATTGTATATAGGATGATATAGAATGATGAAAATGCCTGTCATCAAGACAGAAGGAAATTCCTGGTGTGCTGTATCTCATTCACTCAAGGCATTACTTCAGTGTATCCTCATATATCCACATCAAACCCCTTATTCATCATCTGTCTGTCCATAAATGCTGCCCTTACCCACCTATACACCCACCCACCAAGTCTAGCCAAGTCATCCAGTACAGCCATTACGTCATCTTAAGTAAACAAAAATACCACCTGGCTTTGTTTCTATCACTGACACATACTGCAACATGTGGTAACACCATGAGCATGTCGGTGAATGGTCTGAACACTGGAAAGAGGAGATGGAGAGAGGAGAAAGAACAGGGAGGGTCCAAGTGTCAAGCCCCATTGGGGTCAGAGGATGGTGGCTACATTTACCAAAGTAAACAGCCCAGAGGAGCAGGGTACTTCACTTGTCGCTGTGGATTATGCCATTATCACATCCACCAGTCTCTCAGTGTCGCAATCCAACCGCTCACTCTTCAAAATTCATACAACATGCAGAACGGTGGGAGCATATAAAATGTTAACCTGCAGGAAGGTTCTGGAGGTAGATGTGAGAAGCTGACTGTATTTGTGGGTCATTGCATGTGACATCACAATAGAGATGAAGTCTTGGAATCAGGGTGATCAACTTTAGGTCAGAGCAGTTCTCAATAAGATATGTGGTATTTCTGAGTGTTTGGGTATAGTTTTAAACAAGAGGAACTTGCAACAATATGTACAGACACAACAGTGACATACGTAGTTGATCAAAATTACATTCAAATTTGCTGAATTTATTTGGTGTGTTCAAGTGTCTGAGTGGTAAAATATAATGGTTTAAAAGCAAAAAGCACAAAGAAATTGACAAGCCAGGTTGCAGAGGTAAAGGGGTGCAGGACAGACTGTGAAACAATTTCCAAATCAGCTGACCATCTCAATTACTTGTTTATAAGGCTAACAGTCAATTTTAATTATATAGCTCAAAGTCACAAATCACTAATTTTCCTCAACGGGCTTTACAATCTATATACCAAATGACACCCTCTGCCCTCTAGATTTGAGGCAACTTACATTCAGTTTACAATCATAAAACACAGAAACATATTCTGGTTTACACTGTCTAAATATTAGATAATGTATATAACAGGTATAGCAACATTACAGTTCCCACTAAAATTCTGCAGGAAATTCAGGACTGTAGCCCTGAAGCTAGTGGCTGGGGGTGGACTTAGCCTCACCACTCTTCCCCTGCAGCAAGATTGAATGTCACAGGACTCATAATACCAATGTGGTTTAGCTAGGCAGCAAATACAACATGGGAAATAGCACAAAAGACATATCCAGGGCGAAGAGCCATCCCCAGAGAGAAGAGTGACACCAAGAAGCCCCTCTTCTCCTTCTCAGCAGTGTGATTAATAACCCCTGTGCCCCATAATCTCTCCATCATCTATCTATGTAAATGCCCCCAGACCTGCAGCGCCAACACACTTTGACTGATGGCTGCTACACAGCAGCGAGCTTCTGTGTGTGTGTGTGTGTGTGGGTGTGTGTGTGTAGGATGGCGTGTATGTGCACCTCTGTGCATATATATGCAGGTGTGTGTGTGAGGTGATGTGAGGGTTTTTATGAGAGGAAAGGACGAGATGAGAAAAGCAACGTGGTCTCCTTGCATTGTCAGTTATGGCCTCAAGACACACATACTGTTTTTGCCTGTTAAAGACACAAGGACAAAAGAAAACTCGAGAACAAGGCACAGGAGAGGTTATAATTTACTCACACAAATAAGGATTAGAAGATAAAAGTTGGTCAAATTGTTTCATAAATTCATTTGATCTAATTAGCCCTTCATCCTCAGCAACGGCAGTTTTAATAAACAGGCTGAATGGGATTAATTACGCACCTCAAAGTACCATATTAAACATTACATCAATTATTAATGCTTCTATATTGTTTTCAGTGAAATGTTGAGGGTGTTCACGGTTTTAACTTGGTTTGTACTGACTGGGAGTGTGAGCCCCAGCACCGAGCCCATGTTTGTATTGAAAGTTGCAACAGTGGAGGTTGTTTTGCCCCACTGAGGTCTCTGAGATATGAGAAGGTATTGCTTCACTTTCGCGCCTATTTTGGGGGGGGCAGGGCAATCTTTAAGTTTTATGCAGGCTGCATACAACAGGAGGGTTGCAGCAGCGGCCTTTGTGTTCAGAGAAGACAAGATGAGAGAGCAACAGAGTGACAAGAAAAATAGAAGATTAGTGGGAGGAGAGAGGAAGAGAGCAGAATCCTAATTGACTTAATATTTTTCAGTGTGAACTGTGTGGACTACATGTGTCCAAGGCACCCCTGTGATGTCAATGCCCCCTGCACATGCAATAGTTAAAGAATTACTACAAGTCATAGCCAACAAGTCTGACATGTGCAGAAGCACAAAGCTTACTGTACCACTGTTTACTGCTAAGATCTATTCTGGGTATGGTGTCAAACACCCAATTTTCATCAAAGTTTCTTAAGCTCCTCTGCACGGAAGATGCACTTTTTGTACATCTCCCACCTTTGTGATGGCCAATGAAAATATTAAATGGAAACTTGTTTTCTAGTAGTTTGCTGTGTCATTATACATAGAAACGATGGCTTGGACCACTCAATAGAAAGGGACCACTCAGTAAAGGAAGATGTTATGTATGATGTTATAAATGTTAAAGAAGGAACGATATTTTATGCTCCAAAAGAGAGCGATGAATTAACACATAACAGGGTTAACGGTGGAAGCCATGTTACTAGCACTATTAAAGTACATTACAGTAGCTGAAATTTAAAGTCAGTGCCATTTGTGTTAAATATAAGTGAATACATTTTAAAATATAGCTTTCATTGTATTTGTTTAGTTTTATTTTTCCAAACAAGCATTTGACCTTATGTTTAATAGTGATTTTCCAATTTAATAGCACTGTTATGCTAAAGCAATTCATCAGCCTGCCATGTGGTTTTCAATTTGTAGAACAATGATTACAAACACATTATCTTAGATATTTATTTAATGGTTTTACTTTTTTTTTTTTACATAATCATAATACTGGTTTGTTGAACTAAATTGAAATGCCTTAAAATGGAATCCAGTGGATGGTTGGAAGGTAATAAATCAAATTTTGCTTTGATAAAAGTTTTGCAGTTTTGCACAACTTTTAGAAAATGGCCCTCAACATCCAGAACAACTAGTATACACTTTAAGTGGAATTCATATAAGTTTAAAAGACAAAGTTTGTGATTTTGCATCCAGTATGTTTGTGTCTGTTTGCCCTGAGTGGGGGATGGTGAGGGCTGATCCAGACAAGTGAAATGCTTTGTGTTTTTTAACCATGACATCCCTCAGGCAGCTTTGGGCACAAAGACAAATAACAAGAGAGTTATGAAAAGGTCAAGGAGTAACATTGTCTTAATGTGCAAACCGACTCCCTCTGAAGACAGAAGAGAAAAATCAAAAGGCAAATCTGTTTCACATGCAGCAGATTCAGCTGCAAATCAGCAGGTTGGAGTTTGTTCATATCTTAATGGTTAAATCAGTGCAAAATTTTTATTCTGCATCAAATTCCAAATAAATGTTGATGCGTCGCTAAAAAGACAGCATGTAAGTTAAACTGATAGAACAGCAGTTTACATCAGTTTTACTTAGTGTATGCGCAAATGCTGTCGAGCCTGCTTTTGTTTGTCATTATTTTCTCATCAGAGATTATTTGTAAATTCTAAAATGTCCTTCGAGTGATACAAAGACCATTTCTGTGACTGGCGTTGGCGCTGACATGAACCTGACAAACCTTGACCTATTTCTGGTGCCGAGGGTAAACCTGATCTGATTCACAAGTCATCAAGCCATCTCAATCTTGTAATTGATAATTACAGTTGGCTGATTGTTGGATAATTACAATGCAGCTGAAACGAAAACAGACACTTATTGATTCGATGCTATCTAGCTGCTGTGCGGAGATCCATCACCTTGTATGATGCTGTATCAGCCGCTGTTTATTTGAAACTCTAAAGTGTTGTGGAAAGATGGTATTCAGTAATATAATATCTTATATTATGGACTTCAAGCTTGGCTTTAGATTTTTAAAAAGGATACCATGTCTTGTTAAGTAGAAAAATCCTCATGGAATAAACTTTTTTAAATTATTAATTAATTATTGAAGATTTACAATTTATCTAATTACATATAGCATCATGTCATTCACTGGCAGTGAATAACATGATGAGGATTGCCTTGATTTTAATGTAAGATAAACTCTGGGTGCTTACAAGTTGGCTTCAATTACAAAATCTCCAATGAGACAAAAGGGGCAGATATGCATCTACAGGCCAACAACTTTCCCAGAAACACTGCCTTAACTCAATATCCAGAGGTGCAGTCAGCGCTCAGCTCACACTCCAAAGCACCTTTTTCAGTGAGCTGCCCTCACACAGCACCTCAGAGGGGAGACATGTTGTTAATAATTAAGGCTGTGGCTGGAGGCACAGGGAGGCTAAACTTCCTCTAACAAGTGGCTCTCTGACAGCGCAGACATATGGCTCTCACTCCTCCATATTCTCCTCAGCCCTCCAGACTTGTGCATTTCACACACGTGCGAGGCGGAGGGTGAGAAACCTCCATCCTGATGGCCAAAGAACAATAAATCAAATTCCTAATGGTTGGCAACAACCAGATAATTATGAGTGTGGCTGCTTGTAGCACGAAAGGGAATTTTCTCCTTCAAATTGAGTTAAGTATTTAGCCTGATTTCTTGCCAGTGCTCAGAATGTTCAGTACACTGGGCCTCACTTGTTTGTTTTTTTTTTCTTTGGAGTTGAGACATACCAGATGTAAAAATTTAAACATCGTTGCTTCCCTTCTTAAACGCTGAAGTGATTAGCAGTCTGCTACTGCATCTATTAAAACTGTCAAGAAATCTTTTCCGCTTGATGCAAAGTTTCATCTTTTTGGTTTACAGGATGGATCTGGTATATGAAAAAAATCTATATTTATGAAAAGCCCAAGAACAGGAAAGAATATATTCATCTAACAAGAATGATCTAAAATGGATTGTTCCTGTTTGTAACAGAGCTCCTTTGGTGTCCAAACACTATTACAAAAACATCAGTGACTCATACTGTTGCACTGGCTGACATGTTCATTACCATGTACATGGGTACTGTAGTTTATGAAGAGTCAGTCTCACAATCACCGACCTGCTACTGTTAATACTGACTGGTGCCCAAAATGTGTATTAATCCACAGTGACATGTTCCCTCCCAGCAAACACACTACTGCCTTCTGTTTAAGTAATGTTTGCAAACAAACAAAAACAAAAAAACTACAGAACTATCCTTTTTTACATTAAACCATGAATATTTGTTATCAATTTTCAAAGGCTGACCTCTATAGTAGGAAACACTGGGCTTGGGACTAAGAGCTAAAGACATTGGGAAGTTGGAAAGACATTGTTAGTTTTGAACTTATCATGGGATTTGGTGATTAATTAAAAAATATATAGACAAAACAGTAGCCTTAACCATTACATTTAAATCTTCTTTTTGAATACTGCATTATAAATACCATTAGCGCACCCTGTGACCTACCTTACACTGCAGATAATCTGTTAGTTTCCTCATTAAGCAAGTAAATAAGCTTATTTGTTCCTGTGACTGTAGTAAGGACTGAGCCTGACAACTCCAGCCAGGTTGCCATGCCCATAAATAATGATTTCTGATGAGTTTGGGTCACCACATTTCCTGACCTTTACACTGTGTTACAGAAGAAGAACAAATCTTGCAAAATGTTAAAAAAAAAGAAAGAAAAGGTAAAATATAAATACATTGCTTTTTAAGACAAACTAGAACGATGAACCATCATTTTAAGCGACCACTGCCTTTCCTGCTTCCTTCCTCTCTTTCTACTGGGTGGGAGAAGGGGGGTACAAATCTTGTTTTGATGCTGGCGCTGTCAGGGGGCTAGCCAGAGAGGATAGTAAACACTGCCTTTGCAGAACATTTAAAATCAATCCTTCAGCCATAGGCCTCGAACCCCCCCATCCCACCCCACCCCTTCGCTCCTCTCTCTCTCTCTTTCCATGAGTCTTTCTTCCTCTTTTTTCTCTTCTCTCTGTAATGTGTCTGCTGCTCTCTGAGAATAGACGCAGCACTTAAAAGCCAGGCACAGGGGCTGAGCTTTGTGACAGCAGCTATGGCTTTTATTACCATGCTGAGATATGACCAGCACCCACCACCACCACCACCAAGCCCAAAAATCACACATATAGACTTCCAGACATAGACACACACTCACAGCTCTCTGATGAGCAAATAATCATGTCATTAGCCCGTGTGCATTGAATCCATTGGCTCATTTGCCAGCTCTCAGGCCTTTACCATTGCTCGTGATTGGCCAAAAGATTAGCTGAAAGTCATTTTGTTTCCAGTGTTATTACTTGATTAAGTCACCATTTGCAAATAAATAAATAATCAAAATGTTCACAGACACCACTGATTCAGGAGTGGAATACTAATGCATATACATAGTTGCATAACTATATACATTCCCCCCAGTATATACAATTATCTTGATAGTCAATGCTTCACTTCATTCGTGGCTTTGACGCTGTGTGTGCCATTAGATGGCTGACCCACTGTCATGTCCAGCAACTGGTGGAGAGCATGTGAAATCTGACCCCGGGGAGGGTAATGTGAATCCTGAGCCACACAGACAGCACTCTCACTCTGTGCTGGCCACAGTGAGGATCGTGGGTGTCATATTTGAAAAGGAATGGGCTCCAATTTTGGGTCCTACTTTGGTCCCAAGTTGGTAAAATACTCTTAACTTTGTTAAGTTTTGTGGCCACACAAATTCCTTTTCATACACGCTGTCTGTTTAGGTTGTCTTTTAAGCCTTTCTGTGTAGTTACTAGCAAAGAACAGAAGGACGGACCAAGTGTAGAAACTTGATACCACTGATTGACATGGCATAAACATTCCAGTGTCACCAGAACAACTGAAAAACACTGCATTAGCAGGAGGGTAGTTGCGAGGAAGGGGGAATGAAAAGTCCTTTGTTTAAATCTCTAGTTACCACCCAGCTGGCTAAAGCTGAGGAGGATGGGTGCATGGCCCATTGGTGTTACACCGTGTTCTGTGACCTGCCTTCAGGAAACAGTAAGTGCACAGAGCATACAAAACATCAGCGATTTACTTAACTAATATTCACTAAATGATAACGTGGAATCAGTATTCTTTTTGTGTCATTTTTACTTTATAGGGCATCTGCAGCTGCATGGAGCACATTCAGTGATTCCAAAGGATTTGGGCTCAATAAGCAACTTTGAAACGGAATTCAGATTTGATAAAGTGCTGCCGAGCCCCAACCCTAGCCAACACCTCCTCCATGGAGCGTTTCATTCAATATTTTTCAGCAGGTGGGGTGACAGGGAGGGTAGGGCTTTATTTCACTGCACCACCATTCTTCTATTTCAGCCCAGTCTCATATGAAAATGCACAATAGCTACAAAGGTCCTCAGCACAAAATGTAGTAGTGTCAGAATAAGGCCTGTAAAATTGTGACATGACAACATTTACTAGGTGAATCCCAGTTCCCCTAATTGCATCCACGTTTCCCTCACTTGCATCTTTTCATTACATCTTAGTCCCGCCCAAGGAAGATGCAAAGAAACAATGCAAGGAGAGAAGAACCGAGGAAATACAGTATGTTTTAGGTGACATGACATGTCCTTTCTGCAGATCCTTGTGTGACGTGTCCAATCACAAACTGATTTCCAATAAATGTCAGTCGGTCTTTAACAGACCCAAAGGATGCACTCTTGTATCCTCGGTTATAGCTTCTCCAGGCAGCCTCCTCGCTCCTCTGTCCTCACTCCTCAGGGCAGAAATAAGAGCTTTGCGATGTCCTTCATCACGGCAGACCGGATGCTGTCATCTTCGAGGCCGATCAGTGACAAATACTGTATGTCACCTTCTGACCTGTAATTCTAAATGCCTTTTTAGGCCCATCGCTGTAATTTCAAAAATGGTATGTAAAGTGTAGTGGTGAGATGTAAAGTATAATTTCTTCAGCCAAATTGCATTTGGTAGCTTAGTGGTTAACACAGATCATACAACTGCAACAATAGTGGTTCAACATTAAAGTCTACACAATCCAGCTGCAGCAAAGGCCAGCGTTTAAAGTTCTCCAGCCAGGCTTACATAGCATGACCCCTAAGAACCACCGCAGAAAAGATGGGCACATTTTACCATCCACAATGAATAGCTCTAGGTACCAGT
This sequence comes from Monopterus albus, assembly GCF_001952655.1. Taxonomy (NCBI): domain Eukaryota; kingdom Metazoa; phylum Chordata; class Actinopteri; order Synbranchiformes; family Synbranchidae; genus Monopterus; species Monopterus albus. The sequence goes on from NW_018127934.1 coordinate 223,589, forward strand.
AGACTGGGGTTGATGGGAAACTTCTATTTTACTGACTGAAGACTCAAAGTACAAATGTCTTTTTTTTCAACTCTAATATCGAAATGTGGAAAGAGGAAATTACAAATGTTATAGGCACTTAAAGTTTCTTTTAGAAAGAAATCTGAATTATAATACAGTATGAACAAACCCCTGACCTCCTGCTATTACTGTTTTACATTTTGAAAAGGTTGAAATAAGTGAGGAATGGTGATATAGTCACTGGTGACGGTTGAAAGGCTTATGAGTGATAAAATCCTTGAACAATGTTTTTGACAACTCTTTTACAGATGCTATCATATTGAAAACTCACTGGGTAAAAATGTAAGCGTTAATGCATTGCCAGGTCTCTGATTGCATTCCTATTTTGTTAGATGTTCCACTCATTTACTCAGGATTTTCCTTTAATTTGTCACCTATCTGTGTCTGATGGAGCCAAAACATAAAAAACTGAATCAAATGAATCCATTCTGGATGCATAGTGCACGGATGGGGCCTGAACCGCCGAGCTGCTACATCCTTAAAAGTTGATTTACCTGATTGCACAGCCAGCATCCTCCCAAGTTACTCAAAGCAACAGGCTTCTTCCTGAACTCGTCAACAGGTGTTGCTGCAATGGACAGCTATCAGTGGTACGCATGTCAACCGGCCTCATCAACCTGCCCAGTGTTTGATTGTTTGTTGCTGTGTTTGTCGTGCCTTGTTGCTTTTCTTTTGTTCTCTCTCCTCTATCCGCTCAGCCCAACCGGTCGAGGCAGAAGGCCACCCACCAAGAGCCGGGGTCTGTCAGAGGTTTATTCTGTTAGAGGGAGTTTTTCCTCCCCGCTGTCACCAAGTGTTTGCTCAAAGGGGATATGTTGGGTTTTTCCTCTACAATCATAATAATAGTAAAGTCTAGACATCACTTTGTAAACTGTCCTGAGATGACTTTTGTTGTGATTTGGCACTATAACATTCTAAAACTGAATTGCACTGAATTGAATTGAAAATTAACAATAGTCACCAGTTTCACTCTAATCCACTGTAGATAAAAAAAAACACACACACACACACTCACATAGGACAAAAAAGTGTGGGTTCAAACTGAAAAACCAACAAAGCCGGGTTAAAACACACTGTAAGAAAATATTTACATAGAATAGATCTATGTATATGCACCGCTAGCAGCTCAAAAACTGTGTTTGTGTGTTCACAAACAGGTAAAACCAGTCATTTGAAATGCCTCCAGAAACTGAGAAATTGTGGCCACGGTGCATGTTGGATGTCTTCTAGTTAATTTCATTGTCAACACCTGTTTGTGCTGAAATCTGCAGAAAGACGATGGATCCAAACAGAAATGCCATCTTCAAAAACCTCCGTGAAATATGAAATTCTTTTTTACTCTTATTTTTTTCTAAGAGGAAGGCTTTCTTTATACATGGCTTTCGTTTGCTGCACCGTGAAGAATGTTGTTACCAGGCAACAGGCATAACAATGATACAGGTGCTCTCTTTCTCTCTCCCTCTCTCTCTGTTGTTCGCTCTCTCATCCAGTGTTCGTGGGTTTTGCATCTTCTCCTCAATAATGTTAAATGGCACTCATTCTAAGTTCAGCATGAATGTCATATACTCATAAAGAGGTTGCACCTCGATTACTCAGAACATCCTCATTTCTCATTTATTCTCATTTAATTATGGGCTTTTTTTAGTAGTTTTCTGATGTCATCAAGAAATAATGAAATCACTATGCACTGCTAAGAACACCATCTTATGTACTAGGCATTTTTTGTATGTTCTAAAACTCTAAATCAAGTGAAAAATTTGCCAATGAAATATTTTAATCCATTTCCAATTCACATCAGTTTGTTTCAAAAATCTGTGCTGAAAAAACAAATGATGACACTTTGTTTGATAAGATTGTTGAAACAAACTGATCTGTATTAGAAAGAGGAAGTTTTTAAAATATTGTTTAAAAAAGACTTAGGCTTCAATATTAGATGATAGATAGATAGATAGATAGATAGATAGATAGATAGATAGATAGATAGATAGATAGATAGATTTCTAGACTGTGCAGGGGAAAAAATGAATAATCAACAAGTTCTCCAACCATGATGGTTTTATCAGAACCTAGCAGCCTATAGTCTTTTTGAAAACACATTTTCAAGTTTCATTCAAAAGCCTGGAGTAATCCTGGCTCACATTTTTCTAAACCCCAAATCACAAACAAAGAGGAAGGATAGGAAGAAAAGCAAGGGCAGAACTAACAGGCTGTTAACACCAGCCTGAGCCTGGCCCGATCTCCTCCTTGTCTGTCTCCTTTCTTGCTTTCCAGAGATGGCAGACGCTTTGAGCTTCGTTAAATTGTCCCTCCTCCCTCTCCCCCATCTCTCCCTCTCCGCTTTCTTTCTCTCTTCTCCTCTCCCCATCTCTCTCCATCTCTCTCCCTTTCCCACTCACTCTGTTCTCAGCATCTCTCCTCCTCCTCCTCCTCCTCCTCCACCACCACCACCTCAACCAGCAGTCTTTCGCCCTTAATCAGAAGGCTGTGGGTCCCCTCGCTCCTCTGCCTCCTTCCTCCATACTCCTCGTCACCCCAACCGCCCAATCCCCCTTCATTCTATCCTTTCACCACCAGCCGCCACTTCCCTCCTAACACACTCTCTCTCTCACTTTACATTTCTCCTCTCTCCTCCCACCTCCCCCTCCCACACACACACCTCCTTTTACACCCCTGCAGTTAGTGTCTGCCAAAGGCCGCTTCTGTTCATCACTCACCCATGCACTTAGCAACAAAAGATGTGTGGTAATTTCCCTGTGCGTGCGGTAAACTGCTGGCCCGGTCACACCCCGGGGGGGCAATGGAGGGGAGGGGGTCCGCCGAGGCTCTTTGCCTCGCCGCTACTCGCAGCTGACCCCCATGTCACACATGATCGACGTAGGGGAGAGTGGTGGGCTGCGGCTGTGTGACTGGCAGGCCGAGGAGACGATGGTAATGGGGCAGGGAGGGGGTGAAAGCTCTGTCAGAGAGGTGGCTGTGATGCTCTCTGTGTGTGTGGGTGTTTGGGTGTGAGTGTGTGAATGATGGAGGTTGGTTGGCGAGGGAAGGAGCAGTACTGGTGGCAGCCACCGGCCCTGGCCGCCACGGTGTGTTTGTTAAAATGACTTCTTCGTGCACCATTGTCACCAGCTTGCTACAGCAGCTGCTCTCCTCCTCCCCAGCCTCCACGGCTTCATATTCTCTCTGTCTCACTACCAGTCACAGTGCTCCCTTTCACTGTTCACACAGCTTTACAAATGGCCGCAAATTCTCTAAAGCTCAGATACAAACACAGTTGCACATTTGCAGGACTTCTTACAGTGCATTTTAAAAAAGCAGCACCAAAATCCAGACAAGAGAGAGCATTCATTAACAAAGCCAAGGTGAGCTAGCAAACACTTTTACACATGCCAAAATACTGTGTAAGCAAATGCACACATAAATACATGTATACAGCGAGCATGTGAAAGTCGAATCACAGCCACACAGGGGGAAAGGCATATTACTGAAATTCTCAGAGTGAAAAGTCCTTTTCCCAGCAATGAAAGCATGAGGGCGTGAGGGGAGGGTGTATGAAGTGGTTGCAAGGACACTTCCATCCAATCCGATCAATGGCAATATTAATCTGAGCACAAGTCAGTTTCGCCGCCCCGGCATTTGATTAAAACAGGGAAGAAATATGACGTAGCCAATAAATCTGTTTGTCAAAATGGCACGTGGCTCAAGAGGAAGGGAAATAGATAAGGGGCTGTGAAGGAGAGGAGAGGAGGTAGGTTGACAGCAAGAGATGGCGGGACCACAGGGTGGGGGAGGCAGCAGGTGACTGACCTCCTTTCCCCCGTATGAACAAAGCACTCAGGTTGAACCAACCCTTCACCTGCTTACCTTTCACTGCACTTCCACCCAGCTACCTTTTCCTTCCCCTCTCTTCCTGTCACCCTCTCTCAGTTTCATTCTCTCTCTCTCCTGCTTTCCTAGCAGCACCCCTGGATAACAGAATAATCCTCCTATCCTGTATGTGCGTGCCTGTGTTGTGGAGTTTGGGGTCACTGAAGCTTAATGCTAGAAATAACTCCAGAGAACAAGAGCTGGCCTTAACGCACAGTCTGTACATGTACATGAACATTAAGAGCATTTCATGCATCAACACATGGAGGCAGTAGTACATTCAGACAGGTATTTTATAAATGTTAAACATTGTTATAAATGTTAAAAAAATAGGGAGAAAACTGTGTCACAGGTGACTGTAGAGCATTGTCCTCATATTTTACAAACTGGACAACAATGCATCACAGTTTGTCCTCAATAACTATCTTCATTTCAAGCCTTTATGTGGCCATGTGAATTAAAGTATGCTGCTTGTTTCTTAGCACAAACAGCAGAAGGAGTGTGAGGTTTCTGCTGAAGTAGTTGAATCAAGTGTTGTCACAGTATTCAATGGCCCTTAATCACTTGTTATCAGCACCATAGTAATAGCTCAGTGTGGCCCTACTCCACCTACTAGTAGGCACAGTAGGTGGTTTTGGTTAATACTTATGATTAGGTGACCTCTTGTTACGTCCGTGACCCGGGCCGCCCCATGTACCTCGGTAGCAGGCACAGGTAGTTCCAGCAGCTCCGCCCCCGCACAGGTGAGGGTGCATTCCAGGCGACGAGGCACACCTGCTCTCCATTGTCGGAGCAGTATATAGGGTCAGCGTTGGTGCGTCCTCGTCGCCAGATTATTATGTGTTATCCTGTTGGTACTGTAACTACGTTTCATGTTCATGTCAAGGCCTCAAGTTTATGGACCATTGTTTGATCTGCGCTCCTTTCGCAACATTGTGAACTGTTATTGCGCATTGTTCTGTTGTATCGGTTTTCGTGCCCTTCTCACGTTTAAAGGAGTTTTTGGTTTTTGGACTGCTTTTTGTGAATTGCTCCTCCTCTCAGAGCTCCAAGGCAATCCTGGGACAGCGCCACCATCTTACGTCGCACCGCTCAGCTACCAGCGCTGCCTCATCAGGGGACCCACACACCGAACCCGGGATCTCTGGCACCAGTCTCCCCCTCCCTGGACTACTCCCTGGGCCTGCAGCGCACTCAGCTGTTCAGGTCCCCAGAGTGACTACCAGAAACAATCTATACCATACCTGCTGCTTGTTCTTAAACTCTCTCTCTGTTCTTATTTAGCGAGCAACGCCTCTCATTCACCCCGGGAGACAGTAGTCCAGTCAACTCAGTGTGCCCAGCTGCCCCAAGATCAGCGGACAAGACCGGCTCTGTTTTGTTTGTTTTCGTGGAGCATTAAATACGTTTTTCTTGTCTAGCCTGGGTTCGAATCTGCATATTTACTGGGTCCTAAACAACTCGCACACAGCTCGCCGTAACACCTCTAGTAGCTGTAGTAACAATGACACAAGCAAAGGAGGAAATTAGTACAGGCACAGTATAAAAACTCTTATTAGTTGGAGAGAAATGGATGAATAAATCAAACACAGTACTTTCCCAGAGAGACGGATGCTCAAGTCCAGTGGGAAACATCGTGTTCTTTATCGATGACCATACAGCAACCACAAGGGCATGTTGATTATTATAACACTCATGACAAAGGCACTATAAAGTTAAGGAAACAGGTCATATACTCAATACTAAAAACATCAGTAATGTTCTCCATCTCTGAAAAGCCAAACCTATGTTAACCCTGGTTTTGCCCTGATCTTTGTTGCACTCTTTATGTGCTACAGATCGCAGCCTCTTGGGTCTAAAAGGCAGATCCGCTCCCATCCTGGGTTGTACCTGCAAAGGGAGCCTCCACAGGCCATCTCTGAAATGAGCCATACTGGTTTGAAATAACACATCTTATAAGCTTGGATCAGCGGGGGCACGGAAGAAGTGTGATGTGGACTTGAACAACAATGGCTACAGTGGGCAAGAAATAAACACAAGGCCTGAAGATAGCAGAGTGGGGTGAGGTTTGAAGGATAGAAAAACAGGGAGAGAACACTTCTGGACATTTTTTTACTTGATATATTCAAACTTGTGCTAAATCTAAGTTAATGCAGCTTTAAACAAAATTCAATAGGCCTTTTGCAGAGACATTTGGATACCACAGTACAAATAGCACAGTTTTGGATAATAAAATTTGTGATGGTTTAATTCTATTTAGGTGCTTCAGTTTAAAGGTCCTGGTGTGCTGCATGCTGCCTCTTCATTACCTCTCATGTCAAAATATCTGTGGAAAAGTTCTGGTTGAATGTTGTGCACAAGAAACTACACACACATTACTTATAATTCAAATCGCCACCTGTGACAGGGCTAACAATTTACACATTTGTTCATACCTGTATGTATGTATAGCTTCTTTATATGTGTATTTAAATTAAATTACCGATATTTTGGAGTTTATAGTGCACATTTTTAATCAGGATTATCAACTACAGTAAATCCTCACCTTGTGACTCCATTAAAGTTGTGAACTGAAGATTTATATTTGTTTCTAGAGGCTAGGAAAAAATAAAAATGAGTAGAGGAAAGTTGGTCCATTCATTAAATTCTTCCCCACATACTGTTGATGCAGTGGCACCTTAGCCCAGGGGACAGATTAAACTGCCACACCCTTCCTGCTCCTCCCGCAGAAAGTATGGATTTAGTGAGATTTATTAAATCCAGTCCCCTACAAAGTCCAATGAAACTTTTCCATTTTTTCTCCTCTTGCTCTCATATATTTACCTTTTCCCTGACAGCCTGGTACAACTTGCAATGTCTGCATTAATAAAAGTAACTCTTGTGCTGTATCTCACACTCTAATCAAGCCTGTAGACGATAAAAGCAAGATGCTATTGTTCTCTTTACACCTGTGTGTTTTCTCATTTAGTAAGTTTAGAGGAATCACCGTTATGACATCATTCATTTACACAATGAAACAAAAGAAGAATGCAGATTCTCCATAAGATGATCTTGCAGAGGCAGCTAAATGAGTGAGAGGCATCTGCAATTGTAGTCTCCAAAGTCTAACTGAGATTATTTCGACAAAAAACTTACAATTACACACTGTTTTCTCCACGTGCACTGGCCAGCCAAGAAGTACTCAGAGTAGCTGTGTGTACTGTAACTGTTGAATATGAAAACATCCAGAAAATGTTTATGGGACACATCCTCTATCTTTTTTTTTTTTGTTGTAGTTTGCATAGCAGGATAAATCTGTTCAGTGAACACATACAGCATCACTACAATCCATTTTTAGTCCGTTTTTACCATCAGTGAGCACAATTATATGTTGCTGTGTGGGTGAAGCTGTTAATGAAGTTGATGTGGTGATGAATCAATTTGTCTGGCTTTGTGCTGGTCACTGTGGACACTGACTTGACATATGAATGCTGTAAGAAGGAACCTTGTTTATATGCTTATTTTTTATTTGTGTTAGTCCTAATGAATATTGTAACGCATATAATTAAAATGTAAATAAAGTGACATTTAAAAGACTTGACAAGTTTAATAAAGCATGTTGTTGTGTGAAGACCTTCATGTTAAGTGATTGCTCTCATTTAGCAGTGATCACTATCATTCTGGGACGCCAAATAAAGCTTTGTTTGCCTAGTTGGCTATAGCCCACCATCTGTGTGCGACTCCGCCATGAGTTGTCCCCATCCCTGAATGTCTTTCAAAATGAAAGGGGTGCAAAGCAAAGAAGAGGGTGGGATGAAGGGATTAAGAAGGATGGAGAAGGATGATGGAGAGGTGGATGAAATGATGAGTGAGGCCACGCAACAGAAAAAAGAGGAGGATGGTGGAGGTGAACAGACCGAGGTGTCATGTGATCCTCACTTCAGCTCACTGCACGGGGAGTCAGGCAGACAAAAGAACCTGTCAGCATGCACATAAATGAGCATACATGCACACACACGCCACAACACTGATAGACCTCGGTGGCAGGGCATATGGATGAGGGAATGGATTTTTTTTAGGTCAAGCTAAACCTTCTAACATCAAGGTGCCTGGTATAAATAACCTATCTACAAAAAGAGATCCTGTATCCTGCCTGCACAGAGGGGGCGGTCAGTTCATGACATCTACCTTCATCACTATCGTACTGTTGTGTGGTCAGGAGAGGAAAAGGAGAAATATTCACAGTATTACAAACCAGAGTTGAAACCAGAATCTCTGGATTCCGACTCAGAAAAACACAATGACATTTGTAATGACTCAAATTGTAGAAAATCCAGCCCTTCAGCATAACCTCAACAGTATTACTCATTATTGGTGTTTTTAAATGTTTTTCAGCCTTAAACAAACATCACTTTCCATAAGTTCAAGACAACTGTGGTTTAAACATCCTCAGCTTGACATAAGTTCAAGATATCTGTGGTTTAAACATCCTCAGCTTGACAGACTGAGACTAATCAAGTAATAATATGAGAACTGACAGGGAGGGGGTCGACATTTTTTAGCTAGAATGACAACTACATGACAACTATACAGATGTATAAGATTTGTTCACTGTTATGATGGAAAGTTTTTTGAATGCTGATAAATTAATTACCATTTAACAAATTTTAATAACATATGCTATAGTAGATAGTTGATCTTAATCCTATTGGCAAACAGAAATGTTTGGGATGGATAATATTTTTAAAAAAAGAAAGACTGCCCCATTCTTCACCTTTTCTTTCCACCATATACCCCACTAAGAAAAACCAGCATTAGCCCTGAGTTAAAAAAAAATTCAGTTCCCCCCTTCATTGGTTGAGTGAGACCACACAGTGAGAGTGCCTACGCAGAGAACTACTGCCATGGACATCGTGAAGGCCACGTGAACACTGCTGTTATTAGTCTGGACACCCAGTGAAGGGCCATGCAATTTCCAGTACTGGCACTGAACTTTGGCAGTGGACATAAGCTGTTAATTAAATGCAGACACATCAAGCCAATGTGATAGAACCAGTAGAGACATAGACTGACTGTTGCGTTGCCTCACGTCACCTTTGTCTGGACCAGGTGGGTTGAAAAAGTGGCACTTGAACACATGGCACAGACTACCGCCAAAGGCCGACTAGTATATACGTTCTGCGTCTGCGTGAAAGAAATAACTCCCCTATCAGCAGGTGGCGGTATCTGTATTTGCCATTCACAAAGAGAAAGAAGAAGAGCTAGACTGCTGAAGTAAAGCTGTACACAAAGCTGCTCTCGTTCAACACAGCTGCTGTTTATAGCTGCTTCTAATTGAGAATATGTCAGATAATTAGTTGCAAATGACACTGCCGCTCTCTGCCCTTGGTCTTTTGGTTGTTGAAGAACAAAGGAGGCTGTGTAGGCAAAAAAGAAGGAGAAACCACAGTAAATGTGAAATCATGGGTACTACAGCAACAGGCTGAAGGGGCTTTCCTTCTTGTGCACTGATTCACTTAGCTGAATAGCCAATCAAAGTAATCTTTCTCGCTGATGAGGCCCGACATGATTCCACATGTCAAACAGGGTCCGACTAGTGCCAACGTGGGACACACCAGGATGACAAGCCCTGACAGATGCTCACCGATGGCCCATCGGTGGTTGATGGCTGACCATCAGCTTGGTGTGTCGGGGGCCTAAGAAACTGTCTAATGTGAATGCAATCTCTAGGGAGCTGCTGTTTGATTACTTAGCAATACGGAAGCTAGTGGCACACTGCGTGATCCAGATGTCACATCCACACTCTATAGTTCAGTGTGTTTATTATCTTTATGGCCTGTCTCTTAGCATGCAGTTTCAGTTCCACTTCAGTGGTTGATGAGGAGGGGAGAGCCATATCTGGGCCCTCTTGCTAATTGAGCACAGCACTGGACCCCAAGGTCTGCCTCGCTGACGCTTTCTTAATCCATTGCTGTTTAACGCCGGCTGTGCTTGAGTAATTAAGCAGATAATCTTCAATTAAACCGAGCTTGGCCTCACAACTCCCAACCCCCATCCTGAGACAGATGGACCTTGGAGCACACAGCTCCTCTTTCCCAAGATAAATGGTCCACTCCCCTGCCATGCAGCCCGGGTGCTGCCATGCTTTATGGTGAGTGTGTGAGCCATTATCAATTTTTTTCACCACTGGACATCAATATTTCCACGCTGACACATTTTTGGCTCTTGCTTGTTGTGTTTCCAGTATTAATCTGTTTACATATTTGTTTGGTTTACAGCATGTTTTCAAGACTATATTGATTTTTTAATGCACAAAGACAATTTTCATAATGTTTCTGATCTTAGTAAAAAATGATAAAGTTTTTTTAAATCCATTATATAAACAGGTAGTCTCACTGAGATTGTGATCTCTGTACATGAATAAAATTTAAATATGGACAGACACCAAAAATTCACACACATTACAACATTTTACATAAAAAAACAATTACATGTGAAACTGTGAATGTTTTATTAAAGTCTTCACAAGAGATTTCAAACTTTTCTGCCACTTATTCCATTTGTATAGTACCCAAAACCAGTTCCCCCACACTCAGATTGACCATGAGGCACAGCTAATGCTAAAATATTCTGTGACCTGACATTGCAAGTACTGTGTTTATATGAAACTAGAGAGCGGTAATGAGGCAGTTTTAGACCCTTATATATAAATAACATACATTCCATTTCCTTTCTGTCAGTTTATGAGGGTCATTCTGCATTTTCATTTAAGACACAAAGGTGAATGAAGAATTTATCACCTGTGATAAATTGCAGTGCACTGTGATACACAGAGCCAAGTGACTTTAAGAATAAAGAATCTGTTTCTATACAGAAAGTCTAGCTTGACCTTTAGTTTGCTTGTCAGGTGTCCAACGTTGGTCTTGAAAGTGAGTCTAACCTGAAATTTAATCCCTAAGTATTTATAACACTCAACAATTTCAATCTGAGAACCCAGAAGTGTGAGAATAGGAACAAAACATTTTGTTTCGCCAGAAATTTAAAACAAGCTCATGTACATTATGTAATCTGAAATCTATCAAAAGCAGAAAAAGATAAACAATCTTTAAAGATGATTAATCCACATGTCATATCTGACCATTATTGTACTTACAGTCTACTTTATATAACCTGGGGAACATATTCTAAAGTCTAGTGAGTCCATTTACAATTTCAAATTCACTCAACAAAGCATTTGCTGTAGACTTATTAACATTATTAATGTGAATGAATCATTCTAAGACGACTAATGTAAGGTTGATTTCTCCACTGCATCCATTTAAGGTTCTGTGTTAATACAGCTTGACATATTTCAGCTTGTGTAAAAACTAATGGTTTAAGGCAACGGGGTTCCACGTGATGTTGTGGTAATGTCAGCTTATTCAGCCTAAGACTGTATAACCTTAAGGAAGTACTTAGATTAAACCAAACCACAATTTTTAATACACCTAACAAAGCTGTTTTTGTGCTTAAACCTAATGGTTCCCTAGCCTGAAATGTTTTAATGACTGTTTTAATGACTGTTTCCATGACGGCAAAGGTCAAGTACACCTCCAGCAGAATGGTGGTATGGGTCATATTATTGTTACCAACAAAGGTAAAAAAAAACTGTGTATCCTGGTGTGTTTTCAATCATTTCTGAACAAAATGGAGCTCTATGGCACAGAGAAAAAGTCTCATCAAGCTTTTGTGATATATATTTGTTAATAAAAATCCATCATTGTTGGATTTAGTCTTCTTGCAAGTCTTCTGCAAGTGCCTGCAGAGAGTGATAAAGACTGTGGAGAAGATCACCAGGACTCCACTGCCCTCTCTGCAGAGCATTTACCACCGCAGGGTGCGTAGCACAGCTGCCTCCATCTTCAAAGACCCCACCCACCCCCAGCATGGACTGTTCATACCCCTACCCTCTGGCCAGAGGCTCAGAAGTGTGAAATGCAGGACTTCTAGACTGAAAAACTCTTTCTTTCCAACTGCCATCAGACTCCTAAACAGCTGACTCAGGATCTACCTCATTTAATTCCATCTGTACTGTTTACATACTCATTTTGCACATGCAGATTTGTGATTTTATTGCCTATTTAGATTTGTGTTATTGCTCATCTACTTTATATTTCACTTGTATTTTGTGGCATTCACGTAGATGGCAAAGTAAGAATTTCATTGCACAGGGAAACACGTTTTCTAACTGTGCATATGACTTTGACCTTGACCTTTGACCTTGTGGGATGGGTATGCTAAACAGGTTAACAGGCTAACAGGTGTTTTAGCATTGGGTAATAAGTGTTTTTTCTTATCCTTGTAAAATTGGAAGAGGCAGCAACAAGAAATCAGGAAAATATATCAGCAGGGTCTCATTTTAGAATGTGATCACAAACCATAATAAATACATCCTTATTCAATGAGCCTAAGCCTCAGAATTCTCCTCACCCAAAGCACATAGGGACCGCAGTGCCAATTTAGCCTCATGCTAACAACCTTCACAAGCTTATCTGTGTTACTAACACTTGCACATACTCTGTGCCTCTTCTCCTTCTCTCACCCTCCCTCCCTCTTTCTCCAACCACTCCTGTTTCCACAGCGATAATTAAGCCATCAAAGCGCGCAAACCGTACCATCCTCTGTCTCTAAGGTGAGAATGCGGGCCCACATGTCAAGTGGAGCGCAGCCACCCGTGTGTCTCTTTAAAGGGGAAGGCACAAGGGACAGGCAAAGAGAATGGTGTGTGTGTGTGTGTGTGTGTGTGTGAGTGTGTGTGTAGTGGGCTATCACCACAGCTGCTGCTTTTGGTTGACAACACGGAGTGACGCAGGATGGATATTTGATACCTGCAACTATATATGACAAAATGTAATTTATTTTTACCAGTGAATAAGGATGAATTGATAAAAAGTAATTACCCTATTAATGTAAAGTCTTATCCAATGATCTGCATGTATCTATGGAATCGCAGCTTCTGATAAGTAAAACAGTTTCCTCTGCATCCACATGTACTGTAAGAAGCATCTTACATTCAGAAGCTAACATTCTGCCTCATCATAACCAATTCTTGGGAGAAATGGGTTTATGAACTAAGTTAATCAACAATCTATCTAAGCCAAAACAAAAACAAACAAAACAAACAGCTGAAAGAAACCACAAAAATACAGTCAGTAAGCCAACGCTTATGACAAGGTAATATAATTTAAAATTATGGGCTGTAGGTGTAATATTAATGTTAGTTTTGGTTGTCTTTTGTGGTGCCATCAAAAGAAAATTCCAGGACTACTGTCAACCATCTAAATCTTCCTCTAGATGTTTGCTAACCTTGCAATACACAAGAGCAACATCTGGAAACTGTACACAAAGATGTTTAGAAGATAAAACTATTAGAAATGCAGGGCAAAAACACTAGAGTAAAATACTGCTAGTTGAAACAGAACTAGACTAAATCTATAAAAATGACTAAAATATGACTAAATGTTATACATATTTATTTTTTATCAAAATACTGAGACTAAATATACTAAACTCAGGTGACAAATTCAACACTGACTGGCGTATTTTTACTACTAAGATGCATTCACAGGGTGGAAAAGGTGGTCTTTCTTGTTTCAGCAGTATTTAACTGTTTTAGGCTGCCTTTTCTGACATTCAGCTTCTGGTGCCAGCTCCTTTTACATGGTTTGTTTGTGCATTCAGTGAACAGGTGCACAGGTGCAGATGCACAGCTCAGTACAGTAGGAGCAAACCTAGAAACTCATTTGGCATGTTGCCATGCTGGTAAGCTTCACCCCATCCCAGCTGTGTCAGAACATCAGACAGGACAAACAACCCTCATCCAGTCAACTGCAGGCCAGGCACATGGGGACCATCTGCAGACAGACATGACAAGAACACTGACCTCAGAACAAGACAAAAGTGTAGTGTCTGAGCCAGGGGCTTGTTTGTGATAGTAGTGATACATTTTGTAGAGATGGATCAAAAATTCACCTCCTGTTGAAACAGGGATTTTTATCATTGTCTTTTTCTTAGAACAATACTTCTATTTCATTATCGCAACAAAATCACAATCTAAGGATATAATAAATCATGTAAAACCTAATTTGGAACCTCTGTCAGTGACTGCACATAAATATTGTATGTGGTTTGAGTGTTTGAGCATGTGTTTACCTTAATGTGTCAGTTTTCCCATCAGATTGGCATTAACCATGACCATGTGTGTATTTTATGAGATATTGTGTGGTTAATATTAACTTCTTTTTCCAGGTGGGAATGGGACATTGATACCAGTGATCAATATAGTACTTGGGCAAATTTAGAAGAATAATTAAAGACAATACAACAAAGAATTTAAATATATATATATATGGTTTTAAATCAAGATTTCCAAGGATTAGACCTGAATCTCTTTTGGTGATAATGAAAAAATAATCTTCCAAGACCAGTCCTGAATATACAAATCTGCAAAAGTGAGTTTTCAAGCACAAAACCTAGTATAAGTATAAATCTCAACTCAGAGGCATGTCTTCATAACTGCATTTATATATTTCAAAATAATGTCACTTTTTAATAGCTCTACACACCTTAAATATGTTGACCTCCAGTAATTCTCCTGCAGGTGTAAACACAGATTTACACAAACAAAATTTTTAAAAAGTTGGTTCAGGTCAAAGCCAATGCCCCCTGAAAATTCTTGCACAACTTGTACACACAATACACACACACACACAGTCTGTGGCAGATTGCAGTGGACTGCTGTTCTTTAGCAGCTGATTGTGTCCCCTCATGTTACTGACAGCTCCTAATGGCAGTGAGAGACCTTGCGTAATTAGGAGACTGCGCGCCTGCCATGATGCCTGTTTTTCAGAAGCCAATTCCCCCTGATGTTTTCCTACACTGCCACAAGTCCCTCAACACCCCCACCTCCATGCCCACACACACACACACACACACACACATCATCATCATCATCATCATCACTCCTCCACCTCTTTTTCTCCTCACTGCCCCTTGAATAGCTGCCGTCTGCTTTCCCTGGCGTAGTGCCCCCGGTGGCAGCACGTGCATGGTGTATCCCTGTGTACCAGTACCTGAGGGAGGTAATTAACGAGATGAGCAGCACAAGGGAGGTGGGCCTTGTCTGTCTGAGTGTGTGTGCATGTGGAAGGGATATCCATGCAGTGTATCTGAATACCTGAGCTTAGACATGGCCCATCAGGGGCCCCGCACACTAAGCAGAGATTTGGGTTCATATTTCCTTCATTTCAGCCTCTTTCTGAGTGTCTTGTTTTGTTCTGTATTGTTCTTTTGTCCCTCATTCCCTCAATATTTTTCAGTTTGCTTTGCACCCCTCCCTCGATTTTGTGTCTTTTTACCTAATTTTTACCTTCGCCAAGGGCGGGGCTATGTTTTTGCCAGCATTTGTTAGTTTGTTTGCTTGTGTGTTTGTTTATTTGTTTGTTTCTCAAAAAGTAATGAATGAATTGAGCACTGGAGTGAAGAAGAGTGCAGCTAATAAGTGTAGTGTGAAGTGTGCATCTATGAAGAACTGTAAGTACACATTATTACGTCAGTCTGCATGGGACATTTGTTTAGCCATTTGTGGCATTTACTATACGCTCGATAACAATGTACTATGTAAAGCCAATCTGTTCATGGTGTTCATGCTGCTAAAGCTAGCTGACATGCTACAGTCTGGGGGATAATGTTATTCCAGAAAGCAGGTTTAGTTTGTTCAAGGTGAAATGAGGGAAACTCTGGCTTTTTAGTTCCAGAAACAGGGATCTACTTTATGCAGCGACAGCTGGGCGAGAGCCTGATGGCAGAGATTTTGAGCTAGGGTCAAAGCTGTTAACATTTTCATTTATAGGACTGGTATTATACCATTTTATTAGGTTTTGACATATTTTGAGGTAACAAAGTAACCACTTTGATTGAGAATATGTGGTGAGTCTGTCTAAGTAATGCCAATTTAGACATTTATTAGACCAAGCTAGCTCTATTAGCAGGCAGCTACATCTCATTCAGAGCACAGTATTCAGCGTTCCAGCTGCACATTGTAGTTGTTTGTCCACTGTCGGAACTTAACTAGCGGTACACCCCGTGCTTCCCTTAACTGTCACCCAGCACCTCACGGGTTGATGTGGACTGTCCTACTTTGCTTTTTCACTGTATTTTCCATGTCAGTCTCTATTCAGAAGAGACACACACTCGCAGCTGGGCAGAGGGATGTGAAGTGCCTCAATAGTGCAACAATCAGCCAGTAACAGAGACTGTATGAGCAGTTTATCAAACAGCTGTTGAACAAGCAGAACACAGACTTGCAGAAATGCGACATCTTCACCGCTTTGCCCACGGTCCACTCACTAAAGTCCCAGTTTTACCCCTAAACAAATGAGTGAATGGCTGTCATGTCTACTGTTCTTCTTGAACAACTTTCAACAAAATAATGATATCAGCGTCATTACAAATGCCAGCAGTAGGTTTCCATGGCCAAGAAATCATATTATGAAGGTCAAACTATCAGAGGAATATTGTTTTCATGGCATTAGGGGGAAACAGACTTGCCCCTTGGCGGAGGTCTGCAATCTCTGAGTGCTGTCTAGTTTCTCGTGATTTGAGCCATTAACTGAGGGGTGCTTTCACGCCTCTGTCCACAGGGCACTGAGGTTTTAACACCCAACATTAATAAATCCCAAACCTCTCATCCCTTGACATTACAGAGGCAGCAAAATTGCATTACATTTAAGTATTTCTCAATAATTCCATCCTTAGGATTGGTACCAAGTGGTTTCACCAAGATTAGGTGATGCCTGAGCCAAGAAGAGACTGGAATGGCAGAGACTAGTAATTATTCTCATCTTATGGGTGCTCACAGTCATTTCAGGCAGGCAGGCAGGCTTGTGATGCTTCATACAGAAAGGAGGAAAGAGCTGAGAGGCATTTGTGAATGAATGGAACTACATGCCTATCCAGGCTAGCATGTCAATGAAAGAAGCAAACAATGAGATACCTGAAGAATATGGCATAGCACAAAAAATTATTATTGAGCACATCAAAACCCTTCAGGTAGACTTGTCTTAACATGATCTATTGCTACGTTATCATTTGTCTCCAGATTGAATACACAGGATGAATCTTTGAAAATTAAGGTCATTGTTGTGATTAATTCTTCACTACAGGGACGATGATGTGGTAATAATAGAAGAGGTCCGTGGTCTTCGGTCAGCGGCCAGTGGTCCTGAAGGAAAGCGATATAACCTTTGTCTCAGGGACGGCAGATATACGAGCCAGGCAAGTGCCAAGGATTATACACTGAGGTCCTTGCCAGGAGATGGAGAGGGGGAAAGAAGCCTGTGACCGTAGAATAATTTCAGCCTCTCTCCCTCCCTTGAGACCACACGCTGTCTGAGCCAACCACCAACTACCCTCCACCCCCACTTCGCCTCCTCCTCTTCCTACTTTCTTTCCTTCCCTCCACCTCTCTCACCAATCCCCTAACTGCCTGCCGGTGCCGGATGTCTCTTCTTTTCCTCCTCAGTGTAGCAGGGAGAGAGGGTGAGGGGCGGGGGACTGTAGGTGGTGGAGGGGAGAGAGACAGAAAGTAGAGTCAGGTTCCTGTGCTGCTGCAACTAAGTGCTGCAGCAAATCATCCCCGCATTAGGAATATGGGCAATTAGCACTGTGGCACATCCCTCCAGACACGCTTGCGCCTAGACGCCCGCACACATATGCACAAGTGCACACAGAATAATCAAAATATGACTCTCTACATTGGCATTCAGATGAAAAAATGTAACATATCTCAATGTGTCTACACTATATATATATATATATATATATATATATATATATGAGATATGTGGCCACTTCAAAATAATTTTGAGATGCTGTATTGTAAATTGCATACAATATAAAAGCAATAATCAACACTGGATTTTCATTTTTCACCGGGTTTTTTTCTTCATTGCCCACATCAAAATTAACTACAATTGAGAAAAAAAAAACTTTTAAAAATG
>NW_018127934.1:241668-246307 GCF_001952655.1 Monopterus albus
AGCGGGTTTTGTTCCCCGCCACTGAGCCGGCACTAATAGTCCAAGGCAGATATTGAAGAGCAGCGCAGGGCCACAGAGATCTATTAGAAATTCCCATCTACGCGCCTCATACATATTGATTTCTGACACCAAGCAGCAATGAAAGGCCCAGGGGAATAATATATTTAGCAGGGTTTGCAGTGAGGAGGTCACAGAGTGCATAAAGATTAGCTGCACAGACCCCTGACAGGACGATGTGTGAGCGCAACTTGTAGGCAGACAGGCACGCACATGCACACACCCCAATGCACCACTAAACATGCACACACACACATATATATATATATATATATGTACACTTACACTGTATATACTCCCACATTACAAGTGGAAAGCTTTTGTGCATCTCCATGATGTCTGAACTGGGGGTAAACTGGAACTGAAGTCGTTACCTCCTACTGGATGCAACCTTTTGTCTATTTGGGAGAAAGAATCCACTGCTAACTGATTCAACCAACATTCAACAGTGTTCAGAGTGATCTCATGCTTCTTAGGACATGGGCAACCAGTAGAGCCTGTTTATTACTGTGTCTGCTGAAATGCAAGCAGAGGGATTAGACAAGGGCAGAACCTGTACAGACAGATGAGAAATAAAAGGAAAACCTGAATAAATGAGTGGTCTCTTCCATGAGGATAGTGCCCTCATCCACTGGGAGCAAGGTTATGAAGCTGTTCTGGCAGCACATGGTAGCCCAACAGTTTACTGAGACACTTTATGTTGGGTTTTCCTTT
This sequence comes from Monopterus albus, assembly GCF_001952655.1. NCBI lineage: Eukaryota > Metazoa > Chordata > Actinopteri > Synbranchiformes > Synbranchidae > Monopterus > Monopterus albus. Next base: position 242,440 of record NW_018127934.1, read on the forward strand.
GTCACCCATTTGTATATATAGGAAGAAAAAACAGAAACATCTGGTGGAATGTCAGCAATGCAACAGACCTGCTAGCTACACTAGTTTTGTGATGCGTTTAAAGGAAAACTCTGGCCTATTACAATTTGGTTTTACTTCTGTCACTCGCCAAAGTAATTACTGAGATTTTAAAACACAGCAACATCACTAAAAACAAGACCGGTGGTCTTGTCTGAGCACTGGACCTGTGTCAGGTGTGGTCAAACAATCATACATGTTAAACCAAGCCAACAGACACTATATCAGGTGGTTTACCACTTTATTTTGAGCCAAAAGTGAGTGACAGTAATGATCCACCTTTTTAATCTGTATTTTTTTTGTCTGACTGCTTGTGTTTGTGGCCTCGTTTGGACCTATTTTAGCGATCTGTTGTTCTTGCACTCTATGAGCATAGCAGTTGTTTTGGTGAGCACAGTTTTATCATAACCAGTGGAACAAATGGCCAGAGGTGTTCAGTACAATCAAATCCGTAACTGTGAATCTATGAAGTGAACTGAGTATACTGAATCAGTATTGTCACTGAACAAATCACCAGCCTTCAGAAATGGAGCTTCATTCACTGATGACTGAAAGCCCCATTCTCACACTTGAACACAATACACACAACGTTACTCGTTAAAAGCAGAAGACGACGTAAGAAGAATCCTAATCTGACAACTGTTATAAACAACAGGCTGTTGAGCTGTGAACCTTATGTGCAGTGTTTTTAGTGAACTGAATGTGACTGCTTGGGGTAGCAACAGACTGAAGTACTACTGATCTGAAGGCTGCCTGAATCATCGATGAATGTCTAGGCCATATGAAAGGTGATGCGTTTACTTGCTGCTGTATGTAGTGAGATACCTTCACACAGCAAACAAACCACATACTCAGTGCAACTGAACTAAACTGAACAATAATTCAAATGACCAAAGTGATAGATGATTTCCTCCATTAAACAAAATAGCAAAACTTTTTACTGTTAATCTATAGTTAACATTATGTGCGAGAGGTATCGATTCAGCTCTATAGTAATTCTAATGTCATTTGTGATCGTGTTGCACTGTTTTCAAAAAAACAAAAACAAATGCTGTTCATGTCTACACCCACTGTATGTGCCCAGCTTTGTCTACTATCTCCTATTGCCATTAACATTTTGCCATCTTGGTTGGAGTCCTGTGATGCTGGAATAGAGGTGGTATGGTGGAGGTGACTGGAGTGATTCTGTGATGAGCTTGTCCAGGTGAAAGGGTAATTGCTTCAAAGGGATCAGACCGCCAAGAGCTAGGCTGCGACCAGCGAGAGGGAGGGCTTGACTCCTCCGCGAGAGCACTTAACACCACCTTCCCATCCATCAATCCTCCACACCCCTCCCTGCTCTCCCTAGCTCCTGCATTCCCAATGCCATTATGATTACTGCCTCTTCTTTTTTTTCCAATCCTGCTTTCCCCTCCTCCTTGCTCCCTTCAAAGCACCACTTGGCAGCCTCTTCAGAAATTACAATCGCTCAGAGTTTTGGCAGTTTGACCAAATGCAGGGCCTGCGTGTAAGGATTGGGAAGGGGTGGAGGGGGCGGTTTGGACTGCAGGGTGAGCTTTGGGGGGACTGGAATTACCGATTCAATGGCTGAAGCACTGCACGACAGTAGCAAGCTGTGGATATAACATAGGGATCATCCAATTTTATGTGGGAACGAAAAAGTACTGTAACACTCCATGAGAGCCAACGCCCCCAAGTCTGCTTTTACAAATGTCTAAACCAAATGTAAAATGTTGCCAAAACCGCTCAGTGTTTTGGTTAAAACACATAAAGATACAGTATGTGAGAATAATGTTCTTTAAGAATATTATTTGTTTTCCAATCCCAAAGAGACCCTGATTGTTGTTGAGGTGCTAAGGGACTGAGCAGGCAAAGAAAGTCTTTCTGACTGATAACTTTTGCTTATTTCAGGAAAAAATACAAAACAAAAACAGAGCTAATTTCACCCACTGACTCACTAGGTTACTTGAATTTCCTCGATTTAAAAAAGGTGGGAGTGAGAATGTCTTGAATGAATGAATTTTAAGATAAATGCTAATTTTACTGTGTTAAAAACAAATGATCCAATTCCACACATAGAGACGTAATCTGCAGTTCCATGGGCCATAAAAGCCTTGAGGAAAACTCCTCCTCTGTGCAAAGTGAAACACTAGAGAAAGTATTCGGGGAGCACTGCCTGCTCTAAGGAAAATATCTGATTTCCCACTCCATCATGGCTGAATGGTGGGTCCTGGGTTGACAGTCTATTTTAAATTTTTTTATTTTTTTTTTGTATATGAAGTGAAAGGAAAAAATCTTGAATCACATACAGTATGTGCAGCACCATCTCAGTATACTCGTTTCTACTGATCACAGACATTTTTGCATATTTCTTTACATTGCCGCATACTTGGAAGAATATAGCTTTACCTTCAATTTAACTCGTGTAGGCCCTGGAGTTGTCTAAAAGCACCAAGCAAAACCTAAATACATTTCTATTACCTGTCAAGGGAAAGTATAATGCCTGATGAGGTCAGCAATCACACCTTGGTGACAAGCCTCACCGTTCGAATGACGTGAAAAACAAGCATAAGTAATCCTAATGCAAACCGGTGAATATGATGAATCACATGATCCTCCATGCTGTGATGAATGGCGATGATACTAACTATGACCATTCATCAAGCCACCATCAGTTATCCTAAGGTGGCTTAATGTTTCATCCACTCAGACCTCAGAGAGAGCGGACAGCCATCGCTCATCACAGCCGACTGGGAGACCTCCACGCACATTTCAATCTTGTCTTGTCATCTCCCCACTCAGGCGTGCACACCCTCCCTCAAAATCATCATTTTTGTCAGCCCCAATAAAGTTTGGACCCTGGGCAGTATTGAAGATGCAGATCTTTATGAACTACAGAAGAATAAAACTCAGTTCCGTTGAGAGAGCCTGGTCTGTTTATTTGGTGAGTGTTTTTGGGAGCAGTGATGGGGATGGCCAAGACGAGGCTGAAGAGGTATCTGCAATGACAGGCCTTTCAGTGTGTTGCTTACAGTAAATTAGCATTCAAGCTGCATTGCGCATTTAGCACTTTGCGATTGGATTCAGCAGAGGCCTCGCCCAGACTGTCCCTGGGGGGAACGTCAGCAGCAGTACAGCGGCACAATGGGCGGGACCGGGCTGTCAAAATGAGATAATAAAGCACGGTGGCCCTGGTGGATAAATGCATGTGAGAGGGCATCCATCTTGCAAGCGTATTGCTGAAGAGGATGCCGCTAAATGACAGTGAGAGTTTGTGTGTAAGTGAGCGCATGTGTAAATGGCTGTGGGTGTGTGGGTAAATTTAAGTTCAGTGCCATCGCTGTGAGGACAGTCTGGCAAAGTGAGGACATTTTGGCCAGTCATCACTATTTCAAAGGGCTGTTTGAGGGTCACGGCTTGGCTTTAGGGTTCAGGTTAGAATTACTTTTAGGTTAGGTGTCAAGAGTTGGGTTAGGGAGTTAGTTGTGATGGTTGAGGTTATGGCAAGGGGCTCAAAAATGTCAGTAAGTTTCCTCACAAAGATCAGAAGACAAACATGTATGTATGAGGTGACTGTTGGAGAAGAAATAGGAAACCAGCTTTTCCTTCAGTTCAGCTCTGTAGCTCTCTGTAAGATCTCACATAAGGAATTGTGATCCTTGTGTAATGTAAAATGGGAGGAAGATGAAAAGAAAGAGGGAAGAATAATGGAAAAGGGGAGGATGAAAGAGGTGGAAGAATGGAAAAAGAATAACAAGGGAAGTGCAACATATGGAGAGAGATGGGGAAGAAATTAAATGTCAGTGGGGCA
>NW_018127934.1:246362-250438 GCF_001952655.1 Monopterus albus
AACAACTATTCAATTTAGTTGACCCCCTGCCATATTTTTGACAGTATTTATACAATATGGCTGAGTAGTGTAATCAATATTAACCATTCATATTGTATATCCCTCTCCCTTTAAAAAGAGCATGTACCTTACCACTTCAGGAGTTGTGGCAAAGGAAAAGTCTGGATATATTCTATATGCTTCTTACTGTCAACAAATCCCAAGAAAACACCCAAACCAATAATGAATTGATCCTAGAAACTAGCCCCAGCTTGTGACTCACAGAGATAATCTTCAGTTAAAATGCTAAAGTGAGACTTGTCGACTGCTTTAACACCACACTCACCCAAATTCTGAAGGTATTTCCCAAATCCTCACAAACTTATAATAATCGGAATCAAAAATAATCTGTTCCAGTCCAGGAAAAATTTTATTTTTCTCAGATAAAGCGACCTCTTTTCAGTGAACAATGATGGCAACATGAAATGACATCATCTCTCTCTTTTTTATTTTTGTGAAAGTTTCACACAAAGCCAGAGTGACATCATTTCTTGTCACTGTCTTTGTTTACAAAAGAATAATGGATAAAGCTGTAAAACTGAATACATTTGTATTTTTCCTGGATGGGACTGGATTATTTCTAATTTTGTATTGTTCGAAGAGTTCATTAGGATTCAGGAAATACCTTCAGAATTTTGGTGAGTGTTATGAAACATTTGGCAAATCTCAGTTTTGCACCTTAATGGAAGATTATCTCTGTGACTTGAATGTATGTAATAAATGAAAGTCACAAGATGGGGCTGCCTAGAAAAAAGTAGCTTGCTCCACGGTGACACAGAGCCCCAGTGTAGTCAAAAAACTATTAAAACACATCAGTGAGCAACATGGTAGCACTGTCACATACTAGTAATGCTATGGGTGGTTGGGCCCTTGAGCATGTGGATCACAGTCCTCCAGTTTCACACTATTCCTGTGCGGTAACAAGCAAACAAATGTAGCAACAAAATAATGTTTCATGAGAAGATAAATGTATTCACATACGTCAGGTGTCAAGGACACACACAGTACATTTTGGTGGCAAACACTAAATGTGCATAACTTTCTTTGTTTGCAAGAAAACTCCACAAGGTGCCTGTAAATTAGAAACTAATCAGAACCTACTGTGAGAATTTGATCAAGCATTCAATACAATGTTTAATATTTTGCCATTTTTACTCCGAATCACTGGCTGACAGTAGTCCCTATCAAATTTACTCCCGTTTGAGTAAGAAAGATACAAACTATTACCAGATGTATTACAGAATATAAAAATATGAGCACCTTAGGTTTGAGTCCATCTGTCAAATATGACTTAGTACTAATACTCATCCTTGGATTTCTTTCTCTGTGTAGTAAATAGAACCTGTCTTTATAGCCCTTCATGTGTATCATGAGACACTTTAGCAATAGAGATATCTTTCAATTAATAATCTGGCGTTCATTCTCCTTGGTGTACATTATGCTTGCCATTGTGACTGGCAGTGCTGTTCCTTGATTAATGGCTTTTTCAGAGTGGTGCTGCTAATGGCTCTTTAATTGCTCTGACTTCCTTTCCAAGCTTCCATGATTTCTACTCCTGTACACTGCAGTACACAGGCAGTTTATATGGCATGGGGGAAAAGTGTTTTCTATGATGCTCCTCTCTGTCAGGTAAGCTCATATTTTGGAGTGTTAATAACATGTGAAAAACCTCACCGGGGACATAGACCTGAAACTCCAAGCTGCTTGCTAGTGAAGGGATCGGTGTTCTGATTTGAGAGTCACACAATCCGTAGATTCAAATGAGAATCATATACTGTATGTACATTTTTGTCAAAACTATACAATGAATATCTACTAACCAGGCAAAAATAAAGTGCACCCAGGCACATACCAGGCACGTGTGTGTACACACACAGGTGCACACTAAACTGCAGCCACCAGGCAGTAGGAATCCTGCATCTATGCTGTGTTTAGAGGGAATACGCAGCAGACCCTTTGTTGTGTTTTTGCACAGCAAAGTTTATCTGCATAGCGGTCATAAAGTAGAGAGTAAGGAGAAGCATGGCAGGCCATAACGGTCATCTATCACCGGTGCACAGGCTTGAAATTACCACCTCCACAGAACTAAATTCAACAATAAAATCAGCAATTACAAACATTTACTGGTATTAAATGGGTACTATAATCAACGATGTCGAGCAGCATCATGCAGACTGAGTGACATCACAGCCACAACAAAATGAAATTATAGAAAACAACATCACAAAAAGGAGGCAAATATGCTTCATGTAGTATGCTCATCTACCTGTGGAGGCAATATTCGTCCTCCTCTTCTGATATTCACTGCTGTGTAGAGAGATATTGGAAATTAAACAAGCTCAGTGAGTGATCAGCCATGTGAAGGGCGATGAAAGAAGAGAGTATGGTCAGGTACATAATTTAGAATGCATTAAAATGCAGTGCATGCATGTATATGCCTATATCCAGACACAGGTGTCCATGCAGCTGTTGTGTCCTGATACTTACTTCTATAGTGTACCGCCAGAGAGGCCGCTGTACAAGTGTTGATAAAAGATGTGCGAAGAGGAGTTCCAAGATGGCGTTACTGAACACACAAGTGTTGTGCTGCTGCTGTGCTAAAGTGTTCAATTAAATAGACTGTTCGGAATATACCCGGTGTCTTTACTTACGTCTATCAGACACTACATTTTTGGCGACGAGGATACCTACGTTTTGTTCATCCTCTTCGACCAAACATGACTGCAAACGTTCCTCCACCGCAGATGTTTTTGCCTTGCCCTGGAGAACCTCCACTTCCTTTTGCAACGTGGATGCGGATGTTCAACAACTACCTGTTGGTGATTAATGCAACGGGGAATGCCTGGCCTGAAGTCCGCAAAAGAGCTACTTTACTTCATTGCCTCGGTGCGGAAGGACAACAGATTTTCTACTCTCTACCGGACACAGGTGACACTTTAATACCGCTGTGGCTGCTTTGGAAAAATACTTCACGCCTAAAGTTAATGTTGTGGTGGAACGGTATAACTTCAGAAAGAGAATACAAGCACACCATGAGACTATTTCCCAGTATGTGGCTGCATTACGTGACCTAGCTTCAAAATGTGGATTCGAGGACAAAACTGACGAAATGATTCGTGACCAGCTTATCGAACACGTCACTGACTCCAGCATTAGAGAAAGGCTTTTGCTTGAAACAGACTTGACGCTTGATAAAGCTGTAACTGTAGCAACACAGGTGGAACTTGCAGTTACTCAATCAGGTGTGGTTCAGACAAACATTTGGCTAACTTTACTCAGTGTCCAGCAGCTAAAGCAACCTGTAAGGCCTGCCATAAAGTTGGACATTTTGCTCGTGTTTGTCGTTCATCCAAAACTGGTGACGTACGTGAAGTATGCCTCCCCAAAACAACTATTTTGTATCAGAGGGACTCGTGCCATGTAACAAAGAAACTACTATGCAAAGTCAATGTTAGTGCCCCTGTTTCGATTGCTAAAGAAATAGAACTGGTTGTGAAAACAGGTTCTGCAGTGTCTATATTGCCACATTCCATTTATAACAAGTGCTTTAGTGACATACCTCTCCTCCCACCTGCTGTTTCACTGGTGACATACACAAGGAAAACCATTCCTGTGCTAGGCTGCTTACAAGCTACTGTTACTAGAGGAGACTCAACGGCATCATCCAATTTCTATGTCGTGAGGACTGGTACACCTCTTCTTGGTAGAGACCTAATGGGTGCCTTGAAAGTTTGCATTAAAGGAACTGCTGTTCTTCCCCCATCTTCTAGTGCTGCTTCACCTGCTCCTGTAATGAACACAAATGCTACACCTACCTGCATCCCTATGGCTTCAGAAATCGGCTGTGCACACAGTTTTGTGCATAAAGTGAAGATTGACCCTACTGTCAAACCAGTATGGCAAAAACTGCACCGTCTGCCATTTGCAGTGAGGGCTTCTGTCTCGGCTGAGCTGGATCGCTTGTTGAGAGTCGGCGTCATGGAAAAGATTGATGCATCTCCTTGGGTCTCACCCATTGTTGTCACAGGACGGAAAAA
>NW_018127934.1:250538-252813 GCF_001952655.1 Monopterus albus
CAGTGTCCAGCAGCTAAAGCAACCTGTAAGGCCTGCCATAAAGTTGGACATTTTGCTCGTGTTTGTCGTTCATCCAAAACTGGTGACGTACGTGAAGTATGCCTCCCCAAAACAACTATTTTGTATCTGAGGGACTCGTGCCATGTAACAAAGAAACTACTATGCAAAGTCAATGTTAGTACCCCTGCTTCAATTGCTAAAGAAATAGAACTGGTTGTGGATACAGGTTCCGCAGTGTCTATATTGCCACATTCCATTTATAACAAGTGCTTTAGTGACATACCTCTCCTCCCACCTGCTGTTTCACTGGTGACATACACACGGAAAACCATTCCTGTGCTAGGCTGCTTACAAGCTACTGTTACTAGAGGAGACTCAACGGCATCATCCAATTTCTGTGTCGTGAGGACTGGTACACCTCTTCTCGGTAGAGACCTAATGGGTGCCTTGAAAGTTTGCATTAAAGGAACTGCTGTTCTTCCCCCATCTTCTAGTGCTGCTTCACCTGCTGCTTAATGACACAAAATGCCATTTCGGGAAGCACTCGTTAGGCTTCCTAGGCCATGTCCTAACCACAGGAGGTATCCTTCCTGACCAAGATCACATCAATGCTGTCCTGAGAGCTCCTCCTCCAACAGACCTGGCTGCTCTGAGATCCTTTCTGGGCCTGGTGTCATGGTACTCTAAGTTTCTGCCTAACTTTGCAACAGTTGTGGCTCCTATGCGTACATGTGCTAGTGATAAAGAACATTTTCTGTGGACTCCTGCAGCCCAAGCTAGCTTTGAGGAAGTTAAGCAACTTTTGGTTGACAGCCCAGCACTTGCTATTTTTGATCCTTCTTTACAGACTGTGATATCCACTGACGCAAGTGATTATGGACTGGGTGCTGTCTTTGCACAAGTACAGCCTGATGGTACAGAGAAACCTGTGGCGTTCGCTTCCCGCACACTAACAGTAACGGAAAGGAAGTACTCTACAGTTGAGAAAGAAGCACTTGCTTGTGTGTGGGCAGTATAGAAATGGAGAACATACTTATGAGGACGCCGCTTTACTCTTCGGACAGATCATCAAGCCCTGACGACATTACTAAGTACAAAGGGACTTGGGAGAGCTGGAATGCGTGTTGCTCGTTGGTCTGCCTGCCTGCTATGTTTTGATTACGATGTTGTCTATCGCCCTGGCTCCCAAAACTACACTGCTGACTGCCTCTCACGCCTGCCCCTGCCTGTCCTTGCTGACCCTACTCTGGATGCTGAGCCTGACATGGTAGCACAGATATCTGCTACACTGAGTGCACTCCCACTAGCTGACTTTGATTCTGCTTGCTCCTCCTGCCCGGAACTGTCTGCCTTGCGTGAACAAATTGACAAGACTTGGCCTCCCTGTGGTAAAACTCTGAATTATGTACTTTTGCCATATCATAAGATCAGAGATGAACTTTCAGTGAAGGATAATCATGTCCTCAGAGGTTTCTTATAGTTCCTATCATTCTGCGACATACTTTGATCATGCTAGCGCATGAGGGACACCAAGGAATTGTTCGCACAAAACAACGGCTGCGCGAGCTTAATGGACTCACAAGTACAAGCTGCCATAGCTTCATGTGTCCCATGCCAGTCCAATGACAAAACAGCTTGTACACGCCCTGCTCCTCTGCAACCTGTCCCAATGCCTGATGGACCATGGAGAAAACTTGGCCTTGACATCGTAGGGCCATTTCAGACTGCTACGCCTTCATGCAAGTACGCTAAGTTGACTGACTACTATTCAAAATGGCCTGAACTAGCGTTTTCACACACTGTTACTACTGACGACATCATCCAGTTCCTGACCTCCATTTTTTGTCGACATGGTAACGCAGAGAATATTGTTACAGACAATGGTACACAGTTCACTTCGTCTGCTTTTGCCTCTTTTCTCCAGGATCGAGGTATAACACACAGTAAAGCATCAGTTTACTACCCTGCTGCTAATGGAGCTGTTGAAAGGTTTCATCGTGCCCTGAAAGCTTGCATTCAAACGGCAATTCAACAGTCACGACCATGGAAAGAATCTGTAATGAACTGGCTCCAAGTGTATCGTGCTACGCCTCATGCTACGACCTCTACCTCACCTCATGAACTCCTCTACGGCAGAAAAATGTGCACTAAACTGGACATTCTTCCCATGCAGTCTGCTATGCCTCCGCAGTCTGCTATGCCTCCACATGCTGCTTCTGCCTTTGAATCTGTGCAACTCAAACAACAGAAAATGAAGCATTATACAGATGCTAAA
>NW_018127934.1:252968-260566 GCF_001952655.1 Monopterus albus
AAAGAATAGAAAGAAAATTATCCTTATGTACATTTGGATACAGTTGTTATTTTGATACTGTTATATGTGGTTAATGCATGCTATTGCCGTTGTTATTCTAACTACTACTTACTTTATTACAGAAGGAATATTGTTACTGTTACTTCATACTCATGGGAGAATTTAGTTTACAGAGAGAGGATATGTTGTGTCCTGATACTTACTTCTATAGTGTACCGCCAGAGAGGCCGCTGTACAAGTGTTGATAAAAGATGTGCGAAGAGGAGTTCCAAGATGGCGTTACTGAACACACAAGTGTTGTACTGCTGCTGTGCTAAAGTGTTCAATTAAATAGACTGTTCGGAATATACCCGGTGTCTTTACTCACGTCTATCAGACACTACAGCAGCCTGTACAGCTACCCATTACTGACCTCAGGAAACAAATCCAACATGGTCCAGGGTACAAAAGAGATGCCTTCCTATGCCACACTGAATGCACCTGTTTCTGTACTAGCTTTTAGGGCTGTAGGATTTGGTAAATGGTCTTATATTTGTATAGCGCCTTTCTATGCTTGACAGCACACTCAAAGCGCTTTCACACTATTTGGCCATTCGCACTCCCAAACACTCACACATTCACACACTGGTGACATCACCGGGAGCAACTGGGGGTACAGTGTCTTGCTCAAGGACACTTCGACATGTTGACTTGACAAGCCGGGAATCGAACCGCTAATTCGCCGGTTAGGAAACGACCTGCTCTACCTCCTGAGCCACAGCCGCCCCAGATTTCTATCACACCTTGTCATATGACATCCAGCTGGTAAAATGGGGGTTACTATTCAGATTACAGCTTGTTTCTCAGCAATCTAGCTGAATTTGTCGCCAGTGATCTCAGAAGTCTGGTGTTTTTGTTTGTTTTTGTTTTTATACAGCATCACTTTACTCTGTAGTTTATGTTAAAAAACGAATATTGAATTATATATTGTCATCTGATTTTTATTTTTTTTACTTTCTAATATCAATATCAGTATTGGACACAAGAAGCTGTATTAATCAGGCTACACACTGTGATGGGAATTAAATATGTCACACCTGGAAAGTTGTTCTAAAATAGTAACAGAAATCTGTTCTACTCACACTGGTCAAATAGTTTCTGGATGAAAAAAAGGGTTATCTCGGTTTGAGGGTCTGGCTTCTTAAAATCAAGCATATCACACAGTAATGGAAGGACGTGAGTCAATAGATACTAACCCTGTGATGGACACTCTAAAGGCTGTAGCCCTTAAGTGAGTCGATGTCCCCAGACGTCTGGTCAAACGGGCAACACTAATGCTAGAAGCAGAAAGGGATTATCAAACTTTGCCACACGGTGCAGTACATTGTGTTGCACTGGGGATGTTTAGTCTTCACTGTTGCTTGTGAGGGACACAGCGGTGCCTGGCTGATATCACACAGCTGTGCATGTCCTCCCTTAGCACTGTTTGATTGTTGTGTCTCCAATTCGTGGTAGATTAACAGTGACAGTGTGATGTTTTTGGTAAAAGCTGACTGTCTCTAACTTGGGTTGTCACTTTTTCAAAAACCAAGTTTGTGCAAATGAGAACTGACACAGTTTGTTTAAATGACTTCATATGCAACCCAAATAGTTAAATACCTTTCATGTACGATTGGCATTGTCCTTTTAATCTCTGTTGCCTTCGCTGATTCACTTCAGTGACAAGCTAACAGGTAACTCGGATTGTAGTCTAGCTCTTGATTGTTTTATTAGCATTTTTAAAACTTCACAGTTTTACCCTTTTCTAAAATGTCTCCATCTGTAGAGCTGAACCCTCGACTTACAGAGTCGATGATTTGGTGCCATAATAATCATTCAACAGGCTCCAACGTACGTGCCAAGGTCTGTTATACTTAATCAGTGTAAATTTTGGTTAGATCATTACGGACTGACAATCAAAGATTCTGACATATTTGAATGGCAGTTTAAATTCTGAATACAGAGTGACTATTTATTGTGAGCACTGACAGTGATCATTTACTGGAATCATGAGCTGCTTGTTGCAAAGAAAGCTCTTGTCGATTAATCATTGCATTGCCAGGTAATCACACGGGTAATCCAGAAGAAACATTGCTTGTGTGGCTCAAATTTTGCAGCGACACAATGCAATTTTATCTGGCCATGCAGAATTCTTTTAAAGTTATCCCAGGATCATTAAGATGGAGGATAAAATGAATGTTGTTTAAGTTTCCAGAGTTGTAAAATTCTTCTCTATAGTAATATAAACCTCTGTGCAACTAGTATATGTATACAGGTTGGGAATGCTCAACAAAACTAGTTTCATTAAAGTGTGGTCTGAACATGTCCAAAGACAAAAGTTTCGCTCAAAAACGGGCCAATTAGCCTGCCATCACTGAGGAAGGTGAGATTCAATAATGATTCAAATGAGGATGAAGGCGCACTTCCAAACTGTCTCTTCTCAAAGTTATTAGTGTCACACTTGTTTCTAAACAACAGTAATCTCATCTTCAGGCTGAATGTCTGCTTAGCTCAGTAATACAGTAATATGAGGTAGATGGTTGACATCAAATTATACTATCTACCTGGCAAAATACTGTAATCCCATGTTGTGCAGCCACAGCTGTATTCAAGCATGTTATTGTCTAGTCTAGGACTCTGACTCGATTCCTGACTTGCAGGTCTAGTGGCTCCAAGTGAATTGGCTTGGACTTGTATTCGGAAAGTGGAGACTCAAACTGACTCTTTTTGTTTGTAATAGACCATAATAATATGGGACACGATACAGATATTAAAACCTGCTGACCTGCACCACGCTGTATCCGGCACACTCCGCTTTTCTATAAAACATTATGTATAAAATCGTAGAGCAATATGGCAATGCAGTACACTGTTATAAAGTTTGGAATCCAAAATGGTGAGAGCTGTGTCAGTTGTGTATATTGTAGACCTTGATGACTCGGACTTGAGTAACTGGGACTCGACTCTGACTTGAGGTTTAGTGACTCAACTACAACATTGCTACTGTCACATAGTAATATAATTTGCTTTGACAAACTCAGGGACATGAGAGTGAAGCTGCGGTAGGACTGACACATTAGTTAGATATTTGCAATATATTGTATTTATTGTAATAATGTGTTTTCAAACTGTCTTAATTTTAAGTATAGAAAACAATCAACAAGATACTACCACTTGGTGCGCAACCACAACCCTGTAAAATCAGGGGAGCAAGCAATAAAATGTGCTATTTTTCAGTAGCCACAATGCCAGTGGTCGTTCCTTTCTCCATTTCCATCTTTTTCTTTTTCTTTTTTTGTAACAAGAGGGGTTCGGGTGGGCATATCGTTAATAACGGAATAGTGATTCATCATTTAATTATGATTTGACAAATGCTCGCGCCTTCCCCATTCTCGGCATCTTCCTCCCTTTCAATTCTCCGCTCTGCCAAACTGTCACGCACTCCCCCCGTGGGATTAATTCGAGCTGTCTGTCTTTGTGAGGCTGCCGGCGCTCTCGGGGCGGCGGGTGCACGACACTGTCAATGAACAGAGAGCCTGACACTTCCAGAGAGCCGCACACAGATGCACACTCCCCGCTCCCCTTGTTATTGGTTTCACCTTAACCCCTTCCTGCCTGCTTCCCTGCCTGAGTGTACGTGTGTGCACCTTCCTTCCCTCCCATCCCCTCTCTTCTGTCTCCTTCTCTCCTAGGTTTCCTTGCCCCTGTCTCTCTCTCCTCTTTTCTGTCTATCGCTCCTCATAACTCACCCACCACCGAGCCTCTCTCCTTCTCTCTCAACCGTTTCACATAGAGGGGCAGCAGCATCAGGAGGAAATATCACACAAAGGAAACAGCGGTTGTAGCTCCAGTGGAGAGGCAATGTGAACGGAATAAGGAAAAGTAAAAAAGATCAATTAAGATGTTCATCTGTATACAAATAATAGCTCAAGGAGACATTATATACATTTTAAGACTTGGTAACCAGACAGCATGCACAGGCTGGTGACTGCAAACTCGACAGACCCATTTTAAATCCTGTCAAGCGTCCTGGTGACAAGCTATTCTAATGGGCGGTCATTAAAACAAGGCAGGTTTGAATTGAACTCAAGCGCCTGTGTAGCCAAATCCAGCGGGCCTTAGCCCCAGCTGGAGAGATAAGGTTTAATACCAGGCACAGGGCCCAGCCTTATCTCCCCTACTGATAGAGAGAGCACAGAGGGGAGGGGAGGGCAGGGGAAGAAAGAAAACAAGAGGGACAAAAACAAGTGTCTTGTAGGGACCCTGGCTGGCTGACTGGCTGCGTGAGTTCGTCCTCCCACCGTTGGCATAGAAACTAATCCACGTTCACATTTAGCACCTGACTCGTTTTTTTCCACCTCTGTGTCTCTCTCTTTCTCCCCATGACCATGGTGCAGTGGGAGCTGGGGGAGGAGAGGTATCCGTGAGCTTTCTCCCTCTAATAATGAGGCTCGTAGGAGGGAGGGGAGGGGAGGGGAGGGGGCACGAGAGAAGAGTGAAGTAGGGAGGGTGAGCCGCCTGGCTGGTTGGTTGGCTGACACCCTTGGCCTAGAGAAGCCAGCTGTGTCTCCCTGTAGGACGCTAACATGCTCACACACACCCAGATCCTCACCACTGCTGCTGTATTGTTACACACCTGGAGGAAAGTAGACACTATTGGAGATTGTATTGATCAACCAGACTAAACACACATAAATTAGCTGCTGGAAACCATGAATTGGTTTGGGCCAGTGTTTGATTTTCCCCAGTATCTGTTTATCCACCTCTTTCATTAGTACACACAGTGGGTATTATGGTCTAAGCCTTCCATACTTTACACTCAACTTCACTTCTCTCCATTGTTCACAGCAACTTTATTTTCCCTATAGTCTGAGTTTATATGATTTGTTTAGAAACACATAAACGTCTCTAAGGATATGTGGTACATTTTATTAGTGCCATAAAAAAAAAACCATAAGGAAACTGGAGCAACTTGTTCGCTTTAGCATCTTGTGTGTTAATTACTGTTCACACTGATGAAATTAAAAGGCAGCTTAATACATCTCCTTTTACTTGTGGTGCTAGTTGGAACAGGAAAGCTGTTTTACCTTCATACTATGTCAGCTGCCTAGTAGTGCCACTACATTTTGCAAATATAACACTTGTTCATTTCATCTTCTTTGTGGTGTGGGTACAGAATCAAAACATTCAAAGAAACCAGTCCAGATTAATGCAAAGATGTGTAATACAGAGTGCTAGTATATGCAAGTGTTCTCAGAATAAAAAAGGACTCCTAATAATTTAGCAGTGTGCCCATGTAACACATCAATACATACAATGCAAATGGACTGCTAACAGTTCAGTCAGAATTTTGGGTGTGTTATGCTGGTAGCTAATTTAGCCTAAAGCCATAGAAAGCCTATAACCTCAAGAGGAGAAGAGGAGCAAGCTAGAAGTCTGGTCAGTTCATTTCTAACTCTACACCCCCAGATATTTTTTTTTCACTTTCAAGCTTATAAGTTTTCAGCAAATATTTATTAGACGTTGTCCAGCTTCCGCTGGAACCACAGAAAACTCTTTTCGCTGTTTTTTTCCACATATACAGTATTATTTCCCATGAGCTGTGAACAGAATTTGTATAAAATCACTGTAATAGCTGTACAAAAACTCTGTTTCATAAAATTAGAACAAAAAGTTGAATAATCTTGTTCTGAGAATGCAGAGATTTGTGTTAGGGTTTTTACAATGACTGCTTTCTGCCACTGTGTCTTCTTCTTTGACAAAATTCTGCACATTTGCTTTTAACTGAATTTCTAGAAAACCTCCAGACTGTTTCTAATTTAAACTGATCAAAATGTCCAGTAGAGTAAAAATGGTTTGAAATGGGTATTTTAAATCAATTAGTGTAACTGAACCAGCATTTAACTGTCTTTCATCGCTCTCGGACACAGTGTTTTGATAGCCCTTCATGAAGACATGTTTCCAAGTGAACTCGTTAAGCTGCAATATGGTGAAAAGACGTCTATGTGACAAAAACAGAACGCAACGGTCACACAAACACAGACCAGTTTCATGTTGTGTGTGTGTACAGCTGCAAACAGACGCACACTGCCACAGCCTGATGGGTTTAGGAAGGTGTTTATTTTCTTCTACTGATGTGGGTTACACTCTCACGTCACTACAGGTTTCTTTTCCCCCCCCTCAGTGGTGCACCTCCCCCCGTCAGTCTCTCCCTGTGACATCAGTCAATGAGCTGGAAGTAGGAAGAGACGACAACAGACTGCTGGAGCACCATCTCGCTTCTATCCCCCCTACTCCACCCCACCTCGTTTTCATTTGTATGTGTGTGTATGCTCGCACCCTCACACAATAGTCTCTTAAAGCTTTTGGAGGATACCGTATGAGAGGAGTGTGAGGTGCTTTCCCCTGGCCGTCCTTCAACTCCACACTTTCCTCTTAGAAGAGCACTCTGTTTCTGTGCCTATGTCACAGTCATTGTCCCTAATTAGTGATTCAGGACCCAGGCCCATTTCATGGATGTGCAGCCACAATGCACCACAGATTCAATCCCACTCTTCACCCTTTCCCCCCTCCCTTTAGCCCTAAAACACTTTTTTCCAACCACTTTCTGCAGCAGCAGCAAATATGAGCTCTGGTAAAAAGAACATATTGGGAATCCAGGGACAATTTTCAGTAAATTTAAAGGACGAAGCTGGAGCTAGTTTGGTAAAAAAAAAATTAAATAGTATTGAAAACTGATATTCATGTCATCACATAACTTAATGAAGAGGTTTGATATATGCACAAAAGCAAAAAGACAAATAGGCTCATCCATTTTGTCACAGGTTTAAGTACCTGGAGTGAAAGTGTCTGCTACTACAGTGCCGTCCTTTTGCCTTGCAGCAAGGCACTTAACCCCCAGCTGCTCTGATGAAGCAGCACAGTGTCTGGCAGACTGTGGTCCTAGTTAGCAGCCCACTGTGATGCCCTACTCTGGCCTTACAATACCAGAACAAATAAACCTTACACAAGTTACAGTCAGTGTTTTTTTTCCTTAAACCTGTTTGGAAACAATGTATTACTCCAGATATAAGGGGGTTTATGGTGGGAGGCATGAAGTCCACCATAAACTATGAATTTCACCTCACCCTCTTCCTCTGTATAGCCACTCAACATATGCTGGAAAAAAAAAATTAACGTACAAAAAACAATCCTGCCCCTACTTAGACCCTTAATTTGGATAGGCAAAAACTCCACAAAATACTCTTTAAGATGGGAATAAGACTATAGAGGATGTGAAGGTACATCATGCCATTGTTAGGTATTTTTAGTCAGATAGAAATTGATAGATACTTTATGTATTAGAAATGTTTAGTGGAGATAGGATGTCTAGTTAGACTGTTAAATGCTTAGTCATGCTTATGAGTTTCTACAGGGTACATCTGGTCAAGGATAACTAGAGAAAAGTTGATGACTGTCAGCAGACAGGGTGTTCAATATTATTATTACGATGTGTATAACTGCAGCCTTAGCCATAATGTTCCTATGTTCAAGTCACGACATGTACTAGAGGTCGTGAGAATGTTTTTAGCTACACACCA
>NW_018127934.1:260660-269821 GCF_001952655.1 Monopterus albus
TGCGTGCAGTTTGGAGGTGCAAGATACCTGAGCGTGTAATGTTAATTTTACCTGTGATCCTTTGAATAAATCAGCACTGTTTTAAAGTTACTTGGACTGTCTCGTCTCTCAGAGTTAGCAATGGTAAGACGAACCATATCCTACACCATGTTGAATGTTGGGGCCAGGGTGCCATTTGGTAGGAAGACGCTGTACTGAATTAGCTAAGTTACTTTAGCCAAGGAAGCTAGTTAGCCATCTGAAAACCTAGGGAAAACTCTGCCTAACATTCGGATGTTTATCAGGTATAATATTTACCATGGTCACCATCTTAGTTTAGTGTGTTTGCATGTTAATATTTGCTAATTCACTTTACAAACAAAGGACAGCTGAGGCCGATGTTAGGCATCTGGCCATAAAGTACGGGACAAATTAAATTTTGTAAATGGCGCTCACTGGAAAGTCAGAAGATAACCCAGGTTTTTACACTTCATCCTGAGGGGACAGGGCTTCTGAATACATAGGGGGTTGTTGTGTCCGTTCACTCAAACCCACAAATATTAACCTTGTGGTGGTGCTACAGAGGATCAACAGAAAGAGTAGGATTTATCATTTGTACATCTTGTGCAACCAGTAGATGTTGACATGTTTCATTTGAAAAGTAAAAACTGAGGAAAAGTCAATCCATCAAACGGCTGTCAAAACTAAAAACCAAAAAATGCCAAATGTCAGTGATGCTAGAGAAAAAATTTTCGTGCTTGAGAGAACACAAATGTCTGTACAAAATGTCACTGTAATCCACCAAGCTGATGAAATATATCAGTTGGGAACAAAGTGGACAGTCCCTGTAACTGGCCTATTCAACATTAGCCAAAATCTCTCATCATACTGTAGGTATACACTAAAATCTGTTGCCATAGCTGCCCAGACTGTGTGAGGGCACCTCCAGCTGAGCGATACTTATCTTTCTTCTCTGTCGAATGATTCAATTACTTACACTCACCCAGACAGGAAATTAGGGATTTTATGTATGAAGTATTTTGCAGGGTTAGGAGGCGTGAATGGGTTTCTTAATGAAGCAAGCCTGCCTGAGTTCATAAATGAAGATATCTGCAGAATGGGAATTATTGAGACCTGACCTGTAAGCATTCAAGAGACTTTTACAAACACACACACACAGAGAAATGATCTCACAATTGAGAACAGGTAGGCAAATATCTCAGGTGTTAGTAAACAGACAAAAGCAGATTTAATATGAATAATTTTTTGTCAGTGTAAAAGCAATGTAAAATAAATGTATGTACTTATTGACCCCCTTTTTTAAACTAAACTCTTTACAGTTGTACATTCATTGTAACATCTGTATTTCCTGCACTACCTTCTGTTATTGTTTAGTCATAAAAAGCAAATGTGAGGTCAAATAAGTTGATAACTTTGATGCTGACATCAAACAGTCAACTGCTGGAATTGCTGATAGCAGCCTGTACCATCTCAACTTATATCTGTTCAGGCTAACGAATCTAAAAGGGTGAGTGCTGAGATTCAAGAGACTTCATCTTAGATACTAAAAGGGTCGTCTCTGCATGCTTTTCCTCAACACAGGTGTCAAAGAGGTATTTATTACACACATCACAGCTAGATGTGAGGCTACTGGAAATCAGCATGGGCAACATTTTACTATGTTGGAATATTTAAAATATGGCAACCACACTCATACAGTACATACACCAACAGGAGTATTGATAGCTCCTCCCACAATTTCTTCTAAACAGAAAAAAATGCTAAAAACCTTTCACAGTCGTTGGAATGTTTGAATGCATTTAGGACATTCTGAGTGGTTTCAGGTCTGTTTGCTTCCTTTATAACATTAGAAAAGTTGCAGTAGAAAAGACGTATATTAGTGGTGTAAAAGCTTAAATCTACTCTGTCATCTACAAAAATCTCTGCACAGCTGCAAAGTCTAGTAGCGGTATCTTACAAATGGGGGTAGTTATTTTTTACACTTGCAGCTGAGTTGGACATTGTTAAACTGGGTTTTGAAAGTTGTACATTTGCATGTTGTGTATGTGTATGTAGACAAATGCAAACACAAATATTATGCCAAAATGTGCTGAAAAAATATTCCATAATGATTCCGCTCCATGTAAGAGTTTGGATCACAAACTATGCACTGTACATTATGTTATAACCAGCAGTGTACATGAAGCATCAGTTGTTGGACAGCTTACTCTAAACCATCTGCAACGCCACCTTAAATAAACAGCAATTTGAATTTGACAGCGAAGGCAGCAAAGGGAAGGTGGCTGAACATAGAGTCTAATGCCCACGATCATTGCAGTTGGTGTCATTATATTTTCAGGTTTTTTTTGTCACCACCACTAGTAGAGGGTAATAGCTTCATTCTAAGTAGAATATATTTATCCTTCACAAATGTCAAACTGTTGTTGTCACAGCATCGTTGTTACAGCAGCCATGCTGTGTGGCAAGCAGTTGCCCCATGGGCAATCACGCAGATGCACAGGCATGGAAATAGCCACACATGCCCACACACAAACACACCTGTAAACATATACTGTGCGCTGCTATGTCAGCAACTGTCTCCTCTTCTCATCACATCCATATACACATCTCCTCCTCTTCCCTCCTTACCCTCCCCACCCCTCCAACCCACAGGCTGAGCATCCCTCGATGTTGTGGCCTGCCCGTGACAGTAATTGAGGGAAGCTGGCCGGAACAGCGTGAAGATGGGGGAGAGGAAAAAGGGAAGGATGGTAGGAGAGAGAGATGAGAAGAGGACAGGAGGGGGAAACCATTCATCTGAGACCCATGGATGTGGAATGGCATATTACAAGTCTAATGCGTAATTAGATAAATTGGGAATAAGGTCAGTGTGCTCTGAAAAAGGAAACCACTGTCAGCACAGTGCCATCTAGTGCTGCAACAGGAAACAGCAAGCCTCATCCTCAGGTGGACAGTCGTGGAATGAATAGGGATCCAATTTGAAGTTAACAATGATTTATGACATATTTTTCAGTGTCTGCTGGTAGAATTTCTGGTGTGACTGTTTGCTTCTTTAACTGTGTGCAGTGTAGCTGTCACATCCAGTGCCAGGCAGTGGGAATTTAATTCATTTTCATTTCATATGAATATTCCACTGGTGGCCATCTAAATCATTGTCAAACAGAAAATTTGATTACTTTTAATTCTAATAACCAGCATTCTGATCATTTGTTCAGATTGGCTGAAAGAAAAGGGCCATCATTTATTTTTTACCTTAGATTCTGAGGACAGAAAGCCAGAGACATACAAACATAAGAGACAGAAAGGTTGATGATGTGTTTGCATGTCCGTCTGCCTGGGTTTACGTGTTTACTATGATAATGCTGCAGTCCCTAATGAAAGGTCCAGGCCTCCCCTCTGTGCTGCTTAATGACAAGTGTTTGGTCCAGACCTCTTGGAGACAGTCAGATCACATGACAGGAAGCTGCCAAACCTGGGCCAGTAGTAAACAGAGAAATTACCATCCTGGAGGCAGGGAAATAGTCCCTCCCTGCATTTACAAGCTCCACATAATAAATGTTTGTGCAGCTTTGAGCACTCTGTCTGCAAAACTACAAATATGTGTTCACTGAAGTTATTATTTCGATAAAGATCATGGTTCGCTACTGTCCTGGTGTGTATCTAGGGAAATGATTTATTAGTGTTGATATAGATGCCCTAAGGTATTGCGCACTATAAAAAGTTTTTGTTTTATTTTACTTTTGTTCAGACATCACTGCTAAGGTGACTGATATGAAGCACAGTTATTTAGGACATTTTACATGTGTATGAATCACAGTAAAATACACAATATACAATTCAATTAACATCTTGAATGAGCACATTTTGTTAACTTGAACTTGTATAAGACAAACTTATTTGTACCTTTTCAGATCATATTATACTTTCTGAATTCAGTTCTACTACTTATTTATTGTACAAAAGTGGATTTTGGCCATGGTGACATTTTTATTTAAATTCTGACTTTAATCTCACAATTCTGACTTTTTTTAAAAGTCATCTTTAAACTCAGAATTTTGAGGTTAAGGTCAGAACTCAAATAAATCTTTTACAGTGGCCCAAATCCTCTTCTGTACTATAGCATCTGTCCATTCACAAAAATACACATTTAGGAAAGTTTTTTTTAGTGAGCTTAAGCAAGGACTAGATCATTTAAGTCCTTTCTCAAGAAAATAATGCTAAACTTTTCCTGGCACCACTTTCTCAATCACAATGGTTTCCTCATTTATTTTTTTTATACCCCTGAAAATTGAGTATACAGTATTTGGGTTTTGGACATTTGGGTGAGAAAACAACCACCTTAGGCTTTGAGAAATTGCAACCAGCATCTTTCCCAGTTTTTCTAGACTAAATCAGTATTGGTTGTAGTCAGCTTGTACATTTGGATTATTTTAATTAGCATTGCTTTCATCATCTTTGCTTGAGCTGTATTTGTTTTCACAAACTTTGTACTCTTAACTTCAAAAGTCATTTCATTAGAACTAGATTAACCCCCATCAGAAAGAAATGTTATTGTGTGGCAATACACAAAATGCACTGTAAGAAATAAAGACTAAAAATAAATAAAGACTACAATTACTGTTAAAATTGATGCAGGACTGCAGTTGCTGTGCTGTCTAAACACTGCCATATCAAGCGGCTCAGCATATTCACATTACTTACAAATGTGTGTCTGTGCATGTGTGTATGTCCACACCAGCACACTCCTCTATCGTTCTATTACATGGGCCAGTGGCTGCGCCATCTCTCCAGTTTCACCCCTCTGCTCTCCCAGACGTCTCATATTGCCCGAAGGAATGGTGTTGATGTGGGAGGCAGAGGGAAGAGAGCGGAGGGCAGGTGACTACACACATTATCTGTCTGAGAGAAGCTCAAACTGTGCGGCCACAGCCTCTATCTCCCCTCAACACAACTTCAACATCTAACATTTGGTCTCAATAATCTCACACTTCTTCTGTTCCCTGGATCCTGGCAATTGTTCTTTTTGATAGTCAACAACTACATTATTCACTGTGACAAAAGGAGTGAAGAGAGAAATGCACAAGTATCATAGCAGCTTATAGTTTTACTTCATGTTCAGTTACGATAAATAAGACTGTAAGCCTTTGGGGGGTTATGTGGCAAACCTTATGCATGTAGTGCTAGCTGTCAGTTTCATTTGTCTCAGAAATGTATTTAGCTGATTTTAAAAAATTCCGTTTTCCACCTTAACATATTATAATTAGCCCATAAGCATACCTATATTTACAATGTGGCAGGTGGAAAAAAACATTTCACTACATGATTCAAATGCTTTTTAGAATCAAATGCGCCCCCTGGTGGTGATATGACGCTGTCAACTACAGAAGAGCAGTATATTTTACATGAGATAAGCAAAAGTAAGCTAATGGTAAAATAATGATCATAAATACAATTTAAAATCTAATGACTGCTGTTAAGACATTTTATACTAATCTAAAGATTTGCTCTTATCAAAAAGCAAAGGTCTGTCATAAAGGATACGTGCTGCCACCATAATGACATAAAACGTATGAGTCACCTTTTCCTTTATAGGCAATCACAGGCCTCAGTAGTCTTCTTATCATGGTAGGTTTCGTTTTCTCTTCTTCTTGCAGGTCAGAAAATTAGAATGAATATTGTTCAATCTATTAGTAATACTCACTGCCCTGATCCATCCATTTTGTTATAAGTATATGCACATGTTAAACATAATTTTATTGAATATTGTTTAGGATTATGTCAAAACTCTATATAATGTTTGACTTAATGGGAAACACTTTTTCATGGCGTTTGCCAGCCTCTCTTATAAATCGCCCTGTTTGCATTTCTTCTGTGTTTAGAGGGCAGTCAGGATCAGGCCACACCGCAACTCCACTGACTAATCGTCTCAAATTCGTTTAGTCAACACCCCCGCGCCTCCTCAACTAACGACAAAACACAGAGGAAGCCTTATACAGTATATGCTTGGAACTAGAGGTCTCTGAGATAGAAAATGGAAACTTTTACTTCACCAACCTCATAATCCATTGGTCAAATAAGAGCAGAGTTCTGATGGCAAGAAAAACAACAGGGCAGAGACAACCGACCACACCCTGAGTACACAGCAAACACTGCTGGAGCTCATGAGGCCAAAACTGCCTGTGATCACCCCATGCTCTGTTCTCTAAACACAAAAATACACTTGGTGTTCATTTATATCTCTAATAAAAATGAGAAACACAGGCACTACAAAATTCTGAAGCATCACGAAAAAAAAAAATGTGTGTGTGTTTAAGTCCATTTACCATTTACTACAACTACTCGAAATGAAAATGCTTTCAACCGTGCAATATACAACAAAACTGAGCACACTGCTGTTCACTATCACAAAAATATTAAATTATTGAAAACCATCATCTTACATTAACTGTATTATTTTAAGCTGAAGTGTTGTATATTCAATATGTATAATTAAAAACAAACAGGTTAGACAGAGTACACTGAAAATACAGGGTTCAAAGTACAACTTTAGTGCACAAATGTGAGTACACTTAGGTCAGTGCAACACAAGGGACTAGAGTTGTGACTTTTATTAAAGCAAATTGCATGAACAAGACAAAATGCAGGTTAAAATTGGGAGAGTTGTGTTATTTTATGAACAAACACAACTTTCTCTGTGGTAGTGTGCTGATATGGGGCTGTGTGAATACAAAAGGTAAAGTGAGCCAACATTTATAGTACGGCACTATGAATGCAACTTTGTGTAACAAAACACTGAAAGAAAAAGATGATTCCCAGGCTTAATAAGCAGGAGAGGAACTGTCCCACATGGCAATGATCCTAAACACAGAAAAAAATCACACAAGAGTTTTCAGATATGTCCCCCCTGGGTATTTTAAAGTGGAGGGTAGAACAGCAAACTACCTCCAGCAAAGAGCAGCTGAAAGGAATCATCTGTAAGAAGTGGCAGAACAGAGAACTGATGAAACGGTTCATCAAAATAAAAGCAGACATTCAAAATGTTAAAACAAATAAAAGGATCTCAAAAAGCTTATTCACTTTTATTGCAATTGATTCTTAAAAAATTCAATATGGTTTAATTAATTAATTATGGTTTAATAATGGTTTAACCGGTCCGTCGTGGTGAAGAAGGAGCTGAGCTGTAATGCGAAGCTCTCGATTTACTGGTCAATCTACATTCAGATTCTCACCTATGGTGAGGAGAGGAAAGTCATCTTTGCTTAGACTGCTGCCCCCGTGACCCGGTCCCGGATAAGCCGAGGAAAATGGATGGATGGATGGATGGTTTAATTGTTCAAACATTTATAGTTATATAT
Source organism: Monopterus albus (assembly GCF_001952655.1). Lineage (NCBI taxonomy): Eukaryota > Metazoa > Chordata > Actinopteri > Synbranchiformes > Synbranchidae > Monopterus > Monopterus albus. Next base: position 268,016 of record NW_018127934.1, read on the forward strand.
TAACTGACTCAATTCTTCTTGGACTTTGGCCAAAAAAAACAAAACTGTATTAAATAGATGGGATTTGTACTTATTTGACCAGCAGTGTCATCAGTTTTGTTGTGTACTGCAAATTGAGACAATCTGAAAAAGTGTTTCCACTAGGTTTGACATGCAGACACTGGTTTTGTCTGTGTAAGCATAATTTAAGGTGCTGCCAGTAATCACTGTCATAATATGGAGGAATGATGTCATCTCCTTGTTAATCATTATCCAGCCATAGAAGTACTCAGATATTATCTATATTAGCCAGGCTTAAAGGGTGTGTTTTCATCTTCTCCACATCCTGGAAAAATAAACAGCTGTAACTGACTATTTTTAATATCGCTAGAGTGGATACAGGAGCTTGAACCCTCATTCTAACCCCAGGCAGAAGCTTTTGCATAAACACAATACAGTAGTCTCCTTGTTACAGAAGGCTGAAGTCAGCTGTTTAACTGTTGTAAAAACTCTGTTTGCCTTCTGGCACGTAATGCTTTCCCTGTGCTTTCTCATTCTTTCCCTTTGTCTATTTCAGCACGTCTATCAAGGCAGCACAGTGGCTTAAGATTTAGGGGGTGACTGCTGCATGTGAATGTGGCACAAAATTAGAGATGGAAACAAAACCTGAGTGGTCTCAGCTCCCTTCCTCCAGCCACATTCTTGCTTCCTGTAGGCAAGTCCCTGAAAATCTGTAGCCTTATACTATATGTCTCTGACACACTCACAAACAGCGTATTGATGTCATGTGTGAGTGATGAAATGAGACAAAAAGTGATGCACACACACTACACTAAGCAGCTACTACCCACATGGTCCTGATCATCAAATAAAGCCTGGGATTTACTACATCTCCAGTGCTTGACAAGCAAACGCAACACATACTGTATATGTGTAAAGACAATGAATTAATATGCACATAAACCTGTAAAACCTTTTTATATTTAAGAGAACAAGACCACAAGTCATTTCAAAAGACACAAAAGCTGGCTGTGAGGTAAATGTGATAATTAACAGGGTTATTTAGAAGTGAAAACACACTTACGGTCAACCATCTGAAACATTAAGCAGCATCTTATGCCACTATCTTGCACCAAATTAGTGATAGCATGTTAATTTGGAGACTTAAGGAAACATGAAGCCACCTCAGTTACCATGAGAGAGTCAGCATTTACTGAAAGGCCAAACAACTTTTTCTACATACTTGACATTTGTGCCTAAATGAGCACAACAGATGGAGGAAAATGTACATTAAAATATAAGGGAATATCAGACTAATCTCCAGTGGATATTAAATGAGCCACTGTCATTTACAGTCAACATACTGCACACTAAAGTTCTGAGCTGATTATGCAAACATTTTTTTTAAATGATTGTTTTTCAAAAATCTAAAGCATAGGATAAATCCCCTATTTAAATTTGAACAGCCTAAATGGAAATATAATACACTAGCAACACAAAAAAAGCATATAAATCTAGATAACTAGATTTATATTTATAGTTATCTGTCACAGTTTGAGAGCCGCCTGCTGATGCAATGATTTGGCAGGGCGCGTTTCACTCCACCACATGCTGTGGTGTGACTGTTAAATAAAAGGAAATAGCAGAAAACTGAGAACTCTCCGAACCGGTGCAGCACCCAATGGAAATGTCTCACTTCTGCCAGACAAATAATCAAATGGACAACAGCTGAGTATCAAAAACTGACCTCAGAAAAGCGATATATAGCTTTTATTGGTTTACTGACGTATGAGGCCACTTCCCGATCAACCTTTAGATAATGACTAA
>NW_018127934.1:270253-302624 GCF_001952655.1 Monopterus albus
ATCTTAAATTGCTTTAATATATTTATATTTAATAAATTATTTTTGTTAAGCAAAGTGTGTTTAGCTCTACTAAACTTGGGCAAATATGCAAGATGACTAAAGAAGAAAAAATTCAAGTGCGGCTGTTGGTATTAAAAAAGTGTAAATGCTCCCTCTGTCTGGCTGCTTATGGAATCAGGAGAACTTCAAAGCCAAAACACCAACATAATAAAAGTTTTATCAGCAATATAGTATATTCAGTTGTGTGTGTTTAACCTAAGTCAGTTTGTGATGCGCCTTTGATGAAATGCACTGTCTGCAAACACTATTGGTAGGACTGGATCACTGTGTAGGTCATCTTGGGACACACAAGTCCAGCTGGACCACAAAGAGGAACTTCTTTGGAAAGTTGTGTAATTTAGCCTTCAGCTGACATAAAGACCACAGATATACTGCAGGTCTAAAACTAGTTTGTATTAATCAATTTAATTCTGACTAATGACACCAGGCAAGTGCAACTCAAAATAGAACAATGTGTATACATGTCAGTATGTACAGAGGGCAGAGCCACTATTCACCACAGCATGGTGAAATATCACATACTGTGGAGAACTGCTTACCAGCAATAAGTGGCTATCAATAGAAGTGTGTTTCTATATGACCGATAGAAAACGTCCATGCTGAGGCAAAAACAAGGTGAAGTATGACAATTATAAGAATGCTTCTAGTTGTTTTGTTAAATTTGTTAACACAAGGGTGAACCGAAGAGGCTAAAGAAATATAACATTTCAATGTATACAGCAATATTTGACTTTTACTACTAAAAACCTCTCTCTCTGATGTAGAAATGACAGAGCATGAGTAATCAAAACTAGAAAATACAAATCCCACATCTTACCAGAGAGCTGACCAGGTCCTGTCCCTGCAGATCAAATATTTTAAACTAGATTTATGTCAAGACTCATCAGAACTGTCTGCTATAAGCAAACAAAAAGAGCAGACAATAAAGGCATTTAAAACGAGTAGCACGAGGGGGATTTCAAATGAACAGTCAGCAGAAGGTGATTTCATTCGCCGGGAATCACAGCATAGGCATTCCCCTTCTTGGCTGTTGAGGATAGTGGTTTGGGTGGCAGCGCAGCGCTAGTACGCAAAGCACGATTTTTGTGTAAGTGTGAATGACAAGAAATACAACATAAAAGGTAAACTACCAAATCAGGATAAAAGCTGTATCCTTTTATTCTTCAAAGCAACATGCCGTAACATCAAACACACAGCACCAGGCAGCTAAACTGACGGATGTGACTGCGAGGAGGTTCTGTGAGAAACACAATTTGACAATGATGAACACACTTTACTTCAAACTAAGCTGCTGAATAAAGGAAGAGGATTTTCTGACTAAAAAATAATCTCTATCACAAAACAAGAGGCAAGCAAAAAAAAAAAACAACTAAGCATCATGAAAGCATGGACTGTACTTGCAGTTACTGTATTTATGATTTTTCTTTCTCTCACATATTTCAGTCAGGCTGCTTCTCAGCTAAGCATGAAGACATTTTGGACACACACACTCTCTAAGAGCAGACATTGGATAATGTAAATGAGCTGTGGATCGGGAGGTAGAGTAGGTCAGCTCACTTCCCAGCTTCTCCAGATCACATGTCAAAGTTTCCTTGAGCAAGACAATGAACCCCTGTGGCTGTTCTACCGGGGCGTGGGTGTGTTGGGAAGGGTGAAAGGATGAATGGGCAAACAGTAAGAAAGAGCTTTGAGTGTGCTTCATTGCATAGAAAAGAGCTATAAAAGTTTAAGTAAGTATAAGTATGTAAGTATAAGTATACTCCTTGGGCAAGGCAATCCCAAGATGCTCCCAGTGGCCATCGCCACTGGTGTGCCAGTGAATGAATGACTATATGGCTTCGCTGCCATTGAGGTGAACGACCATAAATATTGTGTGTAGAAAACCTAAATAAGTACAAGTCCATTTACTACAACTACATGAAAGGTGTATGTGACATGGATAACGGATAACAAAATAGATGAATGCTTCAAGTATACACTACAACAAAACTGAGTGCACTGCGGTTCACTGCAGCTTTCCTGACCAAAAGAACGTTCCAAATGCACTGATGTCATGAAGTCAGGCCCAACAAAGACAAACCACCAAGACATGTTTGATGATGGCCTTGGTTGTTACTGAAAGCTTTAATTGCTTCTAGTAAGTATCTTTTTTTTTTTTTTACTGTGTGAAACTGTGACCTCATTACTCTTCCATACTTTAAATGTCTGTAGTCATCCACAGTGCCATTTTTTCTCACACAGATACACAAATACAAACACCCACACACACACGGGGGACTTCCAGACCGGCACACCTCCACCCACACTCAACCAGCCTCCATCTCTACAAGCTGCAGACCTGTGAGAGGAGCACACATTCCACACAAGTCTGCTCACATATACACAAATAAACTGAGAATTAAGATTAATGACACACGCCACCACAATACCGTTGACTAGTGGACTATGTACAGTATGTCTACCAGAGCTGCAACTACATTATTTCAAGTCAACATGCTGCTCCCAGTACCTGGGAGAACAAAGTGTGCCCTCATCAATGCAGACTCTTCCATTTTTTCATTTGTTTTTTTTTTTGGGTGAGTTTTGTTTTGCATGTTGTTCACTTACTGTTAGGTAAGGCTCTGCTGTTTACAGTCTGAACACTGTGTAATAGGGGCCCAGAAGCCAAATCTTGCCCCTGGGCCCCACAGCAAATTAATTCAGCTGAGGTAGAGCTTTAAGGGTCTCTCCTCCTGTTTGCATTGTTCACCCATTTACACCTATATAATACCATGCTGTCATATTATCCTGTCCTTCTGCAATGAAAGTAAATAATTAATAGGTCTGCTGATCCCCTTACAGCTGTTACACTTCATCAACTTTACAAACAAATCAGTAACAGTTGACAAAACAAAACAATCTCACCATATCACATGATCTTCTTCAGGTGATAAGGTGTATTAGGTTGCCTTGAAGCAATAGACTGTTTTTTATATGAGCACTTTAAGGGCCGTGGTCATGCTTGATTCCAGTTTAGTGGAAAATTGTCAGTCTGAATATCTATTTCAATATGAGCACTTTAAGGACCGTGGTCATGCTGGATTCCAGTTTAGTGAAAAATTGTCAGTCTGAATATCTATTTCATTACAATTGAGGAATTGTCACATTTTAATGAACATAATGTGAAATAATCAAATGCTCAGGAGCAATCTAATACAACAGACTGCACTTTGTGCTGCTTTTGAACTGTAGTGGATGATAAAGAGATCTTCAGTTATTTAGCTTAATTTGTCTTATTGATATAAATGGAGTGGAATATAATAGAAATACAGAATAAGACAATACACCAACCGCACCAGAAACAACATCTAAATCACACAGCTGAATAAACAGCTTTTTATATATAACGCTTTCAACAAAAACAGGACATTTTCACTTTTTTTCAGTCCTGCTTTATGAGTGTAGCCTGTAACACTGTAGCAGCTGGTAATGGTAGACATAATTGTAACTGCTGGGTGGCTAAGCTTGTTAACCACCACCACCATAATTTGTTGATTATATTTTGAATATCTACCTTATCAAGTAAAAAGTGCAATAATTACCACTGAAATGAAACATGATGGACTTATAAAACAGGAAAAATGAAATAGTCAAGACAGTTATGTTGTTAGGATATTATATCTTTTGCTTTTCCATTAACTCACATATTCTAAAGGCTAAATCTGGAGCAACAGATTAAACAAAATAGGTGGTTGTTCTGCCGGCCGTCAGTTGCAGGGCGCGCATGCGCAAGATGCGCCACTGCAGCAGTAACAGCCGATGACGTCGCCCATTCAAACACAGAGGCAAGTCTGGACAGACACCGACCGCTGGACGGGCGATGCACGGCTCACTTATCGGACTCCGTCAACCCGGGGCCCGGGCGAACTGACAAGCCGGGGACAGTTGAAGACCAAGCGCTCATATCAACGCCAAACCGTGATTATTCCAGGCGTGTTTTTGAGCCGTGCCTTTTCCTCAAGTAGACATCAACACCGGGCTACCTGTCAAAACAGTCTGTCACGTTGGTTAGACTGTTGCTTCGTTTTCCGTGGCTGACAATGACTCTCGAGGATGAGCTGACAAGCGCCGCAGCGCAGGGACACACAGCGGAGGTGTCGCGTCTGCTCCAGGCGGGAGCTCAGGTTAACGGCGTGAACCGATTTGGACGTAGCGCTGTGCAGGTCAGTGTCGCCAGACGAGCTTTATCGATTAGTAATAAAAGCTGGTTTTCACTCGTAAATACATGGGTTAAGAGTACTAACCTCAGATAAACAGCCTAGTGCTACCCACAGGGGAGGAACTTTCTACCTGGTCATTTAAGACATTTATTCAGAACTGAAAAGGCGACGCGCTTCGTCTTTGTGCGGCTTATTGTCACTGAACAATATCCAGAGTGAGACTCGGTTGTTGCTTCAGAGTTAATGTAATAGAACTTCTCATCATAACTTGAAGCTAAATTATAAGTTTTAATGGAGCCTTTAGATGGCTGGACGAGTAACGACAGCCATTAGCTTAATTATCGCATTGCGTTTTTAAAAATCAAACTATATTTTGGCTAAATTATGTAACTACGGGTGCATAACAGTCTAGTTGGTTATTATAGTTTCATCTAAAGTATAACATTTTGTTGCTATAGCCTAATAAAACTTAACTCGTTCCTCAGTTAACACAAACATAGCCTCAACCATCGGTCTCTACCAACAAATAAACAACAACATAATGTACATAATCTTGAACCTGAAATATTTCTATGAATGGAAAAGACTGACGTACTTCTAAGTCGTACATAAAGTCCCTTAATCATAACGAAAAACACTACTCTCACTTCCTTTTATCATTTTAATGCTATAGCCTGTAATTACCTTGTGAGATTAAAGAAAACGAAACTACATTTTTTAAATGCTTGCTGCGCAAGTCATATGATCCTGGATGTCGTTTTCGTTGCCTTTTGTTTTGGTGCGTTAAATAGTAGGCTGCTGTTTGCAGACTGTCGCTTTGCCATTTCCACTCAAAATAATAGTATATGTGTTCATGTTAGACAATCTTACCTCACCTTACCTTGTCCTGAACGTCATTAAGTCGCTAAAAGTCCTTCGGTTCACTGTCTCAGTGCACATTTCCACATTTTCCGCAAACAGCCGTCGGTAGAAGCCTGTCCGGGACACAAGGAGAAAAATAATAACGGGTTATAGACCAATTCATAAATTGGAGGCCAAACCATCCATGTTGTAGCCCAGTCCTTCATGCTCATATTTGTGAGGCTCTCCGATGAATTGATCTTTTATAGACTATTTTTATGGACATAGCTTGATCAAGCTCAGTAACGCTAACTTCTACTCCCCTGAAGGTCATGATGATGGGGAGCACCCCGGTGGCTGAGGTGTTACTGCGGCACGGAGCGGATCCCAACGTCGCGGACAGACGCACCGGGGCCACTCCGCTGCACGACGCGGCCAGGGCGGGCTTTCTGGACACTGTGCGGCTGTTGGTGAACTATAAGGCAGACCCACGGGCCAAGGACAAGGCAAACTGTCAGCCTATCGATTTGGCCAGAAAGAGCGGCCTTACAGATGTAGTTGCTTACCTGGAGTGTGTTTTGTCTGGGAACTCGGGGCTCTGAGACAGGAGGCCTGCGGGGCCTGCAGCCCTCCACACACACACTGGATGTTCTCTTATACCATGTAAGCTGTTTTAATTCAGTTGTCTGCTTTTTCTGAATCCGTATATATTTTTTATTTGTAACGAAATTATGACGAACTGATGTTAAACTTGACACAAGTTTACAGCGACATTTTGGAGCATCGTTGAAATATTCCGATAGGTTTATAAGCAAATCAAGTTTGTCAATGGCCTAGTGTAGACTTTTATTGTACATAACTGTATTTTTAAAGTAGGGTTATTGGTCCTTTTTATCGCGAAGCCAAGGTTTGAATATTTTTCCATGTCACGTATTTAACCAAATTATTCAAAAGCCATTGAAAATATTTTTGTACATTTGAACATTAGAATATACTTGTCCTGTTTGTACAAACTTAAAAGCCTATTTAGATTTATTATGCACTTTAATAAAATGTCACTTCATAAAACAGATGAGGCATAAGAAGTCTAGCTACAGCTTCACTTACTGCTCGGTACTGGACAAGAAACTGAATCGGTTTTTAAAAAAAGAAACGAACATTTTTTAACGTTGCGTTTCAAGATGCGGGGCCAGGATTTTAACGGATAACATGGTCGTTTTAATTTCTTTCATTTGCTTTTGCTAAACGGGTCTTTAAGAATATTTACACAGACCAAATATTAGGCTCCTGGCTCATGATCACAGTCTAACTGAACCGAAATGACTTCATTGTCAAACACGCCAATAAGATAAAAGGCTGATGCAATCATTTGGTTATTTTCGGCGATAAGCTTTTTTTACATTTTGCATTCACACTAGACTAAAATGTGCTTAGAGCATTATTACAGAGGTACAGAAATCATACTGGATGTTTGTGCAACATAACTCTGTACAACTTTTGCAAAGGAAGTCATTTGCATATAGGATGTGATTAAAATTAGCAGGTGACACGAAATGCGTCGATGCTTTGCAGTTGTAAGAAAGTGAACTATAGAGAAAAATTATAGGAGGCCTCATTCATGAACTACGGTCCAGTTCAACACCAACAGAGTCCAGCTGCTGTTCTGGCTTTATGAACTCGGGATTGGACGGTAAATCCCCCAGCACATGAAAGGCATAAGGCTTTTGTTTGGCCTCTTCTCCAGTGGAGTTTTGGTCCCACTACAATGAGACAATCATATAAATCAAGCCGGTTTTAGATTTATAAAACGAAATCAATGCCAACATTTCTTTGCAACAAATATTCACACTTGAACAGGTTTGTACCTGAACTCTACAGGGAGATTTAAATGTACTGTATCACTGTTAATCCTTATTTTTAATGAAAAAATAAGGACGTTCTTATCCTTTATAGCACAACTGCCGTTTTTGCGCAGACTCGAGCCCTGGAAGTTCTGCACATGCTGAATCTTAACTGCAAATCAGATAGTTAATCATTAATTCAGTATATTTGGTATCAACACTGAAGACAAACCTCTGAATAGTCAACTCTAATCTTTACCAAGTCATTTTATCATATTGTTGAGACAGAACAAGAGGAAATACAAGGAGACTTTTAGATAATGGGCCGTGAGATGGTCAGATGCAGACAAGAAAAGAGGAAGGACATGTAATATTAGTGGTATCAGAACAACAAGCACTTGTACAAAAACACTTCATGAGATAACCTATATCAAGCATTAAAACTGAAAACTACCTTTCAGCTGTTAAATGTCAATAAATGCTGTCAGACTCTAATACAGCTACAAATACTGTCAGTGAGTTGATTTTATAACTGGAAAAGTTTGCATGCACAATGGAATTACAGTCCTATATATAAATGAAATGTTGCATTTTCAGTCTAGAAGAGTTAATAAAAATGAACTTATTCCACAAAATATAAAAATATTTCCCCCACAAGCAAAGATGGAAACATTCAAAATACTGACTAACATGTATGCAAAATCTAAAAGTTGGAGTAATGACTATGTTCAAGACGTCAGACTAAACTGAGCTGTGATTAAGGCAGTAACAAAATATTTATGTGCTACACTTGCAAAGCCTTTTTACTGTATTCAGTCGAGACACACTGAAACGTCGAGCTGTAGACGACACATTATTTATACGAGGCACTTTCTTGTGATTCACTGATGACAAATTCACAGCCATAGTTCAGTCTGGTGTCCGTGTGGGTGCAGATGGTGCCTGGGGTCCGCCTCCTTTTCTTTTTCAACAGGCTTAGTGTTTTGGTAACATTACTGAAGACTGAGCCATTGACTGTAACAGAAGGAGCAAAACAGTTTTTTTCCCCCAAATATGTTTCAAGATATACAGCAACAATAACTGCATTTAGATTATGTGAAAGTGTGTTAGAGTTCGTTTCAGGGTTAATTGCTTTAAAAGTCTGAGGAGAAAAATAAAAGGTACAATTTTAAAATCTGAATTTGTGCCTGTCATCATTAATGTACCACAGTTCAAATACAATAAATTCAAAACTTAGACAGTTTAATGCTACACTTTTTCCCAATGTGTTCCCCAAACACAAGGATAAACTGCAAAAGAAATTTATTTACCTCGGTGTAACCTCAAAGTACTTCAAGCATGTTCCAAAATATTGTTACAAGTGGATGCAAAGGATCCACCCAGTGTAAAAACACTTTGTTGTGATGTCATACTTTTGAGCATTTTGAAATGTGTAAGCAATAGATGCATGTTTGACTGCATATCTAATATATTTACTACCACATATACCACAATAACAGTATACACAGAATGTAAATGTTCATTAAAAGTATCCAATAAAGTGCTGCTGAGCAGTCAGGGCTTGTTAAGTGCATCTGTATTTGTTACATTTTACCCAGGGGCGCCGATATTCTCTTACCTATGTAAACTCACCACCCACTCTGTCTACAGGGTAAGAGAATAAATTCCTTCACTAAATGACGGTCAAAGCTAGACAAGATTGACTGGGCTTTTCTTAAAACTTGTCTGTCACAAAATCCCATCAGAAGAAGCTGCTTAATGCCAATTATACCGCTTTCCCAGCAAAAGTACCGTGTTTAATTGTTTTGGTTTTTTTGTTTTATACCCGGCCAAACCGGACTTTAGCATTCCCACTGCCGACTGACCCGGCTCAGCTACCCAGCAGAGGAGCTCGATTCCCCTCTGGTACATCATACTTGATGTCATCACATTGGCGATTTCACATACCTGTGCTGTTAACCAGAGTTGTAAACAAAGCAGCACAGAAGCTAGTGAGACAATCAGCGTTATTTCTTTGCATTTATTTTTACCTTTCAAAGCATAGAAACTCGGTGTAGACTGAGCCATGTTAGAGCACTGATTGAATGAAGACGGATGAAACTTATGTCTGACGTGGCAAAGAATCGCAAAAATTATCAACGGAGGAAACAGGACTTTGTTACCTCGTTAACAACTGCTAAAGTGTGGACTACGTGTGCATCACTGCGTACGTTCACGTGTTTAGCCAAGTTTGGCTTTGCCATTGTTTCCAAGCCGAGGCAAAGGGGATAACAACCTATGTCAATTGCTGAGTCATTTTCCCGGGTCACCTGCCCTAGTAGATGCATTCCTACTACCGACATAAGCCGAGGTGTGGCGAGTTTACATAGGTTTTTTTGTGCAGTGGGAAAGGGACTTTATTTTGCTGGCTGCTTTAACCATCTGAGACAAATGACTTTTGCTTTTCAAAGTAAAGTTTTTCATACCAACAGATTGTACAGAAGGATAACAGACTTGATAAAAGACTTATAGAATAAAATCAGTCTTGTCTACATTAGTTTGTGCAGAAAGTCTCTGCAGACCCCTTTTGCAGGCTGCTTTAGTGTCAAGCTTAAATTATTGTTTTCAAGTACTTGTAACACAACTGAGCCCTTAATTACAGTCTGGCACTTAGATCTCATGGTAATAACCACTTTAATAATCTGGTAATGTTTTGAAACTGGTCATGTTTCAGATGCTTTGGATGGAAATGAGTCATCATCAACTTGACAATTTACCTTCAGCGTGTTCACTGTCTGAGCCCAGTCCATCTCACTAATCCGGGGTATTGCAGTTAGCAGGATAGTGCTGGCTTTGTTGGCGTTCTCCTTCATCGTCTTCAATACGTTGTCAACACAGACCTAGAATAAATGAAGAAAACCACATGCCCTGTATTTACCAAGAAAAGTACAATATCTTGATGTGCATCCTTCCCTATTAGGAGGATGTTTGCACTGTGAGTATCATTGTGTGGAATCCAAAAAACATCTCAAAGGACTCTTCTGGCAGCAATTCACAATGTGAAGGAAGACACAGTACTGTGATATCAGGGCTTCTGCTGTGACCGATGCATCTAGACAATTTCATATTCTACATTCAGTATTTCTCTCAATTACTTTCATATTCTAACAAAAACCAAAACCCAACAATGTGCCAATACTTTTCAGATTCCTGAGCCCGTCTGTGGCTCACAATCACCATGTACTGAAAGCAAACCTTTGAAAATTGATTATATCTACTTACATTTTTAAGACATTTTCCTAAATGAAATTTCAGCAAACAACAGAACAAAAGGCAGTAAATAGTGCATATGTTAAAGTCATCACTGTCATACAATTATGTGATAATAGCTAATAAATCAGTAGTACAATTACTCAGCCAGACAAACATACAGTGCTCAGTACAGTAAGTTACAACATTTCCATCCTGTGCTCATGTTTACCGCCTGAAACCTTCATTAACCCTTCCCTTGTTTATATGTCACAATGACTAGGCTTATGGTTTTGAAGCAGATGACTAAATATGACTCAACCTCCTCTGGCTGGGCTTCGACCGGAGGCTGGCAAGCAAGCTGACTGAAGGGGGGAGCCAGGAGGTAGTAGTGGGCTGGGAGAGAGCGGAGAGAAGGGAGCGGAAGGATGTGGCAAGCATTCTGCAACAGGAGGGGGAAGAGGTCAGCTGCAGGAACTCGGAAGTGGAGTGTGAGTGGGGCTGGATCAGTGACAGATAAGCCAAAACTCGCCCACACGCAGTATATCAACAGTGTTATCCAGAGTATCTGACAGAGAATAGGTCACTCGGAAGCCTTAAAGAAGCCACAGATACTCTGGTGTGTTTATGGAGTGCAAATGGCAAACACCCCTGTGGAAAACCCATCGTAATGATACATTCAATATCTGATCTACAAACATACTGTCATTCTTAATATAGTTTCAGTGATGTGCGACCGTTTAACACTACAGTACACTCAAAACAGTAGTGTAAATGAAACACTGCGATTGTAAATACTCATGTGTTCCAAGCCAAGATTTCTCCACCAATCAGCTCCAAGGGGAAGACAGAAAATGAAAATTTTGGAGAGGACTGCCTTAAAAGTAAAATAACTATTAGCAAAAACACAATAATGTTTGCTATATCCACAAAGATGTACACATACTGTGTAGAAACGTTGCTTTCTTAACAACACTGAATGTGGGCCCAAACACTATGCAATCATTTATAAAATAAATAGCTTTAAAGTGATCAAAACTAGCTTGCCCTGCAGCAAAAAAAGTAAAGAGGAACCCATGTACCCAAACACTCTTGTGTTTGCTGCTGACAGGAGACACTGCTCACTGTGGAAACATCTAACAATATCTACCTTGTGTTGCGTGACAGTCATATCATACCTTCTACTTGCTCAGTCATGGGAGGGTAGCACATAACTGTTTCAATTATACAACTTGCCAAAAGATGGTCCACACCTGTGCACTGGAATGACATAGCAAAATTCTATCTGAAGGAATTATTTTGCCATGTCAGTGGTTGTGTCATAGACCCTCTGTGATTCCTAGAGGCTACTTTGGGAATCACTGGTATGAAGTGACCTGACCAAGGCTGTATAAACTGGCTTATAAGGAGCAGGATAAACAGGGCCCTTGGAGAACAGTTTGGCAAGTGCTAATTGTTTTAAGTCATCACAATTATTTTAGCACCTTTTGTCACCATCCTTCTGACTCCTTCTCATGAGGATGGCATTTCTATTTTTAATTCTGCCTATAAAACAGATTTTGACCAAATGGGGAAATAGTAGTCAGTTAACACAACATCTGACCTATTAGAATCACTGAAGACAGAGAGGAAACAAAAGATAAAGATGTGGGAAGTGATTCAGACATTCTGGGGCCAGGTGACTTGTCTCCATCTGGAAAGCCTGGCAATTTGAAAAACTGTCCAGTGATCATAACCTTAAGGCAAAAAGTTGTCAACCGAGTTAAACTGGTAATTAAAGACAACTAGAAAAATGATGCAATTAAAGAGCGCTCGTGGTACAATGACACAGAGATCAGGCAGGACGTGATGTCACCCAAAGTGAATCCGAAAGATATTAGGACCTCCACCCTGGCACTCACCGCCTCCTCATGTTCCTTCCAACAGTCGTAGTCTGTTGCCATGGCAATACTGGCATAGCACAAGCCAGCCTCTTTGGCGAGGACCACCTCTGGCACTGTGCTCATATTGATGACGTCAGCACCCCACTGGCGAAACATTAGGCTCTCTGCCCGTGAAGAAAAACGGGGCCCCTCAATAGTCAACATAGTCCCTCGCACATGGCACTTGATGCCTAGACTCTGTGCCACCTCCACCAAAACCTAAACCAGGAGAGAGAGTTAGTAACTTTCTATCTCAATAAAGCTAATGAAAGAGGAAGCGTTCACATGAACAGCTTTGCATCTCATCTTCACAGCTTTGCATCTCATCTTCTAGACTGTAGTTTTGTAGGAACAAACCAGTTCCTGCCTTACTTTGTGGTGTCTGCTTACCAGTATGCTGCTTAAGTGTACTGCAGTTATTATGGGGACTTGTTTTTTTCTGACTAACATACACCGTTTTCAAAACAAAGTGAAGACTAAAACTGCAGGTCAACTGCAACCTCACTGCTAGTACTGTTTTACTTAATTTATTAATAATCATTTCCAAATAATTTTCTATATTATGGTAGAAACACTAATGAATGATCTCTGTGTGAATTCTTGTGTACAGTCCACTAGCTCCTTGTGCTTTCCCAAAGATCTTACACATGCACAGTTGCTTCTTGCTGACTTCCAACACTGTAAAAACATATGGCTGTTTGAAGCTTCTGAGGAAGCAGTTATAATAAATACGTGCGTCTCGTCATGTCACCCAGTACAGCGGTGTGTGTCACTTACATCTTTAATCATTTCTGAATAACAATAGAAGTCTAACGCACAGACAAGTTAATCCAGATTGGAGACTGGGAGTAACTGTGAGTACAGGAAATTCATTGTTGGTTTTATTCTCTGTATGGGGGTTGTTGAAAGAACTATTAATAAAGAAAATGACCAGTCTTAGTCCTAGTCTTTGCTATAGACAGACTTATCCAAATCATGAACTCAGAGTACAAAAACTATAGCTACATCCTGAACATGAGGTCTCAGTATTATGAATGTTTCATTATATATGTTGTCTCACACAACTGAACAATGACCCATACTGTTGCCACAACTTTTTCTATGTATGTAAACATTATTGATCAGATGTGATTAAACTGTCAGACATTTTACTCAGTGTTTCAGTCTATAGGTTATGCGAACTGTGCTGCTCCCCCCCCCCCAACCCCTCTGTCAGGCCAATCATTGAAGAATATATTTTGACATATCATCATACAAATATATTATTCACAATGAAAACCATAAATGTAAGAGTGCAGCTGTGACATCACATCCAACGCAAATTTAAGGTAAGTAGAAAAATGTGAAAGTCAAATTCTGAATAACATAATTGTACAAAGGCTCATGAAGTACAGGAAGTGGGATGAATGAAATATGTACGGGTATTCATGGACTCACCTCTCTGGTTCGGTTACAGAAAGGCTCAGCCATGGGAATGTGGCACACACCTTGAAGACTGGTACGATGTCCATCATACAGTGTCTGCACTCTCTTTGTAGTCCTGGCAACAAGAAGCAAATTACAAATGTCGTTGTTGGGTTCAGCTGTTGCCAATCAACCCAGTCCATGTAAAATAATGACTTAGTCTGTATGTCTTGCAAATTACAAACTCATGCTAATGTGCAGTAGAAGTAACAGATCATTTTTTAAAATTCAACTTTATTTGTTCCAGATGAACAACAAAAAACGACTGAGATGATGAACAATTCTAGAAACCAGTTAGCACAGAATACTGATTAAATGATGAGTAACATGGCAAAATAAAAATGTTTCTACCACAGCCAGTTTGAGTGAAACACTACTATACACGCTTACCAGAGTTTAACATGTTATGAAGAGTCCTTTCACAGCTATCTAGCACGATAATAGTATTAAGAGAGAAGTCAGCACCCTGGTCTCTATCTTTGTCTAGTTTCCAGTGAAGTTCCATCAGGCACAGAGTCACCCCGTCTCCCCCAAAGCTCTTTATGAAGACAGGCCAGGAATACACAAGAGACTGACACACTCGCCCAGTAACTAGAGAACACAAGGGATGTTGTGCTTCCCTGCAGCTTCTTGGCTTCTTTTGTAACTAGTGAATTCTGTGAATGCGTGGTTATATCGAGGAATATTATATATACTCATTACATGATGGGATAGTAGAAAAGATCGATTTCTCAGTAGCACTGACTCATGACTAACTTAGGTTTCTTCTATTCCCAGGACTAACAAGCCATAACAAGCCATTGTCTCAGACATCTAAAATATGTATGCCTCCTACAAGACAATGTTTTAAGTTGATGCCCAACCCTCTCTCTACACCTGCTCCTGGCACTGGAAGACTAAAGTCAATGCTAAAATATTTTCAGATGGCTGCAGCTCCACCCTGCTAAAAAAAAAACCAAAAAAAACCAAACAGTACTGTGTGTGACAAACAAAAGCTCAGTATAATACTTGTTGTGACATAAAAAGAGTTATCTTGGCCTGACATCCCTATTTTTAATTCTGCCTATAAAACAGATTTTGATATTGCTGTTTTACCAAATGGGGAAATAGTAGTCACACAGCATCTGACCTATTAAAATCACTGGAAACAGAGAGGAAACAAAAGATAAAGATGTGGGAAGTGATTCAGACATTCTGGGGCCAGGTGACTTGTCTCCATCTGGAAAGCCTGGCAATTTGAAAAACTGTCCAGTGATCACAAGCTTAAGGTTAAAAGTTGTCAACCGAGTTAAACTGGTAATTAAAGACAACTAGAAGAATGATGCAGTTAAGGAGCGCTCGTGGTACAATGACACAGAGATCAGGACAAGCTTAAGGTTAAAAGTTGTCAACCGAGTTAAACTGGTAATTAAAGACAACTAGAAGAATGATGCAGTTAAGGAGCGCTCGTGGTACAATGACACAGAGATCAGGACGTGATGTCACCCAAAGTGAATCCGAAAGTTTATCACTCATGGCCAACACTGATTCACACAAAACAGAACAAGGGCTCTAGAAACATCAAAGTGAGAAAACCGGATATTAGGACCTCCACCCTGGCACTCAGCGCCTCCTCATGTTCAATCCAAAAGTCGTAGTCTGTTGCCATGGTAATGCTGGCATAGCACAAGCAAACACTGCCATGGCACAAAACAGCCTCTTTGACAAGGACCACCTCTGGCACTGTGCTCATATTGACAACGTCAGCACACCGCTGGCGAAGCATCAGGCTCTCTGCCCTTGAAGAAAAGCGGGACCCCTCAATAGTCGACATAGTCCCCCGCACATGGCACTTGATGCCCTGACTCGGTGCATTTCATTAGCAACGTCATTTCAGGATCACGGTTACAAAGAATGCCTCTCACAGCCTATAACTCAATTATTTAAATTAGTCCTTAAATGTAAAAAGGATGTGGTATATGAACAACTACATTTTAGATATACACTGCACATCCTCAAATATCCATGTCCACCACACTTCCATTGAATCACATCTCATATACAGCTAATCTACAAGCTTTGGGAAATCACAGCTATTCAGATTTTATTACCAATGATATTGTTATCACTGGTTGTAGTGTTCTACTACAGCTTGTAAAAACTTACAACATGCAGTTATGTCATGACAGGTGTTACGTTGTTTATGACACTAAAATCAAATCACAATAATATTTAAGTATAGGTACTTTGCTAGGTGAGGCGGTTTCAGTTTAGTGTCTACCAACAAGTCCAGGGCTATAGCTAAGGTTTTTTTTAATAAGCATTATACAGTTTTATTTACTGTTACATAAAAAAACAGATCAACAAAATGCCAATGCTGAAATGTACTTGGCCAGTGTGAGGAGGATTCACCAATTTAAATTACATGTCAATAGCAACAATAGGACAAAGTGAAAATGAAAACATGAAAATCTAAATCAAGGGTCAAACTACAATGATTTGGAACCTCCGTAGAAAACGGTTAAAACCCCTGGGGTGAAACAACGCTTAAAATTTAACAAAGACACCAGCAGTAGCTGATGTTATCAACTAGATTCTTGCTTTGGAGAAGCCCCAGAAAACCAGTAAGCTGAGGTGGAGACATAATTGTGGCATTAATAAAGTGAGGAAGGCAGAAACAAGTTGTCACATGCTGTAGGACAAGTCTGAGCAAGTTCGAACAAGCAACTTCCTCATTTCTGATTAACAGATCTTGTCTGTGCTTGATAGTGGGAGTTGGTCTATTCATGGCTTTACTGATTCCAAGCAACAGGCAACATGATAAAGATGTTTATGTGTACAGGGGAATGTGGTTCACCAGATAAACAGCACCTCTCACTGCATATATTGAGTGACTGAGTGGAATTTGTGCAGTCAGTCAACTGAGAGAGCACAACAATGCCATAGGGTCATGCTCCTTGAATGCTACACATAAGAATGTATACCTTGAGGTCAGATACTGTTGAGAAAAATGCTCTCCCATGGCAATGAAACAAAGATATTCTCAGGTTCACCAGCAAATGTGTCTAACTCTTAAAGAAGAACTCATAATCACCTACTGCAATCTGTCCCACTGAGACAGAATAACTGCTGTGATCACTAGAAAGCTGTTACTTTAAGATTTTATTGTGACTGAGAACATGGACAACAAAATGTCTATTTAGTAAATATCTAAATAAACACAATTAGTCCACCAAGTGAATTTCTCGTCAACCCTGTATTTATTTGAACCTGCAATAGCAGAATTTCTTTGGCCACTTGAGGGCAACAGAAACGAGTTGTAAACACATGACCTTTAAAACAGTTAGTGACCTTGTTGCTTATTTACACATCCAGCAGTTTCAGAGCAACAATATAATGAGTCATTTTTGAATATTCACTTTCATAGTTCTGGCTGCTGGTCTCTACCAACCTGCAAGGCAAATATCACACTCTTTAGCTGCTAAACCCTGCTCTTATATTCACCTTTTCAGCCAGTTGCTAACATTTGATGTCTGCCGTTTAGTGCCGAATGAGTGGTGTACAGAGGTTTTGCTGGGGTTTTCCCCACTGAAAAAAGCTGCTTGCAGCCAAAAGTGATGCTATTAGATCAGTCAGAGTGAAACAAAACACTCCGATCACAGGCTGGACAGCAAGACCTTGATCTGATATTAGTCAGAGTGAAACAAACATTCCAATCGCAGGCTGGACAGCAAGACCTTGATCTGAAATTTGCTATAAAGCTTCATAAAGCTTAGGAGACCTGCAGACTCGGGTGATAATCACTAGGAACAGTCCCTTTAGGAGACCTGCAGACTCAGGTGATAATCACTAGGAACAGTCCCTTTCAAAATGTCACATTCTCATTTTATACAGAAACATTTATTGTTTCTTTAACTAAATAGACCATAGCAGCACCAATACAGTCAAAACTCCTATTAATTCTCAAAACTGAATGACTAAAAACGTAACAAGCTGTGCTCACGCTGGTGTTAACCATTTCCGTAGGCTGAATGTCAGTGTGAGTACATTTTTAATTCTCACCAAACCAGTAAGCAAACTGTGACACACGAGAGCCTAACAAACCATCCAGCGGAGGATACTAATTCTTCACACTGAACAGGATAGTAAACAAATAATGCCTTTGACAAGGCGAGTCAAGTTCTTTGCCCTTTCTCACTCAGCTATCTGGACACTCTTGTCATACAGTAACATGAATCCTGTCAGTGAGATGTGTGGGAAGAAGCTTGAATTGTTACAGAGGACCTCCTGTATAATCATTACAGGATAACAACCAACAGTCTTCAACAGTGGCTCAAAATACCTAAAAAAAGAACACATTAAGACAGTTAACAAAACCAGTCTAAATTTCTTTTAAAATACATCAGCAAACAATGTAGTTTTACTCACATAAATAAACTCTGAAAACCTGTTCACTAGATTTAATCTCTAACAGGTCTGTTTAATTACGCTGCAATGCACTTAAGGCTATGCTGTGAGGTACATTACATTATAGAATGAATTCTGTATTTTACTGATGATGAGAATATCAGTCATATGATTTAGGTGTCTTACACTGTATCCTTGACAAGAAGTGAATGGACTGTCTGTGAAAACCTCTTTGCATATTCGAACTGGGAGGGTTTGCTTTGCCCACATTCTGTAACTAATAATCGTCCCCCCCAACCCCCAATTAACCTCATTTCATATTCTACCAGGTAACAAAAGGTAAAAAAGTCAATAATAAAAGATGTGAATGCATTTCTGACTTTCTGAAAACATATTTTTGAAAAATAAGCAAACACTTTAAATCCATGAAAATGCTTCATTTCCTAACATGTTCTTTCCCATTTCTACTTTTATTCCTTTTGGCCAGCTTATTTGCCTGTTGCTGTAGTTATGCCGCGCTCACCTGTCAATGAACTGATCTATGATGACAATATCTCCTGGCTGAATCTCCTCTCGGAGAGAGCCACAAGCCGTGGTAGCAAGCACATGTGTACAGCCCGCTTCTCTCAGTGCCCAGATGTTGGCCTGGAAGTTGACATTGGATGGCATTATAGTGTGTTGCCTTCCATGCCTAAGAATGGGAAACATCAGTATTAAAGGTATATATTGTTGATATGAATTTGTACAAGAGGGTCAGAAATGTGAAAATGTACAAAAGGATTTAACATGAACCTCATAAGTAAATGAGTGAAACATAAAACAATACAGACAACGCATATTGCCCAGTGTATTCAACAGGTCCAAGGTTCTTCCACTAGATGGTGCAAATACAACACACTTTCATAATTCATGTTTTAAAGCTGAGTAAACAAAATTCTTTCTTACCTTGCAAGGAGCACACATTCCACATTTTTGATCTTCCCCAATATCAGAGCATCAGAAGGCTGGTTCAGAACAACAGAATAACAAATTATACATAAAAGCACTGTAAGGAATAACTTCACAAGTAAATTAAGGCAAAATGTCAGTAGTTTACAATAGCCTACTTTGACAAGAAAACATATTTGGACCACAAATTCATAAAACATAACTAACCTTTCCATATGGTGTGTCAACATAATGCTCAGTCCTTCCCTCCAGGATATCTGGATCATCAAGGCCTGAACCACCAATTATTCCAATCTAGACAAAAAGTTTGAGCAAGTCATCAACATTCAACTACATTAGAACTAATTTCTGACACAAACACAAAAATCTAATAAATAACAAAAACTAAATAAGAAAAAACATGCAGAAAGCTTTAATTTGTTTTACATGCATAAAGGAAAATTAGGGCAAGGATAAAAAAAATGCAAAAAATATAGTGCTCCATTGACAAAATTTGATACTGTTAATTCCCTCTAAGGGTAAACTTTCAATACTAAAAGGTAAATAGACTATATTTATTCGACTTCTGCACCACAAACATCACTACATTTCAAAGGTAAATACTGTAAAGCTCACCTAACAATTATTTTCAATGCCAGTATGCTTTTCTTGATTCTTTTTTTTATTTATTTAGTGGTTAAAAGTAACTAAGTACTTTTACTCAAGTGTTTACTTAAATACAATTTTGTGGTATCTGTATTTTACTTGAGAATTCTCATTTTCTGCTACTTCATACCTTGACTTCACTAAAATTTACAAGCAAATATTGGTGTTCAATGATTATATTTAGTTACTGCTATACAGTGTTTGCTGTATCTTGTTATACAGATAAAACATGGATTAACAGTTCATCAGAATGATGGCACAGGAAAAGAAACTGTCCTTGTATCTGGCTGTTTTGGCGTACAGTGTTCTGTAGTGCTGTCCAGAAGTGAGGAGTTTAAACTATGCCCAGGATATGAGGGGTCTGCAGAAATCTTCTCACACTACAAGTAGCTGCAACATTAAAGTGATACGTGATGAGCACAATAATGCATCAATAATTATAATCAAATATAATAATATAATCACTTTATTTGATTATACACACAAGGAATTCGTCTGCGGTACAAACCCAAGGCTGCCAACTGCATCACCAAAAAATGGGAAACGGCAACACACACACACACACACACACACACATATATATACATATATATATATATATGTATGTGTGTGTGTGTATTTATATGTGAAATGTGCATTTTGCATAATGGGTAACTTTGGTAGTTTCTGTACATTTTGATGCATTCCTTCCTTTTGTACGTTAGAAGCATTTTAAAGGCAGGACTTTTAGAGAGTATTTTTATATGTGGTACTGCTACTTTTACTCAAATAAAGAATCGTAGCATTTCTTCCACCACTGTTTTTACTGCTGGACAGTTATATTTAGACTGTATGAGTTTTCGCTAGCTAAATGTAACTAATAAATTGGCAACTGAGTATAACAATATAACTAATAAAGCCTAGTTTGTCTGTATAAGTACTGTGACGACCGCTGGCTGGGTTGAGGAGAGCTGGTCCGATCCTAACCTAACTGTGCAACTACTATCCAGCTGTGTGCTGGCACCTAGACTGACAATGAGGAGAACACCTTCTCTGTCTTTTCTTGGCTTTATTCAGGCGTACAAGAAAGAAAAGGGTTGTAAAACGCAGCACTGTGTGCTCACTGGAAAAAGTAACAAAACAGAACATTATAGGTCTCTTCCCGAACTTTACCATCGCCCGCCAACAGAACCTAAAACCACACACCCACCTGTCATTCCTCTTATACCCTCCCGCACCTGTTCCTGTCCTGTCCCTGTCCCCCCCCCGCCCCCGCCCCCCAGGGGCCGGTCAGGGTCGCCACAGTACTTTCAATTTTAGCAAAATACATTTTGCTGACAATACACAATTATAGCAGTTATTTATGAAGCTGTTAGTTAAAGTATTCAGCATGGCATTACTACTATTATTTATGGTGAGGATTTGAAACGGCTACCGTTCCTTCTTCCACAACTGTCAACACGCCGCTGACAGCAATTATGGTGCAGTGGATGAAAGCAGCAGAGTGAGCATGTGGCACAGCATCTGCACCGGACATGATGCAGGTTTAGCTTCTTTAACAGTGCCACACTTACACAGAAAACTTGCAGTTAGCATGGAAATGTTAGCTTGTCATATGTAGCCATGGTGGTTTATTAAAAACTACGTTAAGTGCAACTTCGATGAAAAATGGTGCTAACAACTAAGAGTGTCTTCCCGTGCTTTCATGTCCTGTCAAAACTATGTTAGATAAGCTACCATGTGGTATGAATTACCTAGCTTAGCTATATGTCAATTATTTCCTTTTTTTTATAAGACTTGGAATGTGACATAAAATGTCAGGTTATACCTTAATGGGCACCGTGGAAGCCATGACGACGCTTTCTTGGCTGTAAAAGTAAAAGAATTTCACCAAGCTCCGAGGAAGACACTTTATCGTCACTAATGTGTATCACCAGTTAGCTTTACTGACATTACACCTTTTTTCTTCTTCTTCTTCTTTCTTTGACTAGCAAACCACATTTCCCTTCCTGTTTGTGTGCTTTCAAAATAAAAGCATTGCGATGACACGAACTCAATATTGCTACACTACTACAGTATGTATATACTCTATCGAGTCTATTAACGTTTTCTTCTGACCTACAAGTTAAAAATATAATTAAAATATTCTTATAATTCAATAACAGTTGAAAAATGGAGTTTGCTGGCAATCTTCCTACCGGGAAGAAGACATTCAGTCCAACACTTCGCAAATCTGTACTGCAGATCAGCAGAATTACCAGAAAGGTTCTCTCTAAACTCTAGTCACATCCGTTAATCTGTATGAAGACATACAAGAATCTGACAGGAAACTGGAGTTTGCTTTGTTTGTATACAATGTAATATAAAGCTTTCATTTACTTCCTTCTTTCATGTCTTAGCTCCAACTTGTTTTGCACATTTGCTCTAAAAGATTGAAGCTTTAACATAGGAAGGGGGTGAATGTTCTTTTGACACTATACAGTATAACTATGCTTATTTTATATAATTATAAATGTGTGCTTTCAAAATAAAAGCATGACGATGACACGAACTCAGTATTGCTACATTACTACAGTATGTATGTACTCTGTGGAGTCTATTAACGTTTTCTTCTGACCTACAAGTTAAAAAATATAATTAAAATATTCTTATAATTCAATAACTGTTGAAAAATGGAGTTTGCTGGCAATTGTATACAGTGGCATGTTTCTTATTTCAGAATTACAGCTTGAAGTAATGATTATTTCATCCATAAAATATTACAAAAGAGTGAAGAAAGCTTCTTATGATTTCTCTCTGCACAAGGCAACATTTTCAAATGTCTTGTTGTGTATGACAAAACCCAAATATTTACTACATTTATGACAAAGAAAAGCATCAAATCCTCACATTTCACATTTTGGAAACAGCAGTTTGGCATTTTTGCTTAAAAATTAATTAAAATGATCATTTGATCATCCCAACAGTCGATTAATTTGCTCTTAATTGGCAAACTGCTCAACATCAATATAACATTGTTTATTTTGTTTTTAGCATCAAAATGTCAGTTTACCACATGATCTGCATGAACAAAAGAAACACTGCCACTCAGTTATAATGGCAATTCTCCAAATATCACATAAATATCAATCAGCATACATCTGTTCACACTGTTATGTAACAAACTAAGACTGACAATATGTTTGACTTTCTATATGACAACAGTACACACATTTGCCCATTGCACTTTATTTTTGAATAAAAATCTGATACAAAAAGAGCCCATTCTGAATTCCAAACATTATTTGCAAATAATAAGCATTACTCCAAGAGCAGCATGTAGAAATTGTTTTGTCAATTAGAGAGCACCTAATACATCCATTACAGAAAATTAATTTCCAGATTAAGAACTGACAAAAAAAGCATAGCTTTAGGCATTAATTAACACAGTCAAAGCATAAACAGGGATGATCTGAAACTGCCATTTATCCAGTGATGACCCCTCTCCAGTTCTAGACAGATACAGAAAACACTGGTGGCATACAAAGAGATATACATTCACTATATCTTTCAAGATCTGGTGACCTTCAACACATGGATCAGTTTTGATCTAAAATACTATTTGTCAGCATTAACAGCTGAGGATGAATTGCTGCCACCATGAGCTGAACCTCCATATAACTACACCACAGAGTCCAGAGTGAGGGGGTCTACTGGGTCTTCTGTTGTATTGTCAGTGGGGTTATCCTTATAAGTGCTGTTGGTCTGGGCAACACTGTCATTGGCATAAGAATCGGTGTCACTGTCAATAGTGATGACAGTGGGTGAATGCTTCTCTGAGCGTTCATTACTCTTGTGCCTTTTGCTTTTCTTCTTGTGTTTCTTCTTTTTCTTATTGTGGCGTTTGTTTCGTTCATGTGAGTTCCCTTCATCCACACTATAGCTCGTGCTGCTCTTTCTTCGCTCTTTGGATTTTTTGTAATGCTTCTCTTTGTTCTTTTTCTTGTGTTTTGATAACATAGAAGAGTTGTCGTTTGTATATGATTTGGCAAGTGTGGTTTTGGATGGTTCCTCCAAATGCCTTGTTTTGTACTTGCGCTTTCCACCAGGTTTGTCATGGCGAATTCCTCTTTTTGCTGAAGGGGAGCGACTACTAGAAAAAGTCCTCGATCGAGAACACCTCCTGTCGCGTCTCAGCGAGTCCCTGCTGCGGCTCCTGGTGTGAGAGTATGAGTGCCGTTCAGAGTACGTGTGACTAGTGTAATAGTAGGACCGCCTCTCTGTATAATGCATTCCACTATCACTCCTCTCTTTGCTGTAATGGCTATATGACAGGGAGCTGTGATCACTGTCGCTCCTTTTAGAATTGCTGTCACATTTTGAGTTCAAGTCTCTGCCCCTGGAGTAAGAATAACCTCTTTCTTTAGACAGAGAGCTGACACTGCTGTGGGAAATCACAGGGCTCCTCCTAAAGTGTCTGCGCTCTCCACTTCTCGATCTCGTCCTCCTATAATCTCTGTCCTTTGACCAGTGCCTCTCCCTAGATTTCTCATTACTGTCAAATTGTCTGACTTTTCTGTCGGACTTACTGGATGTCTTATGTCTGCTAGATGGTGAAGAGTTACATCTTTCTTTTGAATGCAACTGATAATGATCTCTTTCTGCATTTTGTGAATGTCCATCATCACTTCGACCACTACTCTGTGAAGCTGTAGGACTGAGACCGGAGAAGCGAATGTGTTGAGGTAAAAGAGGCACTTCTTTAGTATCTTCACTGGCAGAATCATCAGAATCAGAGGAGAGCTGAACCAGCTCAGGAGTCCTCTCTGCTGTTGGCTTAACAAAGCCTACAATGACACAGTCACCGCTATCAGAAGACAAGCACTCTTCATTGTTAACATCACCCTGAGTCACATCTGTTTGGTTATGAGGACTCATTTGCTGTAAAGAAGCCCCAAATTCTACTGTCTCCTGCTCTAAACTGTTATCTGAGTCTGAGTCAGGGACAGAGAGATGCTCTGCCCTGCTCTGCTCTGCTGTCATAGAATATGACGGTCCAGGCGTCTCATCATCCCACACAGAGTGGGTTAGAGTAGACGTGGGATCTCCTGGGGGGTCTAACTCCGATGAGTTTTCCTCATCCTCTGAAATAGCTATAACAGATGAGTTTGAGCTGCTGTCTTCATTTGAGGAAGGGGCTGGGCAGTCATAAACAGCATGCTGGTCATAGGCCTCCATGTTGAAAGGGGACTTTGCAAAGCTGATGAACTCATGCAAGAAGTGCTCTGTGCGTGCCCGGAGAAACGGCCTGAGCTCTTCCTGAATAGCACCATCCTCCATATCATAGCGTGTAATGCATGACATGATGATGTGTTGAACTATGTTGACCAAAGACCCATGGACCCCATATAGCACAGTGAGCTCTCTTTTTAGCCAGGGGACCAGTCTATGTAGGCAGGCAGGATTTCTTCTGTAAAACTCAGCTGAGGTGTCTCGTGAGCGGCCACCATCTCGAACAGTCCGAACCCTCACCCCTCGTCGGTACAGTTCCCTCCTGAAATTTATCATTTCCTGCTGTCTAACACTATTCACTGCCCTGCCCTCACTCGCAGCTCTCCTCTTGGCTGCCAACCGCTGCATCATGCGCCGGATGTAACGGTCCTGCCACTGCTGGGGAGGGTTTGTTGAAGCTTCAAACATTATTCCATTGTCTGGAGGAGAAGAGGTCCTTGCCCGCATCTGTCGATGTACTCCAGTAAGAGTAGTGCGGTATCTAAACCGCACTCCCCCAAAAGTTCCAAAGGAGCCATTATCCGATGCTCGCAAGTCATACTTCTGAAAGTCTTGCTCTGATTTTATACTGTGATAGATTGAATTAAATGGCTGTTTGCACAGAGGACATTCTGCTTTGTTTTTGGCCCACTCATGGATACAGCGGAAGCAGAACTTGTGCCAGCAGAGGTCCAGGTAAGAGACATTGTTAAATATGTCCAAACAGATGGGACACTTGGAATCTGGCGACACCTCTGCAGACACTACTTCAGAGGTTTTCCTTCTGCCACTCTTCTGGCTCTGCTGCTGGGCAGTCTTGAATGCTGACATGGTCTCCTATGATAATAATAAAAAAAAATGTAAAAAGATTATTAAAGTAATTTTTAGACTGTAAATTCTCACAATCACCAAATAAGATTGTTAAAATATCCACAGATTAACCTGTTAAAATTAGTTATACTGATATAACCAGTAGTTATACTGAGGTGCTGCAGTTTTGTTTAAAATCAGACCTACAAACTTAAGTTACTTAACTGTACAATTAACCCTGCTCTAGTATAAAATACTTGTCTGTTAATTGGAAAAAACCTGGTACGGTTGACAAATGTGTTCTTATGCAGGTATTCATGATCTTTTTTATAATGAACAATTTCTCATGCTATGAAATACCATTTATCAAAATGTTTTTCACAGAAGTACACAGTGTCTTTGTTATGACATTTGCTTGTCTTTATGACATGTCCCTTCAAATTTAAAAAATCAGCACGACCCTACTATGTACATATACATAAAGAAATGTGTCATTCAAACATTAAAGGTTGTCGTACCGAGTAAAAATAAACTATTACAACAGCTATGATGCTAAGAAAATACTGTTCATTTGATGTTATGATAGTGAAAGCTAGGCTTCTAAGACGGTTCTACATCAGATCTAATCAAGCTGTACACCCTGGGAACGCCTTAAACTACTCCTCGGTCACTATTCTTGATAGACACGTCACTGCTGAAAATAACACTGAAATAAATCTAACATCGTCACTATTTCGTGTAACCTTAGCCACCGTTCGGTCGATGTTCTCGTCGAGTTAACGTTAGCTTAGCTGGCTAGGCTAGAACCGTTCCTAACGTCGTCTTAGTAGGGTTCCCCCACAAAAGGGTAGAGTCGGTAAACAGTTGGAAATACGTCGGATTTAGTTACTATCTGACATTATATTAAGTCTCCCATTGTCTACATAAACGCTTCTGAAGAAAAACAATAACGCTACAGATAATCGACATTTTAAAGTCTAGTTTACGGACAAACTAACTTGGTTAGCTAAAGCTAGCAAGCTAGCTAAGTAGGCTAAGATGCTAAGCTAGGGCTAGTTAGCGTGGACGATGGAGAAAAGTTGTGTATTATTTACCGCTGACGTCCTCTAACGCCTATGTGGCTGTCAAGTAATTAGTCCTCTCCGTCTTGTAGAAACCCATCAATTTCTACATAATTGTTATTCCCGAGCAACGGTTAACAGCGTCAACAACCTGACTTCGTGACACTTCTGTCATTTCCACTGACTGTATCGGCTCCCACTTCTTCTTCTTTGGTATGGCATTCTAAAAGCAGCAAAGTCATATCCCATTTTTTTTATCTATAAGATGCACGCTGCTTCCGCTCTTCAGAACAAGGGCGCCACCTTCACATTTTGAAAAACACCGAAATAACTTTTTACACAGAACCAAAGCATAAGCATAACTTTAAGAATTATCCGTTTAATTTCTTATTGATAATACAGCTTCTTAAGAACATATTACTGTATTATAAACTGTATGATACATGGTTCCGACCGGTAGCTAGCACAATGAGAACTGGGAAGGCCTTGATTTTATATTGTATACCGCATACTGTACAGTACAGTGTTATTTATAATGTCAGGGGTCTCAATCCAGTTTTATAATAATATGATGCATGTTTGAAACATGAATCAACAGAATAAAGGTAACCTATTTATCTGTTAAATTTCACCATCCAAATGTTTTCCTATAAACCCTGTGGTTTCAGTGGTTACTTTATACTGTGCTTTAGTCAGTACAAAATCACTAAACAAAAACACAAAATTGTGAGCAATTCCACCTATCTGGCTGTGCATAGTGCACATTAATTTTCTCCTGTCAGCTGTTATCTACATGTATTATAGCTAATAATAAATGAACTGAATAAATGAATGCCCTTTCCCTTGAATTACATCCTAAATCCAGTATCTTGCTTCTAAAAGCCCATTAACATGTTACTATATTGTCCTTTACAGCTAACCAAGACCCTACTGAGGTTCACTTTACAATTTTCTCCTTAAACTGACAGGATCTGGCAGTGAACTGAAACTATAAATGAAATCATTTTCTGAGAAAAAGAACAGCCTCTCACTTGTGTAATATGTCACTATTTACATAATTTGTCAAATTACACACAAGAACGAACTACTTTGTAATATTTTATTGGCATATACACAGTTTTATAACAAACGCAAGAAATATGCTGAGACAGTTCATCTTCAGTGATGACCATGGGTCTTGGGGAGATCTGGAACAACTTCATTTGTCTCCAGTATGACGTCACCCTAAATGCAAAAGGGTAAAAAAAATAAAAGTTTTTAAATACTCTTTTCCTCAACCACAACATCCCAGGCAGAAGCATTTCCAGGCTTCTATCACAGCATCTCAGGCAGAGGTCTGTTTTCATGGGACAATCAGATCTATCAGCAAGCTCAGGTGTACCTCTGCATACAAGAAACTAAAAGAAGGATAATAATGGTTAACAGAAATCAGAAATGTTAGAACTAAAGGATGAGTCATACTTACTGGGAATAGCTTGGGTTTCAACTCCACAATACCATATAACTTTTCCTGTGAGAGACAACAACACTGTAATTAAGCAGGCCTACTGATCAATACAGTCACATAAGTTTTCATTTATATACTGAAGCTGACATTTGCATGAATGTACTGTAGGCTGCCCTTGTCTGTCAAATGCACAGAGAATGAAAACATGGAATAAAGTTGGTTTTGCATACAGTACATGTCATTCTAAATGTCCCTGCTTTCTTTGCAAGATACCCTATTTGTATGCTATCTAAAAAAAAAAAAAAATCACATGCCACTTTAGATAACTCGAAAACAATTATGTTAAATTCTCTATCAAGGTTCTCTTAGCCATTTCCTGTAATTATGCAGAAATCCACATGTGCAAGTTCCAAAAATAAATGTTCACAGTGTATACACAGCAAACTTGAAATATCAGCGAATCAGAAGCTGTTCAAATTCCAAAACTGAGGTATTCTCAGAATTAAAGATCTAACTCTAAAGGACGTAACTTCTAGTAGTCCTGCATATCAAGTCTCAAAATTCTGTGCACCAGCTATGTAACACATTCCTGGCATCTGCTTACTCCCATTACCAATATCACAAATAAAGTTTAACATTTCTGTTGACTTACATCAAGATGGTATTTCACATAGTAGTGAATAATCCAACCAGGTATCAAAAGCCGTGTTAATGTGAAAACTCCCCCTTTGTATGCTTTGTAGGTCTGCAAGAAGACACACATAGAAACTGGTAAATATTAACAGAATTACATAACTAATAACGGTGTTTCCTCTGACTGCTCCAAACAAATAATACTTTCTTCAAATTAGGGTGCAGCTTGTTGTCTCTTTGTGAGTAGGTGAGATATTTATGTACAAAAAATATTCACATTTTTCCTCAAAAAAGAAAATGGAATATAATACTTGTTGCCTTTTGTACTTGGATACATGCAGAAACTTTGAGTGGATGCAAGCATTAATGACTGATTTTGTTAATCGTTAATCTGACACAATTTCTTTTCCAGTTTAATTGATTAATCATGTTGTTGGGATCAAAAGTCAGAGAAGTTTGAAAAATGTCCATCACAGTTTCTCAGGGCCAAAGGTGATATGTTCACAGTATTCACACTGTCCACATTCAAGTGTCAGTGTGACAACATCAGGACCCTGAAACTGAATTGGCAAAAAAAAAAAACCAAGTTGCTACAGTTAGCTTTATTATATACATCTGTGAAATGCCAAACTGCTACCTATGACCTGTTGGCTGAGTTATTGTTCCTAAAAACTTGTCTCAATCTGTTTATACAGAAGATAAACTAAGGTATCGTTAGGTATCACATTTATTGCAATTCGGGGAGATTTTCCTTCACTGTGTGCTCAAATATAGGCACTTAGGATGTTTTCTTCTGCAAACACACTACAAACACAGACTTGTTGCTTGCAAACAAATCCGTAGAGTGAAGAAAGCAGTATGTTGGTTCACTAAGGCTAAGTTAAACACTTAACCTAGCTGCATTATATCTCTAAATACGCCGCCTTTAATAAAACTGACACCAGTTATCTATAAATCTTTCCGTGTGTTTGCTAATATTTTACATTTAGGTTAGCTAGCTAACATTGGTTGATCCTCAGGACTCACGTAAAGCCGCCACAGGGTCTTGGGCTCCAGAAAGCCAGCCCAGAATTTAGCAACGGGTCCGAGAGGTTTAGCTTGTACCACGGGTTCCCTCGGACTGAGTTCCTGATCCTTCAGCCACTGCCTCCGGAGCTTTATAATCTGCTCAAAACGGAGCTTCTCGTCTGGCGTATACCCAGACATTGCTTATTTCTGGATAGTCAACCTCTAAAGACTAGCAATGACACCATGGAGGACACGTCCCTGCAAGTAATTACACCAATGAAAAAGAATATGCGGAATCGTGACCCAGTTTGAACACTTCGACCAAGTTTAGTGCGACACCTGCCGGACCGGAAGATAAAGTGCGGCACGATATTTTAATTAATCGACAATTCAGATTCTCTAAATCCTCCCCTAATTTGCTTTCCGACCCAAAGCTTCATGCATTCTTTACATTTGTGATGAACAACAAAAGTGCTACCGGCCACTCTACCCCCTGAGCCACAGCCGCCCCATTACCAAGGGGAAGCATCCATGTCGCGGATGTCAATCCAGCACCTGGTTAATTTTGTTTTTTGTTTGTTTGTTTGTTTGTTTGTTTTTAATCAGAAAGTGCGCCATAACTGATTTAGTGTTCAGCCAGTTAGTTAGATTGGATTTTGTCATTTCTGTCTCAACATCCCAAAATGACAACACAGCTAATAGTCAGTAGACCTTTACTTTGAAACTTTTACAAGAAGTAGTAGTGTTGTAATACTACGATCGTAACACTGCTTCTCCTGTCTGTCACATGTAGCATAATGATGTTATTAGCTAACGTCAGTTGAATTTGTGGGCCAGGGGCATAACAAGCAGGTACTGTGCGGACATTTCTTAGCCCAGTATTTCGTTAGCATTGACTACAGATATGGCTTCTCTTTCTTATAGGCAAGAGCATCTGAAACTTCAAATATATTCCACTCGCTAGCTAGTTAGCAAAACTCGTAGGCTAGCTGGCAAAGTCGTCCGTCATGAATGAGCTATAACTAATGTGACGTAACTGATTGTCGTTCAATCTCGCAGGCACGTTAGATGTCAAACTATTGAATGAGCTATTTTTAAAGCCTAACCAGCTATCTATTAGCTGTCCGGGGACTGAACATACATTATACTAGCAGTAACGTAAGCCAGCGAGTTAAGAACAAGCCGTCCATAACCTCAGCTATAACTTAAATGTAACAGTAATAATCAGATATCTACCAGTGGCAGTTATTGTCGAGCTGTTGGAAGAAGTGCGACTTTCATGGATGTGTCTTACATAGTTTGTTGTGAAGAATAGAAAATATATAGCTAGATCATATGGTGCTAATGATGTTGACATAGACATATTAATGTAATTTGGGTCATTGACCTCTGCAGCGTTACATAATTCCAGACCCCTTTTTATTTAATTACGAAAGCACATATTGAGCACACATAAGGGGCTATTAAATGTTGCTGTACAATTACATTTTTCAAAGTACCAATTTATATTGACATAGAATTTAACTAGCCCATATGCTAGAAGACATTTGATTACGGTTTCTGTAGCTGTCAGCATAAGTCAACACATGCATTGCCGCACGACCAATTGTAAAGGTAGAACGAAAGACATGGGACAACAAGCATTACAAAACATTAACATAGCTTTCTGTAGGCAGTTAGGTATGAACATTGGATGTATAAACAACAAAACAGAAAACATATACTGTATGTACTTAAACATATTATTACCGTAAACTCTATATACAGGGTCGGTACTGTTTAAAGTCATCTTTATACAGAGGTAGTTTTATGCATCTGTGGATGAGTTTGCAGTTGGAGTGGGCAGAGTAAAAATCCTCTATAATGGTGTAATAATTTTATATTGTGATATTGATTGATATGATATCAAAGAAAGCTTTTGGAAAACCAGTTAAGAAATGTTGTTTCATCGTTCCTCAACAAAATAAATACCCTCCAAATTGAAATATATTTAAACCCAAAGTAGAAACAGAGCAAGAGTATTTGAAGGACCAATGTCCTTCTTGCTGATGGTTCTCTTGAATTTTGCAGGGCTATGCTAGACTTTGGATGGTGCCGACATCCAAGTTTTCGTTGTTTTCTGTAGTCACAGCAAGGGACCTCTGGGTTTGGCCTTCAGGCCATCCCATACATCAGCAAGAGAAGAATGGTCAAGTATTTTGCTAATAACACAGACATCAGGAGCACATGGGACCATGTTGTCTCTGCTTTCTGGCAGAGGTACCCTAACCCATTCAGGTATTGTAATATTATTTATTATAATGTAGAAGTTCATTGTAAAGCATTTGGTGGGTGTCAAAAGTCCACACATCCCTTAAGATATGTTAGCTTCTTTAGGTTGAGTGCCTGAAATTAAAAGAAGAAATTTGCTTACTTTTATTTTGATATGATTAGCTTGAAAAAAAGACTATAGAATCTTGATAAACTGAAGCTGTTAGTGTTTGTAGACCTGCAGATTTTGCATGGATGGAGTGGAGTGTACTGTTGAATCCCGTACAATTTAAGTCCATCCATCCATTTTCCTCCGCTTATCCGAGACCGGGTCGCGGGGGCAGCAGTCTAAGCAAAGATGCCCAGACTTCCCTCTCTCCAGACACTTCCTCCAGCTCCT